>NW_017731665.1:1035880-1101828 GCF_001890085.2 Hipposideros armiger | reverse complement strand
TGAACAACAGCTCAACCTGGAGCTGGGCTGCCGTGGGTCTCCAGCAATGGCGTAGGCTGCAGCCCCTGCTGCAGTGGGTTGCCATAGACTACCGTGTGTAGCCAGCAGCCAGCGTGAGCGGCCAGCAGCCACTGTGAGTGGCCATCCAGAAGCCGGTGACTGATCTGCCTCACCCAGGAAGAGCACAATGATGGTGCCAACTTGGGCCGGTGAAGCAACATCCTCCACAACTAGACTGAAGAACAAACGGACAACAACTTGTCTGTACCCCAATTCCCCAGCGCTGTTCCCATCCCCCAATTCCCCAATAAAAATCTTTAAAAAAGAACCATTGATCTACACCCAAGAGTTGCTAGTTCAAAGGCTTCAGGCAAAGGAAAACCTCAGGCTTGATATATAATAATGGTGGCAAACAAAGGCAGTTAGGTGATTGGCTAAAACAAAATGATCAATCCTGGCCACACCCTCTGACACAGCAGGCACTGATAACCACCCTCCACTTTCATCTCACCCCACTTGTTTTCCTCACTGGGTCCTCTTCCTACCTCTAACTACTGCATGTGTCTCCTCCACTAGCTCCACAACTACAGATGGACCCCCGAGGTTCTATCTAGAACTCACTTCTCCTAATAACGACTTCCCCCCTCACAGCTTCAAAATAATAGAAACGCATGTAGGTCTCTCAAATCTAAATGTCTAGCCTTAAACCCTTTCTTTACTAAGCTCTAAATCAGAATTTCCAATAACTTCTAAGTAATTTCCAATTATTTCCTCTGATATGCAAACTCAACTTGTCCAAAACCAAACCCACTAGTTTCTCCTCTCCCTTTTGTGTTCCCCACTTCAAATAACAGCACTCTATCCTTCTTAATAAATCTTTCCACTCTGCTCTTTAAAACCCTTTGGCAGCTCTTCCCAAGCCTAGAATCAAACCCAAACTCCACCTGGTATTGAGCATCTTCTAGGCCCTGGTCCCAGCCACCCACTCTACCTCCCATCTCCTACCATATACAAGGGGATCCCTACCATTCAAAAACTCTCCTGTCCTCAGCTGCATCCTGGCTTGCTAACAGGCCATCTCTCCCATGAAGCTGGTCAAGTCTGTTGCCTCCAGCCTGGGTCCTGTGTATCCCAACAGAGCTTCTCTTTTATCTCAAGTCTGGCTGTCCAGCTGACCATTGAATGAACTGATCAATTCGAGATTAACTAGGAAGTGAAGTTAAACCAAATCGCCCAATCATGTTGATTTACAATAGTTCCAACAGCCTTATTTTAATGCGCTGTCTTATTTATTATAGGAAAAGCCACTTGTAGCTTTCAGTACCTAGTTCAGAACCTGCACCTGTTTTTGCTAAAGGAAATGAAAGCTGGCATGATTTTCTTATTTATGAAACATCAAACAGGTTAGTTTTTTTTCAACCTTATTCTCCTTGGATCCATGTCTCCCTAGATTTGCGATGCGTGGAATCTAACTCTGTAGGGGAGTAAGCAGTGGGCAGGTAGAACAGAGAAGTGGTTGACTTGAGGTCTCTTGTTTCTTTTCTATTCTTAGTATTGTTCCCATTTTATGCTTGACTAAAGAGGACCAAAACAGACCTTGGTCATCATCTGTATGGACCAGCTGAATAGCTGCCAAACTATAAGACAGGAACCGATGGGGCTGGGACATGCCTGAGCTTTCCAACAACCAAAACAAAAGACACAATCAACACATAATAAGAGAAGACAGAGAAAGGCCATTGAATCAAATCAATGAATTCCCTGGGGCCCATAAAAATGTATAGTACTGTACCAGGGAGAAAGAAAAGAAAAATGGGCTAGCCTGAGAAGGAAACAGGAATAATTGCTTGCGCATTCACCAAGGTCACCCTCTTGGCTTACCTCTTTAACATACAGAAGTATTCAAATGTATTTTTTAAAGTTTTAAGTATCATGTCTAGTTAGAAGACAAATCTTTAATATTTTCCTCCCACCGCAAAAATTTTCCCTAAGGGATCGATACACATCAGATTAGCATCGACTTATATACTGTGGTAACTACAAAGAGGACCACAGAGTCCTCTCCTCCCAGCCTATGCCTCCCCCAAGAAGAGGTGGCCTCTAGCTCCTCAGCCCTCCAATCCGAAGTGCACTTGTGACTCGCTTTACCAACACAGTTATACATATAACTGATTTACCCACACCCTCTTGAAATGTTGCCCTGAGACTGCCATGCCCTAAAAAGCCCAGGATGAAAGAAAGACCAGAGGAGAGAGAAGCCCCACTGTCACAGTGCCCACCAATCCTGCCAGCTGGCTGCAGCCATGAAAGAGCGCCCAGGTAGGACAAGAGGAACCGCCCAGCCACCCCACAGAGTCAGGAGAAATGTTCAAAGCCACTAAGTTTTGGGGTAGTTTTCAGATAACAGTACAAACTGATACATGTATCATCTAGGACCAAGATTCAAAACTATAAACAAAAACTATTGTGAAAATAAAGGAAATAAGAGGGAAAAAAGAACAAGAGGAGTGAAAAAGTGAGAAACACAGAACACTGCTACAGTTACATACATCAAGTTTAATTTAAATTTTAAAAATGCAATGTCCAGTTCAAGATCTAGGACAGGGTTCCTTATTAAGGATCCAAATATCCACGTATGGCTTTTGAAATGATATGCAACTTCTGTGTACATAGGCATTTTTTTCCCTGGGAAGAGCATCTTTGCCAGCAAATTCTCAGGAGGGTCTGAGTCTAGAGCACTCAGGCACACATGCAGGAGGCCCAAGTGCCCAAGCATAGGGCCCTGGAGGGATCCTCAGGAGTGGCATTCAGTAATTTTCTAAAATCAGCCTTCCTTTTCATGCAACCTTTAAAAGTAATGAGGGCTTTATAATAGTATTTATTAAGTAAAGAAAAGCAGGAAACAGTGATTCACAACTATAATTACAACTGCATAAAAACACACACACAGAGGCTAGAAAATAATTATGTAAATTAAAAATAGTTTTCAGATTATCAGGATAATGGGTAATTCCCATTTTCCATCCTATTTCCCAAAGCTTCTTAATGCTGTTGTAGAAGGGCCAGGAGATGACTAAAGTATCAATTTCACATTTGCACATTGTATTTTCAGGCCAGTACACCGATCTCTCCTGGTCACCACCGCCCCACCAGGACCAAGCCTGCCTCATCTATGGGATTGTGAACCCTGTCTCCATCGTGCCCAGGAGATAATCACCGAAGAAGGACAGTTTGCTCAGTGTCCATCAGTGTACTCCAGAGAGTGAGGCTTTCTTGAACCACAGCCCAAAGCTTTTCCATGTTATGCCACTTTGTTTCCATTAAGTTTGTCCATCTTTCCCAAAAAAGGGAAATAATAAGTTATCGCTCTAGAACACAACCTATGGTGAGAGTAGGGACACATCCAAGAATTGTTTTGACTTTTCTGTAAACAACAACAGGCTACTGTCACACATACCTTACCCAGCTTACTAAACAAGACTTCAGAAGCTACAAAACAATTTGATTACAAACAGGAGGATTGAAAAGAACAAGGAATAGTGTTTTTTTTAACACAATTTGAGAATAAATATAGGACAGTATGCTCTAACATGCCAAGTTCAGATTCAACTATTTCCACCTTAACATCCTTTTAAGATGTACTCTGAATCCCTGACATGGTATAATTTAAATCGTTACATTCAAATAGAAGACTTATGTCCAACACTGAACACGGCCTAATGAGGATGATCTAGAGATCTGGACAAGTCATTTGATTTACTTCGTATGTGGTGTTCAAGTGTTTTTTGGAAGTGAGGAAATCATTTGTAGCAGTGGTTAACATTTAGCCTGCCCTAAAACACAAGGGATATTATACATAACAGTGATTCTGAAAACTATGAGAATCAGTGGTTTAAAACTTACAGCTATAGAGTATAAATGCCACCAGAGCTGCGTGACAAGCCATGATGCCCATGGTGAAAGGTTATTTTAACTAAAGGGTAAATGTCATCATGACTAACGGCCCATGCTTGGTTTACAGGTAGCACTACATTACTGAATTGACAGTTCTTGGTGCTCTAGGGATCAATACTCAGTCGCCAGGGGAAAATGGCAATGGCTGCTTTTCTGACAGTTGTCAACTGCTTTTAACAGGGCACGCACAGCATTTAAGGTTCAGGTCCTTATTTCCCAGGATTAAGGCATTCCTGTGATCAGTACCTAACATTGATGATGTAAGTCCAGGGAACAGCTGCACTCCAGTGGCAATCTAGCATAGACTCTCTGCGCAGCATATGTCTGCAAACTTCTGTGAATTTCCAAAACCTTCAACAGATTACTGAAAAGATGAATTGCTGCCTGCTGCCAACATCAGTGTTAGTCTATCACACAAAAGGAAAGCTACTCTGTGGGAAAGGAACTGACAGGCAGGAAACAAAAAGAAAGAAAATCTCCCCAGAAGAAAGTAAACCTTCTAGGAGTGAAGGAACCACGAAAGGCCTAAAAATGACGTCTGACGGTCAGAGTTTACACTGTTTCTTCACTTGGGATGAGAAGAAAGCTTGGAAAAACTTACACTGAAACTGCCAACTCACTAAGGGCTACCCTGGAAAGTGAGCTCCGTGCGGTGAGGAACTAGTGTCAATCTGCCCAAATGGCTTCTAGGAAAGCCCGGCCACTCCGTGTCACCGTACCTGAGCCAGCTCCTTAACACGCTTCTCCAGAGGTGCAGGCAGGCCTTCGGGCAGGGAAGAGGGCTGTCTGAACTCCTGGTCCAGTCCCACCCCAAGGGAATCGCTTTCATCATCCATCTCACGGAAGGGGCTTCCTTCTGCAGACTCGCTGAGCAGCTGCTCCAAGTCTAAATCAGTCAGTGAGTCCATGGCAGTGGCCGCCTGGAGCAAGTCATTGTCAGAAGTGGAGCCAAATAGCGAGAGCAAGGGGTCAGAGGCGCCTTCCAGCTCCCGTAGGCCCTGAGCTTCTGCTGACGAGGCCGGTACAGGCTTATGCTCTTCGTCCCTCTTTCTCTGAGCCTCTTTCTCCTTCTGAAATTTCTTTAGCATCTCTTTCACGCTCAAGGCCCCAGAATATTTCTTTTTCTTCTTCTCCTTACTGGCATTGAGGGCTGTGAAGCTGCAAGTGAGGGGAAAATTGGTTACCAAGGCTGCAGTACACCTCAAAAAGGGAATTCACAGAGGGCCTTCACCCCTGCTCCCAGCGCAATGGTCTCCGGGAACCTCAGTCACAAGTCCACCCTGTTATTCCTCCTCCCTCCTCTTGGCACATGGAGTTCCTTCTTGCTGGGACCAAAGCTTGAGATTTAATACAGGTTAGCAAAAGAGTGGCAGACAAAGTGCTAAATATCCGATGGGTTTTTAAAAACCACTGCCAGGCTGAAATAAAAGGTTGCATGGGGAGGGGGGCAAAAAAAATATTTAGAGAGAGAGAGCAGGAGCAGCAGAGAGCAGCAGCAACTTGAAGGGCAGCTGGGGTGAGACTGCGTGACGCAAAGAAAGCAGGACCAGAGGAGACAAAGGAAAACAGCAGAGACAGAAAAAGAACTGGGGCAGAGGAGGGGTGCCCAAGAGAACAAGAGACAGCAGCAATCATACAGTGACAGAAATAGCCTCCAACACTGACAGTGGGACAGAGAGCACTCTGGATGTCTGACACACAAAGATGTGAGAGCACTGACTATGCCCATGGTGGCACTGTGGGAGGCAGGAGGAAGACGGAAGGCCAGGCCCTGCTGCCTCTTCTGAAGCTGTGAGGAGGAGGGCGAGTCAGCTCCCAGGGGTCCTGCCCTAACGATTCAGATTTTATCCTAGCAAACAAGCTGCTGCCTCTCACCCGGCTTTGGAAAACTTGGACTTTTTCGATTTCTTCTCCTTGTCATAAGAGTCATCTTTTTTCTTCTTCTTTATCTTCTCACCACCTTCCTTCAACTTCCGCTTCTGAGAATTAAAGACAAGGCACAGTTACACGGCTCCCTCACTCAGGGAGCAAGTGCACGACACAGCACTGGCCTTGCTCTGCCCGGGGCACATCCTGAGAGCTGTCCTATTTGCTTCATGGACAAAAGCTTTCGGATCGGTCCCTGGACTGCAGACCTGTGGCGGGTCCATACAGCATTCCCACTGACAGTGTCTCCTGGAAGCACCCGGGGCTGAGACAACAGAGGCCACTGTGCAGCCAAGAACCTTTCTAGCTTGAAATGAGTTGTATGTGGGCCCTGCCTCTGGTTTGAAATACACAGGCAGTGGTAGGCAGATTTCAAAATAAACTTATCTTAATGCTAACTTGTTTTTATTGGGGTGACAGCCCTGGGAACTGAAGTCCTCTACATGTCCACAGAAGAGACACAGCAAGGTCGGTGCAAACTCCCCTCACTTCATACCCTTCACTGCCCTCGTCCCCACCCTGAGACCACCTTGAGAAACGAATCTCAGCTGAGTCTGCTGGGACTCGTGGCACCTCGCCACGGCAGATGTGAGAGGTGAACTGTCAACCTTGACACAGCTCATGCCTTTCCACCAATCTCCTGAGCCATCCTAAACCGGCATATATTCTAGCAAGTTACCTACTGGTCTCATAAGTTTCATAAAAAAGCATTTCTGAAATCCAAAGCGAATAACTTTCTAACCTTTGGAGATTTTTTCTTCTTTTCTTTAATGAAGTCGTCCTCAGATTCTGATGCTTGTCTAAACTGCAGGGTTCCCGAGTTAATGTAAAATCCTCCATACTTTGTAGTCAAAGAAGCAGGAACAAGCTCATCATACTGAAAGGGGGAAGCAAACGTTCAGCTCCAAGTTCTAGTACTACGGTCCAAAGATGCAGAGTAGGTCTTGACAGAGCGGATGTGACGTTTCTCCGTCACTCTTCAAACCACATGCCTACATGTGCTTCTGGTCAACTGTGAATGTCCAGAAGGTGCTTTGGACAGATCTGGTCATCCTTTTCAGTGAGAGAACCAAGCCCCAGATCAAGGGAGTCACTTCCTCTCCTCAGTGCAGCTCCTTCCTCATACTGAGGGCAGGCCCGCTCTGACCCATCCCCCAGCCTCTGGGCCATTACCGGTAGGAATGAGGGTGTGGTGGTTCCCATGTGGCATTTTCATGAAGTACTTACTGCCTCAGAGTTATCGATGAAGGAATCGGATTCATCATAACCATACCCCATATCAATCAAGTCCTGTATTCGGTCTTTTCTACGTTTCTTTCCACCCTAAAATTTAGAATAGGTCATATGTTGTTTGTTTTTTTTGTAATTGTGATAAGAACACATAACATGACATCTACCCTCTTAACAAATTATTATGTCTAAGGTCACGTGCTTTTTTTAATACACAAAACTAACTGTTGCCTTGAACTCCACCAGTTAGTGACTAATGGCTGCAAAGCACTACAACAGTCACTCTCACACACACCCCAACCTCCTTCCCTAAAGACCTTTTAAAATAGGACAAATTTGTATCTGCATAAAATGGCCTAAGACAGTAGGAGGAACTAAATGGCTTCGTATGCTTTGTATCAAACATTTATTCTAAAAATAAATTCTTGGGCAAAAGCCCCTTCTTGTTCATCCGTCCATTTAGCTCCACACACTAGTCTTGCCACTTGTATTTTCTGTACCTTCATGCATTTGTTTAACAACTGCATTCTGTTCTCTCCAAGCTCTACACTTGTTTTCACATCAATGCTGACTAGATGATAATGCATTAAAGGAATGCTGAAATGTCTAAAACCTTCACCCACCCAAGGAGGTTGTTTTGTTGCCCAAGAGAGAAATCTTACATATTTTTCTTCAAATTTCCGGGCAAGGGCCTCCACTTTATGCCTTTCCTTTTCTTCGTCATTGAAAGGATCCGGGAGATCTTTCTTCTGTAAAGAGACCATTCCACAAAATAAGAGTCATAAAAAATTTCTATAACCCCATTCATTGTACATTCACTGGCTACTTAATACCTATAAACG
The DNA here is from genome assembly GCF_001890085.2 of Hipposideros armiger. Classification (NCBI taxonomy): domain Eukaryota; kingdom Metazoa; phylum Chordata; class Mammalia; order Chiroptera; family Hipposideridae; genus Hipposideros; species Hipposideros armiger. The sequence continues at coordinate 1,093,876 of NW_017731665.1, read as the reverse complement.
ACATAATAAAAACAACTGTTTTTCAGAAAAGACAAGGTAGAAATAAATATATGCTACCTTCTCATTAGAGTTTAGTGTTTATCTTAGTTGTTTAAGAAAGAAAAATTTCCATTCATGTAATTCAACAAAACTTGATTAAATACCTACAATTGCCTATCACAACACTAGGTCCTGAGGGCTCCAAATATGGCAAAGGGCCTTTAGTCGGAAATGCTCGACCTGTATAGACTTGTGTTTCAATATAATCGGTTTCCTTTTTCACCCTAAAAATTATTTTATGCATTTAAAAACATTATTCTAAGAAAGGCTTCACCAGACTTCCAAAGCAGTCCGTGCCTCAAAAACGTTAAGAACCCATGAATGTAGCAAAAATTCGTGAGACTTATTGGGTTATCGGGAAAGTCATGATGTATTTTGTCTATGTTTTTCAAAGGTCATTTATTTATATAAAGAACAAAAATCAATCAACGATATATTGCCCGTTTTGTTCGATAACCTTTTGCCATCTTTCAGTGAGCTTCATAATTCCTCGTTCATAGAAGGACCTGTCTTTACTTGCAAAATATTGAACAAGGTGCTGATTTACAGCCTCATCTGAATTGAACGTTATACCATGCAAGGAGTTTTGAAGAGAGCGAAACAAGTGGAAGTTTGACGGCGCAAGGTCAGGTGAGTGTGGTGGGTGTGGCAACACATCCCATCCAAGCACCAATAATTTTTGACAGGTGATCAAACTTGTGTGTGGTCTCGCATTGTCATGATGGAACACAACTCCTTTACGATTAACAAGCTCTGGACGTTTCTGGATGATGGATTCGTTCAAACTATCCAATGGCCGACAGTACACATTCGAATTGATTGTTTGGTTCCTTGGTAGGAGCTTGAAAAACACGACACCTTTAAAATCCCACCACACGGAGAGCATAACCTTACCCTGATGAATGTCTGCTTTGAGGCGAATCATCACGTCGGGACCAAGGCCGTTTGCGCACCACAATGTTGTAAACAATCCACTTCTCATCACCAGTTACCAGTCGCTTCAAAAAAGGATCATTTTGGGCCGGCCGAGTGGCTCAGCTGGTTAAGAGCTCGCTTGGGAGCAACAGCTCTGAGCAGCAGGGCTGCGGTTCGGATCCCACATTGAGGGCCAGTGACGCTTGCCCTCTACAGTTAAGATGATGAACAACGGCTTGACCTGGAGCTGGGCTGCTGTGAGTCACCAGCAACGCGAAGGTGTAGGCTGCAGTGGGCTGGCTGGCCAGCATGAGCAGCCAGCTCCCAGGAGCTGCTGTGAGTGGCCGACCAATCACCGGCAACCAACTGCCTCACCCGGGAAGAGCACAATGATCATACCAACATGGGCCAGTGAAGCGACATCTTCCACAACTAGACTGAAGAACAAAAACAGCAATTTGTCTACTTGTCTGTTCCCCTTCCCCAATTCCCCAACGCTGTTCCCCTCCCCCCAATAAAATCATTTAAAAAATGGATCATTTTCCTCACGTTTAATGAGCATATTGCAGATGTTTACACATGCTGTCAAATGAACTTCTTTGAGTTCATGCGGGACCCAAATATCGAGCTTGCTTTCATATCCCAACTTCTTCAGGTGGTCGTGAACGCTTGAATGATGGATGTTCAATGTTTCTGCCATCTCTCGTGTCATGTAACATGGGTTTGACTCAATCAATGCCTTTGTTTTGTCGTCACCAACCTCGGTGGGCCTCCCTGACCAAGGAGCATCGTTGAGATCAAAATCACCAGCATGGAATTTCGGGAACCATCATTGGCAATGACGTTCTTGTAGAACATTGTCACCATAAACTTTATGCAACTTGTCACAAGCTTGATGTGCGTTCTTCCCTTGATGGAAGTAAAACAGTAAAATATGGCAAAAAAGCACAGTTTGGTCTTCCATCTTCAACTTGTTGTAAAATCTCCAACTCAACCAAATTGCTCAATTTCTTTTTAGAATGAAGCTAGAACAGTCAGCTGTCAAATGACATAGCAATAACATAGATGCGAATGACTCTAGTACTTTCAAAACGAACTAGTGCCATCTGTCGCAAACATGCATCATGACTTTTCCGACAACCCAATATTTTTGTCTTATTGGTTAGAAAAGTGTACGAATTTGCTCTTCTCTCAGTGCTACCAAAAATCAAACCTAGGTTCATGGCAGTCCCTTTCCTTGGACACGTATCTTGAAGGATCAGTAATTGCCTCTTTTCTCCTAAACTCAATACTCACTCCAAATATTTTCATGCAGTTTTCCAGTTTATTTCTAGTCCATAAATTTAGTCTTGCATTTTTTTCCATCAAGAATATTTTCCAGAGTTGGACCTTAAGCTTCTTTGCAAGGAATCTTAATTTTAATAATAAAAGATTCCTGTACTAAACACACTTAAGACTTCAGGGTAGGCCAAAAACACTCAAGATTAGATGCTTGTTTGAAAACAAAACTCTCTTATCCCACCCTCTCATCTCTGCCTACTGACATCCCGCTCACCCATAAGGGATCAGTTAAATGATTGTGGGTATATATGTAGAGTGAGATATCACAGTACATATAATGTACGTACCACAAATGGGTGGTCTTTAAAACATGTGCTTATCTGTATCTTCTAATTTTTCTACAATGATCACATATAACTTTAAGTGGTTCAAATAATTTTAAGAAATCCCACCAATCTGGAGCAGCAATGGATTCAATGTGTACTCCTTACTGCCTTGTAAGCAGTAGTCATCCAGTAACTACTATTTCCTGAATGTATGGAGGTCCAGCTCTGTCTAAACACAGCACACAGCATCTAGGATGTAAGCTCTCCTCTGTCAAAGCTCTCCAGGGCCTGTATTTGTACCCGATTTAAACAATTACCACATTGTGACTCCTGTTACCTGTGCTGGTATAATTCTCCTAAAACATCTACAAGATTGCAAGTTCCTTTAAGGCTGGGACAACGGATTCTCTACCTTTATATAGTCCTCAGCATCTAGCAGTGCCTTCCCATCATAAGAAATATATGCTAAATGAATGAATACATGTGTCGGATTACACTGTGCTTTGAACACATAGATACGATTCAGAAGTTCTCAATCTGAAGGTAAGGAGTGAATCCCCTGAAACTGAATCCAAAGTTCTCTGTGTATGCTACATGCATTTTTCTACAATGCAGAAGAGCATCTGGAGCCCCCCAAAAAGATTAAATCAGAGCACGAGAGTTCCAATTTCCATTGGCCTACTGATCTAGTTTGAGCCCCCAAACAAATACTTTAACCAAACCCTGCTACTTTTTCTTCCTCTCAAGGAAGAGGATATTATTCCTACCTTTGGAAAGGGATTGTCAATCAATTTGAAATTACATTTTCTCACTGTCCACTGACGTCATACAACAGATTGACCCTTGGCACAGACTCAGTTGGTTTCCATTCAGCCAACAAGATCTTAATCAAGGAAACACATTTTTATCTGAGCAAAGAAAACTGGATAATCCTTCTAACCAAAAGCACTCGTCCCAAACAGCACAATCACAAATTAGACTGAAGGTGCACTGGCCAATGAGACACTCTGCCAGAAACTGTACCTGCATGACCTCAGACACCCTCAGATACCCTGTGAGCCAGGTACTGGCCTAATCCTCATTTGACTAAGAGCCACTCTGGTGCACAAAATGCTGTCATGTGGGGTTCAACTAACCTTCCCTTGGAGCCTCGCCTAGAGGTATACACTAGGTGCTTATAAATGCTTTTCACCTAGCTCCTGCTCATACTGTATGATTCCATCTACATAAAATACAAAAACATGCAAAACTAATCTAAGCTGTTAGAAATCAAGCCAGTTGTTACCCTTGAGGGTCGGGTAGTATTTTGGGAAGGCATGAGGAAGGTTTCCGGTGTCCTGGAAAATGTTGTATTTTGTGATCCAGGGCAAAGGTTGCATGAGTATGCTGAGTTTATAAAAATCCATCAGGCTGTGCATTTATCATGTATGTAATTCAATAAAAAAACTATTAAAAAAAATTTTAATGTTAATGACCAAAACATCAGTAATTGTTAACATCAGTAATTGTTGAAGCCGGGTGATGGGTACATGGGGCTTATTATACTAGTTTCTGTACTTTGTGCATGTTTGAGAAATGCCATACTGAAAATAAAAAGTAAAACAAATCTGCCAGGAAAAGAAACAGACTATTTGAAAAACATTTGAGAAATCGAACTGATTCTCAAAAGCCAGAAGCTACAGCCTAATTCTTGCCAAAAAAAAAGTAACTTAAAAAACAAAAGAAAAACCCCACAAAAATAGGTTTCTATCCCTCCAGGTAAAGAAACTACCCAGTGTATTACTGTGTTGACAAGACACGAACAGTTATGTGTCTTTTCTCATCTGTCCTTACACGAGGCAAAGTGAGAGTCCCTTGGAAAAGAAAAATATCCAGCATGAAATCCAGACACAGACTAGTCACATTTATATGTAACATTTGTAGCCTTGGCATAAACAAATGTGTTCTTTCTTTCACTTCTATTAATTAGCCATAATTCAAATTAGCCTTGGATGCACCATACATTTTCTCCAGCATAAATCAGAATGGTTCTAGAAAGAAATGTATCCCTTCATGCCCAGAGGCAAAACCAGCAAACCTGGTGCTGGCTTTGGGGTAGGTGCTGTGATCTTGGGACAGCCAAAGCCTCTCTCGTCTTCCTTCCACCCTCCGGAAGTCCCATTTGCACAGGCTGACCAAGATTACATCTGCATTGAGACTGGAGCCACTGGGGTACCTTGTCTCCCGGTGGAAGGCCTTTCACCTTCCCGCGTATGTTCTTCACCAGCTCTGGGTAGAAGAACTCTGGGCAGCGCTTGTGATCTGGCTCAAAGAGAGTGAGTGTAATCCGAACAGCTGCTGCAGCAGGCTCCGGGTCCTGATGCTGCTCTGCTCCCCCAACCTCCTCTTTCCGGGATTTCTTCAAAAATGCAGGATTCAGAGAACCTGGTAGAGAGGTGAACTGGACCCTGTGGGGCTCCGACATGGCTACCAACAAGTCTTAGCAGGTGTCACTGCATGGCTTCTGTTAACATTGAAAAGAAGGGCCAGGTCAAACCAAGATGATAAAAATGACAATTTTCCCATTCAGTTATACAGATTTAAGTTTAAAAGAATTTCATTGTCAAGAAAAAGCCATCGTTCAATTTACCTTACCATATACATATGTGCGTGTATATATATATGTGTATACACATATATATGAATGAAAAGCACCTAAATCCTTTCAGATAATACTGTTTAGTATACTTTCCTTCCAGTCTTTTTTCTATGAATATTTACTAGATCCTTGACATTAGAAAACATGCAAACAGACCCTTAAAGTATCCTCGAAATTGCACAGAACCCTAGAGAATATTGTTTTTCATTTAATTTATCCAATATTTATTTTTCTAGCTAAAAATAACCTGTTTTTTTAAGATCTCCTTATTTTCTTCACCAGAAGTTTGCTTTCATTTAGGGTCATTCTTCACAATCACAAAGTTTTCATCAGCTCAGAGTAATGCCTACCCTGGGATAAGCGAAAAATCACTGTCTTAGAACTGATGTGGCTAAGGCTCACTTCCTAATGCACCAGCCTCTCACCACCCAAACTTGGGTCTTGGCCAAGCAACAAATTATCACATGGCAAAGGCCTTCAAAGTTGCTTAGAACTGGTCAAATTATATTGTAAACTCCCAGAATTCCAAGGGTTTACAGAAGATAAATATGCAAATATACTACATATACACATGCATATATATTTTGTGCTTCATGTATAATTTGTGTCCTGTTTTTTAAAACTGATATTCTAGTGTGAACATCTTAGCGGGTAAAGGTTGCATAAGTATGCTGAGTTTGTGAAAATCCATCAAGCTCTGCATTTATCATATGGATTCAATAAGGATATTCATTGCAGCCTTGTTTGTACAGGAAAAACGATAAAAGTAACCTGAGTGTCCAGCATTAAGGGAAGGGTTGAAAAAAAGTAAGGCTTTTTGTTAATTTTTAAGGGCTTTTGATACAGTACAGATATATAATTATGTATGTTTGTCATATCTCTTACAAATACTTTTTCTTCATTGTTATTTAATGTTTAATTTTGCTTAGAGGTATGATGAAAGAAATTTTAACATTTTATGCAGTAAACTAGGCTATTTTCCCTTATGATTTCTCCCATTTCTTTTGTGCCTAGAATGTCCTTCTCCAACCAGGTAATTCTTACGTAAGAATTTACCTAGCCAGTCTCTTATGGATATAACTTTCACATTGAATTCTATAAGCCAAGTTGAATTTACTATGCTATAAGGAGAGAGGCAAGGCTCTAACTTGGTTTCTTCACAGCACCAGTCACTGAATAATCCTACTTTGCCCTGCTGATTTGGCATATACCACGTATGTCTTAGATATCTGAACTCTTTTGTTGCGACATTCGGATATGTTTTCCTGTAGCTTGCACTATCAACAACAAAGATGTTTTGAATGCCATATTGTATAACATTTTGCAATAAATTTTTATGTCATCAATGCCATTAGATATCATATAGATGTAGTATCTAAAGATTCCTTAACCAGTACCATACCGTTTTTAAGAAATGTTATGGTATATTTTAACATCTTAATTTTAAAATTCATCTTTATTATTACTCTTTTAAAATACTTGGATATTCCAGCCTGTTTATTAGTTCAGATCAATTTTAGAATTTTGACAAGTTCCCAAAAAAACTCACTGCATTTTGACTGTAAATGAATCATAAATATGAATTCAAAAAGATTTATATCATATATACCCATTTATACATAAGGATATTTATATAGTACATATAATATTCATTCTTTCTATTGTGACAGTAAAATTGTGATCTGTAAGACCAGGCAAGGAGGGGCCGGCCGAGTGGCTCGTTGGTTAAGAGCTGGCTTGGGAGCGTGAGCTCTGAGCAGCAAGGCCACCGGTTCGGATCCAACATGGGCTGGACCAGTGATGCTGTGCCCTCTACAGCTAAGATAGTGAACAACAGCTTGATCTGGAGCTGGGCTGCCATGAGTCACCAGCGACAGCGTAGGCTGCAGTGAGCAGCCGCTGTAAGCTACCATGAATAGGCATGAGCTGCTGGTAGCCGCTGTCCAATGGCTGGCGAAACATCTGCCTCGCCCAGGAAGAGCACAGTGATCACAATACCAACATGGACCAGTGAAGCTACGTCCTCCACAACTAGACTGAAGAACAAAAGGACACCAACTTGTCTATTCCCTTTCCCCAATTCTCCAATAAAATCTTAAAAAAAAAAAAAAAGACCAGGCAAGGGAGTAAAATACCTAAAAATAGTTAAAATAATTCTAATCAGGCTTCAAAGTGATTAGCAGCAAAACAGGCTGGTGGTGCAAAAGACCATCATGCATTGAGATGTTGAAAGAAATTTCTCTAACGAAACTTTCAAGGCCCCCAGGACATTTGTGATACACTGGGTTGTAAAAATAAATTTCAGCTGAAGGTTGAAGGCTTGAAAGTTACCCCATTGATAAAACAGACGAAGTCTCACTATAAGAAGAGAGTCTGCAAGTTAACCGATGGAATGCAGGAAGGTCATCCTAGAAGTGGCAACCAGGTCCCTGCCCCAACCCAGGCAGTAATTTTAAAATGTAACCTCATCCGAAATTTAAACATTGTAACTTCAATCCACCTAAATGGTAAAACTGCTTCTCTTAGTTGTTTAAGTGATTACTTTGCAGGCCTGTGAAGTTATAGATATCAGACTGGAGAATCATGTAAGTCAAACCTATAGCATAATAACAATTAGATTTTGGATTTTTACAGTCATCATGATAACTGCTATTGCATGTTACTAAATCATTAGAAACATTTAAGAGAATCGGACATATTAATGTATGATGTCAGACTTACAATTTTTATTTGAAATGCTTACGAAAATAAAACTAAGTTTAAATGTATGCTTTTTTTTTTTTTAAGATTTTATTTGGGAATTGGGGGAGGGGAACAGTGTTGAGGAATTGGGGAAGGGGACCAGCCAAGTTGTTGTTCTTCAGTCTTTGTTGTGGAGGGCGCCAGTCGCCATCTGGCTGCCTGTCGGCAGCTCATGGCCTCTAAGCTCAAGGTGCTGTGTTCAATCTTAGCTGCGGGTGGGCGTAGCCACCATCCCATGCGGGAGTTGAACCAGCAGCCTTGTTGTTAAGAGCACACGCTCTATCCACTGAGCCATCAGAGCGGCAGCTCAGCTCAAGGTGCCGAGTTCAGTCTGAGTTGTGGGTGGGCATAGCCACCATGCCATGCGGGAGTCGAACCAGCAGCCTTATTGTTAAGAGTGCACACGTTCTATTCACTGAGTCATCCAGGCGGCAGTTCGACTCAAGGTGCCAAGTTCAGTCTTAGTTGCGCAGGTGGGTGTAGCACACCATGGAACAGGCAATCTTGTTACACCAGCTGAGCCATCCTGCCACCTGTTGGCAGCTCAGCAACAGCTCAGCTCGGGCGCAGCATCACTGGCCCATGTGGGAATCGAACCAGAGGCCCTATTGCTCAGAGCTCATGCTCTTAAGCCAACTCTTAACCAACTGAGCCACTTGCATGCTTTTAAAAGAACGTTACCATTATATATTTATTAGCCTTACAAGAGTTAAGTCCTTGGAAAGATTTTACTATTTGGTTTATCAAGTCCCTGTTTTACAAGTTTGAAGTATTTGAGAGAATAAGCATCTAAAACTTCAAATGCAGTTTAACACATTTGAGGGAATTTAACTTTGTAAAAAACATAGCTTATTGTTTAGGAAAATTTAATATGTTAAACTGGTGCCTTAAATGAAGCTTTGTCAAAGATGAAATATTTTTGTTTTTACAAAAACATTCTCAGATTTGTAAATAAAACAAGGTTTGTCAGCACAACTTAAAGCCTTAAGAAAAGCTAAGTATATAAATACAGGCATACCTCGGAGATATTGCAGGTTCCATTCCAGGCAACCGCAATAAAGCAAGTCGTAATCTTTTTGCTGGTGGTCTTGCCTTCAATTTGTAAAAAACGCAACATCTGTGAAGGGCAACAAAGTGAAGTGCAATAAAACGAGGTATGCCTGTACTCACCTTTAATGAGTTAAACCTTATTCTGAATAAAAGCACAGTATTCTACAAACAAAAACATCCCTCTTAAAAACCTTCAATTGATGTTACCCAAGAAATGCTAGCATCCTTTTGTATCTCAGGTTATTCCCGAGAATGATATATTTTTTTTGTTGAACCTCCTCTCAATCACATTTTCAAACTGATTATTGGTGAAACATAGAAAAACTGAATTTTGTATGCTGAGTTTGTAATTAGTTTCTTTACTGAACTAATTTAATGGTTTCCCCTTTTTTTCAAAAGAGGCTGTCCTGTCATCTACAGAAATGAGAATTTTGTCTCCTTTCTGAAAAATGGTCTCATTTTTGTTTCATGTCTTACTGCATTGGCTAGAACTTACAAGATAATATTAGACAATATATTCTTTGCCATATTACTCCTGACTCTAACGGGAATGCCTCTAACCCAAGTGTGAAGTTAATTTAAAATTCATATTTTTTATCAAGTCATTAAAATATCCTTAAATCCTCAAAATTTAAGAGTTTTAAATCAGAAACATTTTGAATTTTATGAAATTATTTCCTGGAACCACAAATATGCTTTAAATTATTGCTTTGTCTTTAAAACAATTCAAAACGGTAAATGACAGTTCCTGAAACTGACAGTACTTTAGTTTAGGAACTGAATTCCAGTGAAAAAACCAGGCTGGTCAAGACAGTTCGCTAAAAAACAAAAAATCCCCACATACAACCAAAGTCTCCGTAAAACAAAACGCCTAAGGGAGACAGATGTGTACGGACTTGCAATCTTTTCAAGCAGGCGGCGACTCAAGAAAAGTCCGGTTCTAAGTTAAGTCAACACTTGACTTGGACTCCTTGAGGTCTGTAACTGGGAATGGAACCTTTTGAAAATGTTTTGTTTTCTACCAGGAATCTGACGTTTGGGTAGTCGCTGTGAATTGTTCCTAGTTCCTCATTCAACGGCTTGTTTTCACGTAGTGAAACTACGCCTGGCATCCGCCTCCCTGTTGTCAACAACAACCTGCTCCTAACTTCTCCAAAAGTGTCAAACTACAACTCGGCTTAAGTGAGAGCCCGGTCCCGGCAAAGACACGCACCTTTGTCCCCGGCGCGACGCAGGCTACGGCCCCGCGGGCCGCACTCGTCCCCCCGCGACCGTCCTCATTGCCGGCCCGGGAGCCCGGGCTGCGGCGCTGCTAGCGGCCGGCCCCGGAGCCATGCCTCCCGGAGGGCGGCCAGCCCGCGCCGCGGCCCATCGCTGGGTCCCCGCGGGCCCGGGGGAGCCTCACCGGCCGTGCCGTCTGCCGGCCCAGGAGGAAATCGAGAGACTCCGGCTCCACGTCGGCCGAGCAACTCGGAACCTCGAGGCGGGATGCACTGGCGCCCCGGGAGAACTTGAGGCGCGGACACGGGCTCGGACTTGGAGCCGCTCCCCGGACGCAACCAGTAAAAAGAGCGCTCTGAAGGACCCGTTCGCCCCCGGGCGCGGCCACGCAGAGCCCGCCGGGCGCGAGACCCCGAGTGCGGGGCCCCAGTTGCAGGCGGAGGCTGGCTTCCAGGCCGCGCCGAGGTCCGTCAGGGCAGCTGCCCGCGAGACGACGCGGCCGGCCCCCGGGCCCGCGCGGAGCTAACGGCCGAAACGGAAGAGCTGTGGGGGAGGGGGCTGGAAGCCAGGGTCCGGAGGCGGGGCAGGCCGCAGGGCCGGCTCCCTCGCGCGCTCGATCGGCAGCCCAGCCACGGTCTTCGCCGCCTCAGTCCGCGGGCGCTTCGTTGTCACGAGCCGGAGGGAGGGGGAAGGAGCCGGGAGTCTTGGGGCTCCGGCGCGCGGAGACCGCGGCTCCCGAGTCACGTGCCGCCTGGCCGGCCAATAAGCACCGGCGGGCGCGGTGACGTCAGAGCAGCGGCGTGGCCGATGACAGCCGGCCCCCGTCACGTGGTCGAGCTCAGTCCAATGGGCGGTGCCAGGGCGACCTGAGGTTCCCGGCGGCCTATGCGTCGGCGGTGGTTGGGTGGTAAGATGGCGGCTGTGAGTCTGCGGCTCGGCGATTTGGTGTGGTGAGTCCGGGCGTCCGGGGCCAAGCGAGGTGCACCGGGAAACTGCTCCTCTGGGTGCGGGGTTGGTGGACAGCCTCGGAGCTGCCTTTCTGTGCGCTCCAGGCCTCGGAGAGAGGGCGAGACGAGGTGCCGGTGCTGGGAGCGACGCCGGGCGGAAGGGGCAGCCTGGCCCCGGGGGACCGAGGCCGAGGGTGGCCACGGCGGGCCGAGCTCCGAGCCCCGAGGCCGCCCGGGAGAGAGCTGCGCCCCGAACCGGGACGCCGACGGTTACTGTGAGGAGCGTCTCTGGAGCCGCCCGCGAACGCCGGCTCCTTGGGATCTTGCTGCCGTTCTTTGGAAAGCGGGGGAGCCCGCAAGGCCATCTCGCCCAGGCAAGCCCGTTAAAACCAGCGTTGCAATGGAACCGAACTCTGCGGGCGGCTTGGCTGAGAGTGTCGAAACCGGACTGATGGCGCTGCCCCGTGAAGAAATAGAGGGGAGACTTCTCCTTTACAACCGAAGGCTTGGCAGTGATCAGTGCCTTTTTGGGTGCCTCTCGTGGTCTGCTTCTGTGTCCCAGACAACCGCCCGAACCAAGATTGACTGTCGCCGCCTCGGTCGAGCTGCGTAGCTTATTTCTCGACCCAGAAGAAGGCTTCCATTAGCATTTGGCAAAGCCAGCTGGTCTCGCGGTGAATTAAACCAGACTTTGTAAGGGGAAGTCTGTGTTTACAGAGCAAACTATCCCCCACCCCCGTCATGGGGAGGCTCTAGACAAGTGACTCTTGGTGGTTTTGTTGTTCTGTATCCCTTGTCACCAGAAGAATGTACATACTTTACGCACATACGTATACAATTTTGCATTCCATTTCTGAGGAGTTTGGGCCTGTTGAATCCAACTGTAGAAGCCAGATTAAGAACGTCTGTGTGCCAGCATTTATTCTGGCACTTGAGGGTGCAAGTGGATATTTAGGAAAATAAATTGCATGTTGAGTGGGTTGAAGGAGATGGACTGGCTTTTCCAGGGCAAGTGCTGACTCTCTGTGTTTTCTCTAGGGGGAAACTCGGCAGGTATCCTCCTTGGCCAGGAAAGGTGAGTGTCTTGCTAGTGAACTAAAGGAAGACATCCGAAGTTGGGTTTGAACAGGTGGAGAATGTAAGATGCATTCCCCTCAATTTCTAGCATTGAGTGAAACTGTGCCTATTTAAATAACACTCAGAATTTTTTCTTCTCTAATATCAGTTCATTTAGAAAAGGCAATAGAATATAAACCAGGTCATTTAATCTCCAGTAAATGCTTATTTCTTGAATCAGAGATGGGTTTTTTTGAGTTTTTTTAACCCTGGAAATCAATTTAACTTGAATTTAGCTTTATACTTAAACCTAACGAAAGGAGAAGAAAATAAATTCTCCAGGAAGAGCGAAATCTAAATGTAGATTAGTGAAAAGTCAAAGTATTTTTGTCCCAACTAAGTTTAAATCTTCTGTTACCATATGTGCTGCTCCAGTGCATCTTTGCAGAAGTTGGCATTTCAAATTTTGCATGAGGCGATCCGTCATAGCTTTCCAAATGTTGTTTTTATATTCTTGCTAGGAGCCCAGGAACTGTCTTTAGACTGTCTCTTTGCAATATGGTATTTTCAGTGCTTCAGTTGTTTTTCCTTGTCATTATTACCTGTTTCAACTCTTCCTACACAGAAGTATTTTTAAAAGTGTCTTCTACATTTCTTCAGTGACGACAGGGTCACATGGGGTCACCTTTGTCTTTTTTAACTGCTTTTAAAACAGGGCCATTGCAGTAAAAGGAATATTGTATCTACTGAACAATGTGCTACATGTTAGATGTAGGGAACTTCTGAATATTTGTACATTTCCACACATCTCAGTAGAAAAGTGCCAATTTGGACACATAGTAGGCCTTGGATTTTTTCTTTTTAAGATATTCTTTTTGTTTTGTTTCATTTTTTTTCCTTACCAACTTAGAACAGTGGGAAAAAAACCTTTTTTTCCCTTTTATCCCCCAGATTGTTAATCCGCCCAAGGACTTGAAGAAACCTCGTGGAAAGAAATGCTTCTTTGTGAAGTTTTTTGGAACAGAGGATCAGTGAGTAGTGCTCACCAAGAGTTTCACTTTCCCTTTGTTTAGGCATTGGCCTGGGTCTGAGCTGCTTTGAGAATATTCTACAGACCCTAGTTCAGTCTTACTATAGTCTATAAAATGGCATCATTCTGGCTTCATACCTAAATAAAAGATGCTATTCTTATCTTGCAGAAATTGTCCTGGAGCCAATAACAATGTCAGTCAGGTGAGACCTAGGGCTCACACCACCTTCTAAATATAATTACATTGAGAGAGTTTCTCACATCTCACATGCCAGTTCCATAGATAGTTCCTCTTATAGGGTCAGTTGAGTCTCGTTTAATGGCTATTTATCATTGTGGCTCATGCATGAGCTATACAGTGAAAACTAAAAATTTATCTTAATAAAAGTAATTGTTTAATCTGTTTTCTTTTGGAAAACTAAATGACTTGCTCTAATGTTGTAACAGTAAAGCTTTTTAGCTAGGCCTGTCCTGAAGTTGAAATTAGCACCATTAATGTGAGATTCTTCGGTAGGCCATACAAGAAATCACAGTAAGGGGAAGAATGTATTTGCTTGAGATCCTGATGATTTGTTTCGCTTTCTCATCGCTGCATCAAGTTGTTTACCTAGGCCTAGCTAGACAGTTTGATTTCTTTAAGTAGTTGTATTTCTGTTTATGATTCTTAAAGGATTGTAATTTTGGGTAAGGAACATGTGACTTTTCTGATCAGTCTAATACTGGTGGTTAAAATATACATTCCCAGAAAGCGATATATAATATTTTATAGGAAAATCTCTTGTAGACTGTTCTTCACTCACTCGGGAGTTTATGTGTCAGGGTGCTTGCTCATCTTGGTTTAGAGTTTGCCTGGCACCATACAGATGTACTGGTATACCCAGTTCTCTGTCACAAACCAACTTAGCAGCCTTTTGATGGCAATATTTCAAAGGCGTCACTATCCTGGAGCTGTGAGAGCCAGACACTCTGGAAGAGGGAATGTTCTGGTATACCGTGGCTTTCACAAGAAAGATTGTCCTGATGCATAAAACAAGTACTGATTGTGCAAACACACTCTGCATTGCTTGACACTGAAGGGAACTTCAGGAAAGCGAATGTTGTGGTCTCCCATCTTCCAGGAACTCAGGTGATAAAGACATAAATATTTCAGATGGGATTAAGTGCAGAATGAGTGATGTGGGCAATTGTTAAAGGGCTCTAGAACAAAGAGGGATCAGTGGAAAACAGCCAGGTCAAAGGCTAATGTAAGAGATGGAATTTGAATCAAACTATGGGGATGGATAGGATTTGGAACAGTAGTGGCATTCCAGGCAGTGGGGATACTATAAACAGCTGGAACAGCTGGGCGTTGAGTTGGATGTGTGGGCAGAGAGAGGCTCCCTGCTTGGGGTAAAGAACTTGTGCTTGGGAATAACAGACAGTATGGCTGGCCCAACTTGTATACTTCTTTGTTTAGCAAACCAAGTCTGAAACAAAAATGGGAACTCATAGAAAGTGAGGACTTAATCAGATTACAGCAGGCCTGAAAGCCATTGTGTTCTTATGGTAATTTTTTAAAAGTGCTGGAAGGTTAGAAAAATAAACTGGATCCCTATGTATAAGAAATACTACAGATAGGACAGAGAAAATTGGAGTTGAGTCAGTGCTCAACCAGATGCAGCCAATGAAAAGGATGTGCTTACTAAACACAAAAGTAACCTAATGGTGTCGGTGGTGGTGGTGGTGGTGATGTGATTTCTGACTGAAGTGTTTTGAGGGAATTCATAAGCAAGTGGGTACAGGGCAACTGCTAGATATAATATCTTCAAGCCTTTTAAATTTCCTTGGTAGAATTCCACATAAAAAGCTATTTAAAAACTGAATCACCACAGGACTAACATGTTACCCTTATGTAGGTAGGCAGTTGACTCGCTGAAAGGCAGCAAAGGGTCAAGATCTACAGCACTTCTCTGAAGGGAGAATGGTTCTTAGTGGTCAGTGTTAAGGCAGATTTCATTTAGCATCTTTATATTATCTGAAGGTGAAATATCCAGGTTATTGGGTAGCGATTACTTTGGGCAAAGAGCTCTGGATTTGTACCAGCCTAACGTATGTTCATGTTCCAGTTCCACCTACTCTCTGATTTGGGCAAGCTCTTTCACCTGTCTAGGACTCTGCATCCTTGTCCATATGTGGGAATGATACTCTCAACTTCTTTAGTTAAGAAGTAGCGTCACTGATTCATAGTGTGGTTTGCTGTAAAGCAGGTGTTCAGCAAACATTAGGTTAGGATATAGATCTGTTATAAGAGGGGGAAAAGCTGGTAAGAAGCAGGCGCTTTCAGTAAGGAAAATGTGAGAGAAACACAGACTCTGCCCATGAGTGAGAGGATCTGTGTTTGAAAAGAAAGGCGCCTGAGAGTTAGAGGTTCCTAAGGACATCAGCCAGGTCTGCTCTTTTGAGCACAAAGGCTTTGAACGCAAAACAATACACTGTTCCCCCTTGGTTTTTTTTCTTATTTTTACATCATTCCACCTTTGTGTAAAAACTGGAGTGTGCCTCTTGAGGAGCACTGTGTGCATTCTAGTCTATGATCCCAAAGGGATCTGGTGGAACTAGTCACGATTAGGAAAGGGGACTGAGTCAGACGAAGGAGTAGGACTCTTAATGTGAAAAAGCAACGACTGAAAAAAAGAACACAATCAGAACTAATGAAATAATGAATGGCCTTGAGAGAAACACTGCCTTGTTCATAAATTCTCAGATGTTTCAACAAGGAGAACTGAGTATAAGAAATATTTAATGGCATATGTTTAGGACATATAAAAGAAATACAGTATGAAACACATCTAAGAAGTGGTCTAGGCAGGAAATGCAAGTGGACTTTTTAGGGATGAGAGCTACCTCAGGAAGGGCAAGGCCATAAGTGGCTACCTCACCTTTAATGCTTGATGTCAAGGAGGGGCATGTGCTCCTGGCACATCCTGGGGTGGAGGCACGTCTGGTGACTGTGTCCTGACCTTGGTGGACAGGGTCTGACCCAGTGAGGCTGTTCGTGTATTCCTGAGAAATACAGAATTCAGGCAGAGGTGATCGGTTTCAAAACTGACATACTGCTTATGGAGAAAAAAAGAAATAGATGGGATTTTTTATATTAGGAAGAGCCTTTATTTTAAAGGGTCGTTCCTTAAGATCAATGATGATTTCGATCTTTTAGAAACCTAATTTTTCCTCTCCCTTCCTCTGCAAAACCTCTAACAAATTGTGTTAATATCCCACTGTTAGGAAGACAGGACCAGACCTTCCCCACCAACCTCCCCTGTGAAGGGAAGGACTTAGTAAGGTGTCTGAATTCAACTCTGTGGGCCTGTATGGCCACAGTGGGAATTGCCCAGAACTGTTTTCTATTTCATGCAAATACAGAGGGAAATATAACTTCAGCATGACTTTGTCAACTCCGCCAGGTGACCACAACCAAAGATTAAGTCTCAGGTGCATGAGGGCCCACTTTGGGTAGGTGGCTGCCCATCAGAGTAGAAACTGAGCTCAGGGTTTAAGTTGGTCAGTGCCCTTGAATGGCAGAATGGAGGAAGTTCATGTAGTGTGCAGGTTGCTCAAAACCAGGAGAAACAAACCAGTTCAGAAAATACAGTGGGCAAACGATGGTAGATGAAGAAACTAAAAGGCAGGAGAGTTGTGGATTCTAAGTCATACAAGGTCAACCTGAGGTATTTTTACATCAAGCCAGATAGAAGTTGGGACAGGCTGGGTATGAGGTGTCTCAGTGAGTACTAAAGTAACTTCCAGAAAAATCTGCGGCTCGTAATTAGAAGCATGCCTTTTTCTTTTCACCGGGAATTTGATTAACCCACTTTCTCCACATCTGACACCATGTAATCGTTGGAGAATGGAGCCAAGTGGGTAGTGAGGGCCACTGCTCCGGGTATTTGGACTGAGCCAGCAGTGTCCCTCTGCCAGGGCTGGACAATAGCTATCCTAGAGAGTGCGAAGTGGATTCTCCTCCCAGCACCAGCAGCAGCTCCTGTCCTACAGGTGACTCCCTTGATGGCTGAGGCAGTGGACTCCAGGAGCAGGTGTCCTACACCGGAATTATAGAAACTGGCACAGGAAGAAGCAGTTGGCCATGTTGGTGTAGGCGTCACAGCCTGAAAGCCTTACTGGCATTTGGGAATGTTTTCAAGATTTGGAAACAAAATCTTCTATATCATCTCTGCAAGTCTCTGTTGATGTCTGTATGATAATCACATGATATGATATGAAATTAACTGACAAATGCTTAATTCTTTTCTTTGGTTTCTTGGTTGTTTTGTTTTTTGATTTGTGGGGTTATTGGGGTGGGGGTTGTTGATTTCTGAATGGCTTAGACTTGGACCCATAACACTTCAGGAATACTCAGCCTCTTGCAATGGTTTGGGGTGGCAAGCCTAGAAATTATTTACTAAGTACTACTCACCAATTCCAGATGGAAAAGTGAATCCATATCTTCTGAGCCCGTTCTTGTCCTCACCTTTGGACTGTGCGCGTGTGTGTTCTCTCTCTTTCACCTGCCCGGGTCATGGTGTCTGTACGAAGTCTGAGACACACATGTGAGGGTGTTTGAGAGTCCTCATAGACTGGCATCTTTAATCTTTAATATGATATCGACATGATATAATTTTAATTTAAGGGGAAAGCAGGTCAGAATTATGGAAGTTTTTGAAAAGATAGGTTTTTAAATTCATTTTGAGTGAAGTGTGTAATCTGAGTGTAGCTAAGTAGGTTTATATTCGCAGATGAAAAGAATTGCTAGGAGGTGTATCCGAACACCAAAGTACGTTTGCTGCTCTTGGCCGTGATACATCAGCCAATCAGTAGCTACCCACCTGAGCAAACCTTACAAACAAGGAAGTAATGGGGAAAATTCTCTGGGAGCCAGAACAGCCCTTGCTCTACAGCAGAGGCCTTTATTATTGATTTTTTTCTTTTAAGATAATACGTTTATAGTCCATCCTGCCCCCCCACCACCACCACCACCAAAAAAAAAAAATCAAGCTATAAACCGTGGAAGGGTTCCCATTCATCCCTATCCCTCAGCCCCCCAGGTCGCGGCCCACGGTCATCTAATTATGCTAGTTTCTTATGTATGGCGTGGCCCTTGGAGATATTGTGTGCATAATCAAGAAGTTACATGTTCCTTTCCCCTCACTTTTACACAAGTGGTAGCATACTACACACTGCTCTGCATCTTGTTTTCCATTTAGCCAAATATCTTAAGGGACCTTCCATTTCATACTTGTAATGACCTTACTGATTGCCAGTCTCCTTGTTCTCAGGTGTTTACTTCTACAAAAAAATACGTGATTCCTTGTAAATAAAATCAAAGGCACATACTTTAGACACAATTTGACTAAGCTTGATTTTTCTGACTTCCCAGCCTACAGCAAATTGGGTGGAAAAGGTCCAGCTCCAGCTAGGCATAGGAAGAATGACAGGAGGGAACTAACAAGTTACAGCTTATACCCGGGAAAGAAATAGCAGTCACTAAAAAAACAGACAAACAACAGGAGCAACCACCAAAAGCCAATACAGCTTTACAACACTGAACCCAGAGTCAGCCTGAATGCACCCAGTAGGCCTCTATGCCGTGATTATTTATTGAGCACCAGCTACATGCCAGACCTGCCTAATGGGCCTCATGGATAGGAGAGTGGTGCACTATTGAAGCTCTAGCTGAAAAGAGTCCTCTCTTAAAGGAGACAGAGGGTTTTGCCATTCTGCAGCCTTTAGAGAAAAAAATTCTATTCAGACTGCCAAAGGGATGTCGTTTGGCTGCTTTCAAGAGGTACTCCTGCTACAGCTCTGGTGGGGTGGCTTTTTATTTACCGTTTTCTGCCACGACAGGTTGCTTCTCCAGCAATAGGCCGATTTCTTAAGTAAATTAACATTTCTTGCATTTATCCTCTTGAAGTCATATTTATGCTGTCAGTTCATTTAGCAAACCATTTTCACTTTTCAAAGAGGGTCACAGAGGAAAATTTCATTTTAGTATTTCAAATGCCAGTCTTCAGGCTGAATGGAATTTTGACTACTGTTCTCCTGGCAGAAATAGTAAAATGCTTTAACGAAAACAGGTATGCGTTTATTGGTGCTCCCTCCACAGATGTCCTTACCTTTCCACTTACTCTGAATCAGAGGTTACTATGGAGAGGAGGGAGGCAGGGATTAGGATTCTTAGTGTGTGTTGTCCATCTCGAGGGCTTCATAAAAACCACCACATTGGTCTCATACTGCAACTTGTGCCCATCTCAGCCTTTGACCTGAAGCTCAGAAAAGAAAAAGGCCCGTCTTGAGGGCTGTGGCTCTTTAAGCTTCCTTAGTTTCCGAGCTGCCAGTTAGTATGACAGCTTAACTTGCTTTCCAAGGCGTATCTGGCATTGCATCTGATTGCTCTGATGGTCTGTCCTTAGAAACACTAAATGCAAGGAGAGGCAGGGGGTCAGTTCAGTGGTATACTTGCCAGACAACGTGGGGTCGAAATTTAATTCCACTTTGCCTCCCTGTAGATTGGACCTGCTGGCTCTATTGTGTCAAATTTCAAACTTGAAGATGAATTGGTCACAAGGAAGGTACCTATTTACCTCATGTGGTGGGAGCTCTGTGCAGTGAGAACAGTGTCTGAGTCCACATTCACTGTTCATCCTCTATTTACCCATAATAACATACCTAGTCCTGGTTGGCTGTCACATTTGCAGTCTGGTGGTCCCAGGACTGTTGTGTTTGTAAAGACCCATTGTCACAACTACTAGCACAACACTCAGAGGTGTTTGTTGGTGGGTTGGTAGTGCTTTTTATGTACATAGTTTAGCACTTTTACTATTATTAGTGAATGTTCTCTAGCTTTCTCTAAAGGAGAGAGCCCTAAGTTAGTGTTACAGCCCAGTTTCTGTATCTTTAGCCTGACCCACTTTTTCTGAAGGTTATACTATGAAACCTGTGAGTGTTACAGGGTAAAACATACAAATGAACTGTTACCTTGCCGACACTATAAAATTCTCTCCTTTATCCTGGGAAACTGAACGTCATTGAGGGAAACCATGGGAGCCAGCTGGGGCAGATTTGGTCAGATCAGTATGGTTGGCCAGATAGTCCAGAATTGACAACTGATGGCTGTTTTCACTTTCATGTGTTATGCACTGATGATCGGAACTAAAAATTCAATATCAGAAGAGTATATTTTTGTACCTTTAATCTCAAGCAGAATCTTGTTTTTAAAGGCTTCCCTTTGTGACTGCTGCCCTCATTCCACACCATGTGTCACATGTTTTGCGCGGTCTAGTAGCCATGGATACAATCATTTATGAACAAATATAGGCTCCATAGCTGCAAATATTTGTGAGAGCAGCAGACTTTAGGTGTTGCATTTCTTTAGCATCTCTGATTCTCTGTTGATTGACAGGTCATCAGTCTGGCTCAGGTTGTTGCTGAGCGCTGATGATTCCAGGTGCTCTGATTCCCTGGGATCCATGTGTGGCCGCCTGTACTGTGTGGTGAGAATGGGAGAGCGTCTCCAGGCTTCCTCTGCCCTGAGCATGTGGCAGGGTGTGTGTGGTTCAGTGTGGGAGGCTGGTGAGCAAAAGTGGAAATAACCTGCAACACAGTGATTTAATTTCAAGGATATTCTGATTGTGTTTGTTGTTGTTCTGCTTGACTTGTTCCAAGAAAACATACTTTTAGGCTCAAGAGTTTGGGGTAGTTGAGAGCATGTTTTGAAAAAATGCAGGCCTGTTTCAAAGTCCAGTTAAAGCAAATGGATATTTGCATTGCGTTCTGCTGGGGTGACGTCTTTGATACTTTCTGGAGTAGGCAGTGTGGATCATACCCTTTCTCTGTGTGTTTTCTGCTAGTGCCTGGATCAAAGTGGAACAGCTAAAGCCATATCATGCGCATAAGGAGGAAATGATAAAGATTAACAAGGGAAAACGATTCCAGCAAGCTGTGGATGCAGTGGAAGAGTTCCTCAGAAGAGCCAAAGGGAAAGACCAGGTGAGAGACTCCATGATTCTCAATGTATGCCAATGCCAGACCGGTTATTTTCGCACAGTAACTAACAGATTAAATGTCACCCAAACCTGAAACTCTATTCTTATGAAATGCCAATGGAGAGAGAGCTACTTCGGTTCTAAGGTATCAGCGTTTTGCTAATCAGCTTGAAACTCCATGCATGCGGCTGACCTTTTTGGAATAGATTGTTGCTCGTAGGAAAGTCACTTGGACCCAGGAGAAGTATCAGTACAACACAGGTTGATTCTCCCTTTTATAACACAGAGATCAGGAGCACAGCCTCTGGGATATATCCACTGCCTGGGTGTAAATCTCACTTCTTAGCTTGGGGACTGTGGGCAAGGGACTCGATTGATTTTTTTTGTTGTTTTTTGTTTTTTGTTTTAATCTGCTTCCCCAAATGTAAGTGGGGATGACAGCAGAGCCTGTTTCATAGGGTTGTTGTGCAGATAATGCATGTGAAGTGCTTGTCACACAGGGTGTGGCTCTTGTAAATGGTGGTGGCAATGGCAGCGGCTATTGTGGTGGTTATCATTATTATTATTAAACTTTCAGACATCATCCCACAATTCTGCTGATGACAAGAATCGGCGTAATTCCAGTGAGGAGAGAAGTAGGCCAAACTCAGGTGATGAGAAGCGCAAGCTTAGCCTGTCTGAAGGGAAGGTGAAGAAGAACATGGGAGAAGGAAAGAAGAGGGTGTCTTCAGGCTCTTCAGAGAGAGGCTCCAAGTCCCCTCTGAAAAGAGCCCAAGAGCAGAGTCCCCGGAAGCGGGGTCGGCCCCCAAAGGATGAGAAGGTTTGTTTTATCTATGCAGCTTCTGGGATTAGTGACTTCCTTTTGCATACGGTAGTATGCTGCAGCTCACCACGTGGACGTAGAGTCCTGTGCCGAGTGCTGCTCTAAAGAATCCTGCAGACCAGGGGAGGGACATGGCCTGGATGCGCGGGCATGAAATAGGAACACAAGGCAGCAAAGGATCGTGCATTCCACTGGATGGCCAAGTCAGGAGAGCAGTCCACCGGAGCAGCACGCAAGGCTGGCACCGGAAGGGGCTTAGCAAGAGAGAAGTCGGAGGGCACAGCCCACATGGGGCTTGATGTCGGTGTGGATATTCTCAGTACAGGGAGAGACAGGAAGGAGAATGAAGAGATAAAAGTAAGTTGTCACTAGATTGTGGAGAGCCTTGAAGTTGACGTAAGCAGCGTTGTACCGTCATGGAGTCGTTAGGGGGCCGTGAAGGTGTTTGAGCTGATTGTGGAGGTAGCAGTGTGCTCCAAGCTGTGCATTAGTAATGAGCTGTTCTAAAGGGGTGGTAGCAAATATTGAAAGGAACTGTGTGAGATGCACTTCAGAGGAAGAGTTCATAAGATTTGGCAGCTGGCTATCCAGGGGATAAATGAGAAAAAGGAAAGGGAAATGATTTCAAGTTTATGCCTGGGGACAAGGTGATAACTTTTCTCAAGAGCAGAGGAGTCAGGAGAGGAGCAGGCTTACAGGGCAAGAGGAGCAGTTCTGAGTGTAATGCATTTGGGGTGATGTCTAGACCCCCAGGAAGACTTGGAGTAACAGGATAGAGATGGAGATGGAGATGTGGGAGACCAATATGTAGGAGGGATGTTGGATCCGGGAAACTGGATGGGGTTTATGTCCGGAGAAGAGTGAAGGGCAGAAGTCGGCTTTACAGTGAGAGTGCCCGTAGTTCAGGGTGGGAAGGAGTCAGAAGAGCCCGCAAAATGAAATAAAGAGGAAATAACATACTTCTCGCCTTCCTGAAAAGATGTGTGTCGAGTCTTAGAGACCAGGGGAGGAGAATTCGAGATGAAGTGGGTAGTCTGTCTGACATAGAGGAGATTGTGAAAACAGGATCAAGGGGGTGTAGAAGCCAGATGGCTGGCAGAAACAGTTGGGTGATGAGGCCATGATGAAACACTAGAGATCAGATCAAGACTTGCACATGCAGACACCAGCAAGACCAGGCAGGCAATGGAAGCAAGTGGAGCCAATTGATGCAAGAAGAAATGGCTCAAGTAGGAGGTTCCACAGCCCTGCCTTGGTGCTGAGAGCATTAGGGTTGGCAGCAGACCGGGGAGGTCAACCTCTGTCCATAGAGTTCCAGCCAGCTTTTGCCAGATGGTCTGGTTTGTCTCAAGAGAAGCTGGAAATGAAGATTTTTAGGTGAAGTGTTCCAATTTTACAATAAATGTTAGAAGCTAACAAAATTTTACCATCTCTGGGCTAGATTCAGCCTGTGAGACCTCTGCATCAGAGCAAGTCCTTTGTGCTGTTAAATGACCAAAGGGATGAGAGCATCTATAGCAGTGGGGACAGTCCCGGGTGACCATGAGCACAGGGAATTGCCAGCCAGGGGCAGAGAAGGTTTAGAAAGCTGTCAGCTGCAGTGCGTGAAGAGCTTTTCAGGGGAGTAATCCAGTTTCATCCAGTTGAATTTATTTCCAGGGATCTAGAGGAATCTGGGCTGTCCGGTTTTATACTGTTCTCCAAATTCACACTGTCTGGTGTCTTAAGCCATGGACCTCATCAACTCCTGCTGGCCCTGGAGAAAAACAACTTTTTGGATAAAGGGAAGTCTAAAGAAGAGGTTAGGAGGAGGGTCTTGACTTTGAATTGTGACTCCATGACTTGCCATAGCTGTGTGACCTTGGCCACCTACCTACCTTTGTCTTGGTTTCCTCATCCAAGCATTGAGAAGAAGAAAGATACCTGCCTCAGGTGTGCTGTGAGAATTAAATGAGTAACATGAGCAAAGCACCTAGGACAGCACCTGCAGTGCATTACGCATTTGATGAGTGTCATTCCTGTGTTACTTTTCTGCAGTAGCCCATTGTGCAGTGAGGACAATGTTGTTTTAGAGCAACCCCAGAGGCTGTTGCTGGGCTTACTGCTGGGGACTTGTGAACAGTCACACGCTCCCAGTAAGAAGCAATTTGCTCTTTCGTCTGAATTATTAATTGGAGGGTAGTAACATTTCTACTGCTGTTCTCAGAGCCAGGTCTCCATCCATGAGCTCTACCTGCCATTGACCCTCAGGGGGATCCTTTCTACAAGGTCTACGTGCTTGACCCGGCCTCTAATGAAGGATTTGTCAGCAGGAAAGGAAGGAGCTTGGCTAGTGATTAAGCACCTTTAGGGATATAGGGAATCGGTGCCTGAGCTTGGAATTTTGGTGCATCGTATGATCTGATATATCCTGTGGTCTAAAAAGAGTATGTGTGTTGCTATAGTAATTGTCATTTGGCTGGCGAGCTCCTCTCTGAAACAGAGCAGTAGCCTAAGCTGATAACTGGGCAAAGCCCCAGGTGATTGCCGTCCTGGGCCATAATCCCCTGTCCCATGAGGATTAATGGAAAAGGCTGACCTTGATGGCAGAGGTGTCAATTACATACAGGCAGGCAGGGGGTGGGTTTGTGTCTAGACTTTCATGTGGGAGCCATGCTGAGGTACACTCTCACCCTCTCTCTGGGGCTCTTATTTCTGAGTCCTGAGCTGAGAACTCCCAACTCTGGGAACAAAGCACCCCGACAATCGAACTGTTAGTCCTGTGACTCTCCCGAAATCCCAGACTAGTGCAGAGAGCATTGATTTACGAGTCAAGGCCTTTGATTAGTGCTAGATGGAGAGCTGTGTCCTCCACCTTCCTTATTCTGTCATTGTGTTCTTAGGCAAGTCACTAGAGCTGTGCTGCCTCAAGTCACAGGTGACCTTTTACATTTAATGCAACTTAAAATTTTCTCACTCGAACTAGCCACCTATGAGGTGCTCCACGGTGACACGTGACTAGTGGCAACAGCGTTAGCATAGATATAGAGCATGTCCATCATGACAGAAAATTATTTTAGGCAGTACTGCACTAAGCCTCTTTTTTCCCCCAAACCTCTTTATTCAACAAATGTTTATTGAGCATCTCTACCATAAACAAAAGATAAAACAGCGTGAAAGGTAGACAGGGCCCCTCTTATGTTCATTTCTTCAATAAATACTGAACACCTTTACTATATGCCAGGAAAGGTTCCAGTGTGGAATATACAGTAAACAAAATTGGCAAAGTTCTTACTTTGATAGAACTTAACTTGTAACATAGACCCTGAAGCCAAATTCCCTGGGTTTGAATGTCATCTACCACACTCATTATTAGCTCTGTGACCTTAGGCAAAGCTACTTAAGCTCTCTGTGCCTCAGTTTTCTCCTCTGTAAAATGGAGACGATACTAGTTCTATTTCATGAGGTTGTGAGGATTACGTGAGAATATACATAGAAAATAACATTTACACTAATGTCTGGCACATGGTAAGCCCTGTAAAAGCATTTGCTGTCATTACAGTCAGCAGCAGCAGCATGTTCCAACGGGGGAAGGTACAGAGAGGTCAGGGAAAGCACTCTGATAAGGTGACATTTCAACAGAGACCTAAAGTGAGTGTGTGAACCCAGTAGATAACTGTCGGAAGCGTTTCCAGCAGTGCAAAGGCACTGAGGCAGTTGCATGTGTGGTGTGTTGGAGGGTGGAGGGCCAAGCAGGTGGCCTGGAGAGTGGTAAGTGGAGAGAGAGGAACAGGACCTGATGTCAGAGGGTAGCATGGAGTGGGGGTTGCAGCACATGGAGGACCCTGTAGGCCACGATAACAAAGTCTAGCTTGATTGTGGGAGACAGGAAGTCAGTTTTCAGCAGAGAACTGACAGGCTTCACTTTGGCTGCTGTCTACAGACTAGACTATATGGGTCCAGAGTGGAAGCAGGGAGATTCCTTTTGTTACAGTCCAAGTGACAGGTGGCAGAGGCCTGAGCTTGGGTGTTAGTAGCTGGGGTGGCCAGAAGAAAGGGCTGCAAATTCCCAGTTGTAAAGCCATAATCATTGCCAATGCATTAGAGGAGAGGGGAGGATGGAGTTCATCAGGACTTCAGGGATCTCGGCCTGGTAGATGGAATTGCTGTTCTCTGCGAGTGGGGACACTGCAGCAGGAGCAGTGTGGGCAGGGAAATCAAGAGGGGGGCGTGTCAAGATGCCCACTAGATATCCAGGTAGAACTGTCAGGAGGCCCACCACAGCGCCCAGGAAGGTAGCAGATGGAAAAAGCGAGTAGAGGCAAAGTGGGTGGTGGCGGGGACCGGAGCAGACCATTTGTACAGCTGGACCAGGCCCCTTGCCCAGGACAGATGTGGGCCAGGCCGCTGGTGAAGAAGAGCAGCCGTCCTGCTGGGGCTCCTCCTTGCACCAGTCTGCAGAGAGAGCGGGCTCTTGGCTCTTGACCACCCTACGTAATTCTGGCTTTATCACTTAGTAGCTGAAAAATGTTGGGCAGATTTCCTCATTGGCACCACGCGCTTTTCTTAGTTTTTCTTGAGATCTAGTGGATTCCTTCTGAAGCCAGTACTGTTTTCTTCATGTTCATTATTTGCCCAAGGAATTTTCTGTGACCTGCTGACCACACTGCAGACCATAGCAGGGCTTTCCAGTTACCTCTATCCTTGTGAAATTTAGACATAAGAACACTTTATTTCAAGAACATAGAAGGAAGGCTCATTCTGTGTTGAGAACTTGCCGTTTCTTCTGACGGGTGGTCCTCAGAACTAGGGCTGGGGAGACTTGGGCTTGAACTGACACTGAGGCATGGAGCTGGCTAGAGGTTTAGTCTGGGTGGGATGTGACTAAGGGAAGCAGAGCAGTGAAGAGGTGCTCCCTGACTTGGTGCAGGAAGACATCTGATACTGAGGTGGCCATAGCATCCTGATGATCTGTCTTCCTTCTGTAGGATCTCACCATTCCTGAGTCCAGTACCGTGAAGGGGATGATGGCTGGACCCATGGCTGCGTTTAAATGGCAGCCGGCCGTGAGCGAGGTAAGGAGCTCTCCCTCGGGCCAGGATAGGCCGGCCTCAGAGCGATCTTCCTGAGGTGGCTGTGATGCCCCATTTTCCCCCTTTTCTTATGTATGAGGCTTTTTTTGTTTAATTGCCAAACAGTACAGAGGAGTATGAGATAAAGAGTGCAGGCCTCCACCCTCAAGGTTGCTCACTGTTAACCCTGATGTAACTTATTCCAGCCCCCTTGGTACACACCAGCCATCATTTATATAATGATATATCCACGTGTAGCTTGTGTTGTTGGGACTACGATTATTTCCCACAAAAGTGGGATCGTTACACAAATTTTTTTTCACTTGCTGCTTTATAAACACCCTTTCACTGTCTGTATATACAGCTTTGATGAAGTAGCCATACCTTATTCTGTTGGTGGTGTAGATATACCCTTTCCCTGTCCCTGGGCCTAATTGTGAAAAGCCCTTGAAAGTCCTTCAGTCGTTGCCTCTTTATTTTTATTAATATTGATCCTCAGTGAGACAAGACACTCAAGGGTCTGACAGCAGACACAAGTAGGTCAAAACCCTACAATTGAGAAAGAGTCCTCAGGATTGATTGGGCTTCATCTGCTGGATTATCCAACGTGACTGATGAACGTTGGGCTTTAAAAATACTGGTATGCCTTTTGCTATTTTCCCACAGCGTTATTAGAATAATTTGTATACCAGCCTGGCAAAAATACCTCATCTTTCCCACATGAAGCCAGTTTTCCTCTAGCTAGAACAGAGGGTGTCTATAAAAGGCTTAGACTAACAACAGGGAAAGAATTTCCAGGCAGTTGTAAAATTGAGCCCAGCTCCCAGGGGTGTTTCAGCCAGAGGAGAGAGTCCAGTTACCAGGCAGAAGGAAGAGACCTTTGGTGGAAGATAACTTGTTGTATTTAATCATTTTCTGGTTTCAGCCTGTTAAAGATGCAGACCCCCATTTCCATCACTTCCTACTCAGCCAGACCGAGAAGGTGAGTTGTTCCCTGAAGTTCTTGATCCTTGGTCAGGGGCTGGCCTGAGGGAGAGTGTTGCTCCACTGGAGCCTTACCTTACTCATCTGAAAGCTTGGGCTTGTCCTGTACCCTGCCCAGAGCAGCTAGGTCAGAAGTCACATAGAAGCCCACTCGTGAATCACAGTGTTGTCAAGATTAAAAATAAACCACCCCAGGCTGGCCAAGTGGCGCGTTGGTTAGGAGTTGGCTTGGGACGCCAGCCCTGAGCAGCAGAGCCCCGGTTCGGATCCCACATGCAGGCCAGTGACACTGCACCCTCTACAGCTAAGATGGTGAACAACAGCTCGACCTAGAGCTGGGCTGCCTTGCATCACCAGCGACGGCGTAGGCTGCAGTGGGGCTGGCCAGCAGCGGTCGTGAGCTGCAGTGAGCCACCGTGAGTGGCCGTCCAATGGCCAGCGAGTGACTGCCTCACCTGGGAAGAGCGCAATGATGGTGCCAACATGGGCCAGTGAAGCAACGTCCTCCACAACTAGACTGAAGAACAAAAGGACAGCAACTTGTCTGTTCTCCTTCCCCAATAAAATCTTTTTTAAAAAAATAAAATAAGTAAAAAATAAACCACCCAAAAAAAAAACTTTTAAAACTCAGCAGTCCTGTGCTTGAGACATTCGTGGTTACCTTCTAAGTCTAGAGCAGAAGCTAAAGCTTGTGAGCTGTCAGCCACCGGTGAGATAGCCTGTGCTGCTGGGTGGACACATTCCTAGGCTCGTTGGCTGAGACAGTCTCCGTAGTCCTCAGGGTGTGGAGGGAAAGTGTCCCAAAGTGTCTGCAAGGCCATGGCCTTGATAGGCCGAGCCTTGATAGGATCAGCTGATAGGATGTGGCTTTGCAGTTGGACAGAATTGGATTCCAAGCCTGGTGACACTGACCGGCTCTGTAATTCTGGGCGCGTGACTTAACGCCTCTGATTCGGTGTCATCGTCAGCAAAAGAGCCTTGCAGTGTTGCATGGAGAGTTGAGTGAGGTAATGTGTGTTAATTTTCTCATGTATCATCTGGAAGTTCGATAACATTGGACACCAAATAAGATTTTGATGTTAATATCCCACACTAGGCCTAACTTTTTAGGTACATTATAATGAAGACTGGTTGAACATTCAGTTTAATAAATGGTCTTTTTTCCTCCCTCTTCATTAGCCAGCTGTCTGTTACCAGGCAATCACAAAGAAGTTGAAAATATGTGAAGAGGTACGTAGGTTCCACGCCTCCTCATCTTTATCTTCCGCTGGGGCCTTGCTGTAGGCAGAACTGACCTGATGACTTGTGCTTCCATTCCCTAGGAGACGGGGTCCACCTCCATCCAGGCAGCAGACAGCACGGCCGTGAACGGCAGCATCACACCCACAGACAAAAAGTAGGACTTTTGACAAAAAGGCTTCCTGTGGCTCTGGTTCTGCTGGGGAGTGGGGGGTGACCCCAGGGGGACTCTTTAAGGGTTATGCCCCAACTATTGCCGAGACTGAATGGAAAGAGAGGGAGAAGGTTGTCATTCTTACTGATGATGACTTGCCTATGAGTAAATTGACTTGGCAGAAGAAAGAAGTTGTCCTGAAATGTGCGGGGGAGTTGGCTTCCTAGCTCACTGGTGAGTCTTAAAGCAGGGACCACTCTGTTCCATATTCTCATGCTGAGCCTCCAAACCACCTGGAAGGCCACTAGCACAGCCCCAATTGCTGTGTCCACCCCTGGGGGTTTCTCCGTCACTAGGTCTGAGATAGAGCCCAAGAATTTATATTTTGGACAAGTTCCCAGAAACACTGCTGCTGCTACTGGCTAAGTGGAGCTGTGATGAAAATCCTGAATTTGGCTGTAGGGGGGCGAGAAATGAAGATATTTGGAATACAGCCTGTCTTCCTACATTCCCTGGCTCTCCCTGCTGTCGCCTCCCTGTCCTTCCCATGCACCTGCCTGGTGCTCTCTGTCCCACCCAGGCAGGTCAGAGAGCCTTGATTGTGGTCCCCAAACCTTAGCTTACACCCACACTCACACTGTTGGCCAGTGTGTGTCCAGAGTTGCAGAGTTGTGCTGATGAAAAGGATTCTTTGCTGAGAAGGAGCATTCCCCTGAGCAAGGTAGCCAAGTCTGAGTTTCCTGTCTGTCTTTGAAAAGGGGCTTTCTCAGACTAAACACAGTGCTTCTTTTATGTCATTCACCATTTTTTGTGCCGTCAATACCACTGATTCTACCAGTTATGTTGAGTGAGCTCCCTTTTGTAGAGTGAAGGAGATAGAGGCGTGTTATGTGCTAATAAAAAAGGGAGATGGGTGTCACCCATTCGTTAATGAGGATTGTGTTGGCTTAAAAAACAGGATGGGTTAATGCTTTTTATTTAAGGCCTGTACTGCCCCCCTTCGTCAAACCCTTTTTTAACAAGAGTGTGAAACCAACTACAAAACAAACCAGCTGTCTTGTTCTTAGTCCACATTCTCCACCTGGTCTCAAGGACACCATAAGGGACTGTCAGCCGCCATGTTAAAAATCCAGGTCTCCTGGTGTCCTGGAACACCAAGAAATGGAAGCAGAATTAGGCCTCATGATTTAGAATCATAGGGAAAACTTGCACTACCCAGATAGCTGTGAATGACCAAAGATCTTGTTTTTAAGCTTCAGCTTAAAACTTAGTGGGCAGGGTTGCCATTTGGTGAAGAAATGGTGGGTTCCATTTTCAGTAATTGATTCAAATGACTTAGCAGACTGGGACAGAGAGTGTAAGGAGTGCATATTCCAGCAAGGATTAGAAGAAACTGAGTACAAGAGCCAGTTTGCAGAGGTGGCTGCAGATGTGAGTCACAGGAGACCGGAACTACTGAAAGGATAACACGGCTCAAAGTGGAGAAGCTGCAGAGTATGTCTAGAGCTGAGAGAAAGCCCATGGTGAAAACTAGAACATGATGTAATAGGAAATCAAGACAGGCATTATTAAGCCATGTCACATGCCAGGAGAGATAAAGAAGTGTAGGAACCAAGCAAAGACATTTAGGCAAGATAAATATCATCTATAAAAGCAGCAGTAGCTAATAGTCCTCAAGTTCTTGGGGTTGCAGGAAGGAGCAGGCTGTAGGAAGTGAAGGGTAGCATAGTGCGTCCATCTGAGGACTTGAGTCTCAGAAGGGTCATAATGGGCCTGCAGTTAGAAGGGCATGGTGGAGAGCAAAGGATGGGCCAGCGGGCAGTGGAGAGGAGCGGGAGAGGAAAGGAGTGGGAAAAACTCATGCAACTGAGAATGTTGGCTCCAAAGCTCAGGCGAAGCTTTGAAGGCAAGGCCCATCTGCTAACAAAAAGAATGCGAAAGGTAGAACAGGTTTGGAGCCGGGAAAGGGTGGGGAAGACTGGGAATCTGATTGCTGCAGTGGAGGAAGGTGGCTGGCTCTGACACATCACTTCAGTTATTTGTCACAGATCCTGATGTGCTTTAAAGTGGCACCTGAAGGCCTAGCACTTGAAACCCTTGCAAGAGCCAGAGACAAATGTCTGCTTTCTCACTGTCGTGGAATTATACATTTATACCCTCTATCATAGCAGCAAGGAAACTATTTGGAGGACTTACCTTAAACCACATGAGTCATACTTCTTACTGTGGCAGCAGAGGGTTTAGAAATGCCCATTTAAATTTAGGGACACTTTTCACTCAAGAGTGTGAACTCTGAGCAACAGGGTCACCGATTTGATTCCCAGCCCGAGCTGAGCTGCCAACAGGTGGCAGGATGGCTCAGCAATAAATAGATAAGTAAATAAATAAATAAATTTAGGGACACTTTGAAACAATGGTATAATAAAAGGCACAATCTGCAGTCATGTCAGTTACACACAGCTGAGGGGTGTTAGTGGTGGTCTTAGGTCCCACCCCAGGTTTATGAGGAAGTGGATCTGCCGTGTCCAGGATACCTCCTCACCCTGTCCCTCCTCCGTCCTGAACTGACCCGTCTTTCTCTTTCTCAGGATAGGATTTTTGGGCCTCGGCCTCATGGGAAGTGGCATCGTCTCCAACTTGCTAAAAATGGGTCACACGGTGACTGTCTGGAACCGGACTGCAGAAAAAGTAAGCATTGATGAGTGGTGCTTGTCAGGCAGGGTGGACTCACGGAGTTGGGGTAACTTAAGGATGGGAATGTCTTCCTGTTGGCCCCGTTCAGCATTCTGCACGTGGTAAAGTAGGGGAAACCACGTTCTTAGTTTAGACAGGTAGAGATGTAGATAAATAAGCTTAGGATGTTAGTATAAAAACTAAACTTAAAAACAGCCAGGAGTATAAAGTGAAGTGAAAATTTCCCCCTCCCTGCCATCCTCTCGCCAGCTTGTGTGTTTGCATGCTTTCTCCCATGCCCATGAAAGTGTGTGTGTGTGAGGAATTCACTGATGAGGAGTGCATGCAGGTAGATCTGCTTTATCCTTTTCAGAGGCTACTCTGTACCCTGTCATTTGGATGGTGGTAACAGCATTCTGCAGTGACGATGGTCTATATCTGCACTGTCCAGTATGGCAGCCACGAGCCACACGTGGCTCTTGAACACTTGAAACAAAGACAGTATGACAGAAGAACTGAATTTTTAATTTCATTTCACTTAAACTTAAATAGTCCCCTCTGGGCTGGCCAAGTGGCGCGTTGGTTAAGAGTTGGCTTGGGATGCCGGCTCTGAGCAGGAGGTTCAGATCCCACATTACGGCCAGTGACGCTGCGCCCTCTCAGCGGCTCGGCCTGGAGCTGGGCTGCCGTGAGTCGCCAGCGACGGCGTAGGCTGCAGTGAAGCTGCAATGGGCTGCCGTAAGCTACCATGAGTGGGTGCCTGGCAGCCAGTGTGAGCGGCCGGCATGAGCTGCCAAGAGCTGCGGTGAGCCGCCATCCAATGGCCAGAGACTGATCTGCCTCACCCGGAAAGAGTGCAGTGATAATACCAACATGGGCCAGTGGGGCGACGTTCTCCACGGCTGGACTGAGGAACAAAGGGACAGCAACTTGTCTGTTCTCCTTGCCCAATTCCTCAGTGCTGTTCTCCTCCCCTAATTCCCCAATAAAATCTTTTATTTTTAAATTTTTTTTTTTTTAAATAAATAGTCCCCTCTGGCTATGGCTATCATATTGGACAGGACTGGTTTAGAAGTTCCCAACCTAAGGTGGCAGTCCACAGCTTCCAGGGGTCTGCACGTGCCCAGGGCTGTGAATATACACCTTTTGTAATGGAGAGAGGCCCTGACTCCCATCAAGTTCTCATCCTAGAAGAGGTGAAGAACTGTAGTCAGTGCCAGGAAACTAAAGCACTGTACTTGCCAGGAACAAAGGAAGAGAGACTGACAGGACTAGCCTTTTGAAGAGCAAGGTGTGGCTGAGCGTGTTGGTGAGATGACTGGGTGCGCATCCCCTTGTGTGCAGCGAGGTGACAGCTGAAATGAGGTGTGATTGCTAAAGGAGGTGGTGGAGCTGATGGATTTGAATTAACAGAAATGCTCTAGGCAAAGTGAAAAATTCACTTCCCTGAAACAAAGTCCTTTTCGAGAACAACAAGGAACTCGCTGGAGAGTTGAAGGGGTCCTGGAGAAAAGGGCACTGAAGGCCATGCTAAGGGATTTGGGCTTCAGGTACTGGGCATTGAGGAGGCTCTGCAGAGTCAGGAGTGAGATCTCAGAGGCCCCACGGGTAGGATAATTGTGATTCAAGGCTAGTTACCAGGAAGTCTAGAGATGCACAGCTGCAGAACATCAGGAGGTCCAGAGGGTTTGCTTATGAGTACATTTAATGCCTCAGGTCATCCTGTTTTCCTGACTAGAAAGCCAAACTAATAAAACAAGCCATTCTTTCCAGATGAATTTACAGGAAGGCAGTAGAGCAAAGCAGGTAGAGCATGGATTTAGAATTGGGCAGCCCTATGAGTGATTCCAGGTCACACCCTGCTGCTTGCCCTCTTCAGCAAGACAGTTTACCCCCCTAGGCCTCAGAGTCCTCGCCTGTGAAATGATGGCAGCAAAAGCTCCTACTTCAGGGGAGTGGAAGGCTAAATGAGATGATGCGAAGGACTCGGCACAATGCCTGTGCATTTACTACAAATTATGTAGCAAATGTCATTTTTAAAGAACCATTTAATCCTTCTGAAAATCCCCACGGAATTTTTTTAAAAATCATTTGAACGATGATTCTCTGGTTTTTCTGGAAAAAGAGGAAACGTATTTTTCAATTTTCAGAAAAGGAGGAGTAATGAGGAGGCCTCTCCTAAGCAAAGGTTAAAACAGGATATAAAGCCACCTACTGAAATGCCAAGATGCATTTCAGTGCTGTCGTAAAGGACACAGACCACTAGGTAGACCGGAAAGCCTGGGGCTTCCTCTGATGGCGTAGCTTGCTGTGAGTCAGGGAGACAGAAGAAGAATGGGTCAGTAAGTTATATTTAGGACAGCTGGTTAGAAATTTGAGGAAACACTAATTTCACTTCCTACTGCATACTAAAATATGTTCCAAATAGATTGCTGAATCTTTCAAAAGGAAAAACCAGAAGAAAATAAAATTAAATATTAATAGATCTTTCTAAGCCTAGATATAATCGAAATCACTAAAGAAAAAAAATGAATAGTTTTCTATAATACCCCCCACAACAAAAATAAACAGAATTGAAAGGTATACCAAGTAAAAGTGCTTATAGCAAATATGATTGGAAAAGGGTAATACCTTGATTTTATGAAACACAGTTTTATAACTAAGATAAAAAATACCTCACGAAAGAGGAAACAATAAAGGTATTAAAAGGGCTTATAGTTTGGTTAAGAGCTCGCTCAAGAGTTTGAGCTCTGAGCAACAGCGGTTCGAGTCTAGCCCGAGCTGAGCAGCTGCTGAGCTGCCAACAGGTAGCAGGATGGCTCAGCTAAAAAAAAATAAAAATAAAAATAAAAGGGCTTATAGTAATCAGAGTAATCAAAATATATCAAACAAAAAGTTGCTGTTTTTGGCTGGTTAAATCATCAAATAGGATAAAGTTTCAGTGTATTTATGGATGCTTGTTATTGTTAAATGATATACTCAGTGCTGGTGATTTGAGACCTTGCTGGTGGTCATTGTAAATTGACTCAGCCCCATTGGAAAGCCATTTGTCTCCATTGATTAAGAGCTTTAAAACCATTTAGAACCTGTTTTAGTCTACTTACAGAGACCTAGATTCAAAACATAGAGAAGTATTATATGTAAAGATATTTGTTGGAGTCATTTATAATTAAAAGCAGGCCAGATATTGAACTGCAGGGGAGCTATTAAGAAAATGCAGGGGTGACTGGTTAGCTCAGTTGGTTAGAGTGTGGTGTTGATAACACTAAGGTTGCCAGTTCGATCCCCGCATGGGTCACTGTGAGCTGCACCCTCCTTAAAAAAAAAAAAAGAAAATCCAGATGTATCTCTCGATGGAATATTCTGCAGCCATCATTATAAATGATAGTTATGAAAGACTACAACATGAATAAGTGTAAATCATACAAAATATTAAAAATTGTATACAAAATATAAAACAGTAGGTTCAAATTATTCTAATTACTTTTTTAAATGCTTATGGGAAAAATATACGCCAAAATATTAATGGTGTGTTTTGTTAGATATTCTGGGTGATTTTAATTCTCAGAAAAGTTAGTGTTTTTTAGACACACACACATACACACACACCACCACCACCACCACCACCACCACCACCACCACCACTACTACTCCCCCACACCACCCCCGAAATATCTGTCAACATCCCAGCCCTGCTTCTCCCAACGCAGTGCTGATAGCACAGGGAGCTGGGTGATTTTGCCAAAGCCAAGACAAACACACAGGGCTGCGGACAGTTGCTGCTCACATCCTGTTCTTCAAACAGGAATCCTTCCGCAGACACTTGTTTTGTGCTTACTGTGAAGTAGAACACCATTCTAGGCACCAGGTGTGTAAGAGCACAGGATAGTCCGTAAGAGGCCCCATCCACTTCCCACAAGACGTCGGGCCTCCCAGCCTCACCTTCAGCCTCCAGCCCTGGAAGGCCGGCCAGGAGGACTGGGCACTGGATCTCGGGCCTGGCTGGCATGTTTGTTGCGCACTGCCTGCAGCTCACATTGGGATCTGTGACTTTTGCAGTGTGATTTGTTCATCCAGGAGGGGGCCCGCCTAGGAAGAACCCCCGCTGAAGTTGTTTCTACTTGTGACATCACCTTTGCCTGTGTGTCGGATCCAAAGGCGGCCAAGGACGTAAGGATCATCCCCTCCCTCCCCTCAGCGTCTCAGGTTGTGGCCAGGAAAGCTGGCAGGCCTCCTCCCCTTCTCCCTGCACACTGAGTGAGTGAGTGCATGTGGGGGGAGGGGGGGGTGGGTTTCCCATCTGGGGGGCCATCTCCCATTGTGAAGGGTGTCTGCATAAATTGAATACAGACTTCCTTTCATTCAGAACAAAGAATGAAACTGGCTAGGGTCCCTGAGGTCTGTGCTAAAATGGTTCCTGACCATACCCATGTATTCTTATTGACCTGGAAGCTTCGGGGCTGAGTGTGCTTTTGGTCCATGTGCTAAGTTCCTATGTTTAGCTGTTGCTGTAATTTGTATGTTGGAAGAGCTCAAGTGCAATAGTCATCTTGTTGAACTGGTGACTAGTCTAATCCAAGTAAATCCAAAGAAGCACCAAAACATAAGCACAGAGGCTCCATCCTTTAAATGGGAGGTTTTTTAAAAAAGAAACATTCTTTTTAAAAATAAATGGGAACATACTAGAAATACTTTTCTTTCCCTTGTTTATTTACTTGCTCTTCCCTTTTCAGCCTTAATATTTATTAGCTCCTAATCAGAAAATGAGCCAAAAAAGCAAAAGGGTTCTGACTTTAGGTCTAAGGGGCTCCTGGGCATCTTGCTGGGGGCCTGGGCTATTGCTTCTCCCTTGTGTCCCCACAGCTGGTGCTGGGCCCCAGTGGCGTGCTGCAAGGGATCCGCCCCGGGAAGTGCTACGTGGACATGTCAACAGTGGATGCTGACACAGTCACCGAGCTGGCCCAGGTAGCGGCCTTGTTCAGGCTAGCCCTCCAGCATCCTTTTGGACGGATTCCAAAACCCAGTATGGACAACCTGATTACTCTAGACTAGAGCCAAAGCCAGAGAAGAGCAGAGGCCTTGAGACTAGCCTGTCTTCCCTCTTTACCTTCAAAGCGGCAGCTAGTTTGAGTGGAGAGGTGCTGCCCAGCTAGGATAGGCATCAGGTCCTCACAGTGACAAGCAGTCCCGGCTGCCAGCACAGCCTTTTTTGGTTTAAACATCTATCTTCATTTGACACTAGCAGAGTATTTCTGCTCCCTAAGCTGCTGGGCCAAGTGAGGGAGGCTGAAGTCAGGGAGGTGTGGTCAGCCAGCAGTTGGTTCCAGTCTATGGTCTTTGAAAGCAATTCAGAGTAAATGGGAAGGCGAGCCCAGCCTGGCTGTGTTCACTGCATGTGACTCAGGCATCTGTTGGAGGACAGTCTGCTGACCCTCCCACGGCGTTAGTCCAGCGCCTTGGTACAGATGCTGGCTTTGGGGCCTCGGTGTGGAGGGACAAGTCCTCCCATGCCAGGACGCTCCCTGCCCAAGATCCCTGGGAGATGCAAGGCCTCCAGAAGCTGTGACTTTCCTTTCCAGGTGATTGTGTCCAGGGGGGGCCGCTTTCTGGAAGCCCCGGTCTCAGGGAATCAGCAGCTGTCTAATGATGGGATGTTGGTGATCTTAGCAGCCGGAGACAGGGGCTTATATGAGGACTGCAGCAGCTGCTTCCAGGCAATGGGGAAGACCTCCTTCTTTCTAGGTAACATATCTGCCCACCTGTCGGGCCACATCCCCTCTAGACTGCACTGATGACAGCGTCAATCCCGCACGGCCTCTCTGCCTGGGGCCCCCATGGGAAGGTTTCCTTTGACTTGCACAGTCAGTGCCTGGAAGGAGGAGGAGCCAGAAGGGTCAGAGCCAGTTCTGTCGGGGGCAGGTGAATGGGGCCTTCCCTGGGTGTAGAGGTGGGTCCGAGCAGGGGTGAGGGTGGGCAGAAAGTCCCTGCCTTCAGGATCCTGGGGAAATGACCATGATTCTTTGCCCTGGGCAGGTGAGGTCGGCAACGCAGCCAAGATGATGCTGATCGTGAACATGGTCCAGGGGAGCTTCATGGCTACCATTGCTGAAGGGCTGACCCTGGCCCAAGTGACAGGCCAGTCTCAGCAGACACTCTTGGACATCCTCAATCAAGGGCAGTTGGCCAGCATCTTCCTGGACCAGAAGTGCCAAAGTAAGTTGCCTTTGGCCTCTCTTGCATTTTATTTTATTGTTTAGCTGAGCCATCCTGCCACCTGTTGGCAGCTCAGCTCGGGCTGGGACTCGAACTGCTGTTGCTCAGAGCTCACACTCTTGAGGGAGTTCTTAACCAACTGAGCCATTCTGCCGGCCCAGTGGTTTCTTATTTAGAGTCCTTTCAGTTCTTCTGATAAGTGGCTTTCCTTCCTCAGATATCCTGCAAGGAAACTTTAAGCCTGATTTCTACCTGAAATACATTCAGAAAGATCTCCGCTTAGCCATCGCACTGGGCGATGCCGTCAACCATCCAACTCCTATGGCAGCTGCAGCCAATGAGGTAACTAACTGCAAGAGGCACAAGTCCCAGCAGGCTTCCCTTTGTTTCTCTTCTGTCATTTTCCTCTCTACTTATTCTGGCTTTTCTTTGCTCCTTGTATAACCTCTCAAAATGGAACCTTAGGTCACTGATTTTACACATGCCTTTTCTAACAGGAGCATTTAAGACTGGACACTTCCTTCCGAGCCATGCCTATTTACTTGCCTTATGATTTCTTCTTTGACCTGTAGATTACTTAAAAGTTTATCAAATATTTAGGGTTTTCCTAGATGTCTAATGGTTATTGATTTATAATGTATCTCTTTTGTGGTCAAAGTACACCCTGTATGATTTTTAACTCTTTGAATTTATTCAGACTTGTTTTGCGGCCCAGCAGATGGTCTGTCTTATTGGCTGTGCTGTGTGCACTTAAGACAACTGTGCTGTAGTTGTTAGGTGCTGTGCTCTTCAGATATCGATTAGGTCAAGATGGTTGGTGATGTTTTTCAGGTCATCTTTACTTGTGTTTGTGACCAGAGACGCCAAGGATGAGACAGAATATGTAATGCAGAGAGCGGAGAGGAGAACAGACAGCGCAGTCTGACCCTGTATCCTCGTTGACTTTAGTTTTTTATTAGAGATAATAGAGAAATAAGTGGTAGGAAATAACAAGTACGTCCCTAAGGCTAAGGGAGAAATGTTTAGTCTAAGAGTTGTTTTTTAGTTTAAGAGGAGCAAAACAGTTTCAAGGACTCTGGCTTCACACACACTATTTTCAATAGCAAGTATCCAGCCTCCCTCGGTTGACCACCAAGCTTTTGCTCAAGGCAGCAAGCTTACAATCTTGGTTTTGGGGGCTTATGTGGTTGTAGTTTTGTTTTGTTTTTTCTTTACTTGCATTTCCTGCTTTTTTCACGCTTGTTTTTTGCGCTCATACAACCACTGTGTAAGACGCACCCAGTTTTAGACCCCAAATTTTTCTAAAAAGGGTGCATCTTATACATAAGTTCCTGAAGTGAAGGAGATGTTTGGGTTAAAATTTTTTTTCTCAAATGGTGAGGGAACGCCCTGGATAGGACATATAGCCAGGCGACATAAATTTTAGATTGTTAAATGTTGTATAGTAACTGGGCCCATTGACTGGCAAAGCCAATGTCCCATGTGTTCCCAATCATCCAGCTTAAGGGAACCAGATTATGGATACCAAGGGCATTGTTTGTCTACCACCCAAAGAAAGTCAGCGAGTTGAGAAGTAGGGGGGACTTTGTATCCTGTGGCCTGTAAGAGGCTACGTAATTATAAAAGATGATCTTTTTGTTCCTTAGAGAGGTCCACCCCCATTGAAAAAGAAAGCTATTCCTCCCGATAGCGAAAGCAAGACGTTCAACTCCACCACAGGCGTGATGGGGAAACTGCAACCGCCCGTTGTCCCCTTACCGGGTGATGTGGACATCCAAATTCCTTTCTTGGGCTCCTGGCATCCTGAAAGCTCCTCACACAGGGCACCATTTGTCGGGCTTGTGACCAGAGACGCCAAGGCGGAGACAGAATACATAATGCAGAGAGCGGGGAGGAGGACAGACAGCAGTCTGACCCCGCTTCCTGGCTGACTTTAGTCTTTTATTAGAGATAACAGAGAAACAGTTGGTAGAAAATAACAAGCACGCCCCTAAGGCTGAGGGAGAAATGCTTAGTCTAAGTTGTTTTTTAGCTCAAGAGGAGCAAAACAGTTTCAAGGACTTTGGCTGAGCACACAGTGATTTCAGTGGCAAGTACCCAGCCTCGCTCGGTTGACCACCGAGCTTTTGCTCAAGGCAACAACCTTACAGTCTTGGTTTTGGGGGCTTATGTGAGGAAATCCCTAACGTGTCCCTGCATTTACTGACCGTTCTCTCTGGCTCTTTTAGTTGCTGAAAGAGGGATATTAAAATCTCCAGCTGTAATTATGGGATTGTTTGTTTCTCGCTTTAACTGTCCATTTTGCTTAATGCCTTTGCAACTCTTGTTATTTGGCTCTTAGCCATTTATGCGTATGTATTCCTGATGACTGTGCCTTGTCATTATTATGAAATGTCCCTCTTAGTCTTTGTCTTCAAGCCTGTTGTCTGATTTTAGTATAGATGCTACAGCCTTCTCATGCTTACTGTTTTCATGGCATAGCTTTTCCATCCATTTACTTTCAACCTGTGTCTTTATATTTAATCTTTCGCACAGTCTGTAATTGGAGCTTGCATTTTTATCCATTCTGACAATATCTACCTATTCATTGGAGTGTTTAGTCATTAACACTTTTGAATGATGTTAAGCACCTACACGTGCACTTTCTGAAAATAGTTGTTTAGAAGTGCGGCTTGCTCATCTCAACCTGATAGAAATGCAAACTTAAAAAAATCCAGTTGAGCAGCATTTGGCCTTACCATAGAGCTACAGTAAACACATGTTATGAAACACGCAGATTTATTTATTTCAGAAACTAGCTTCCAGTGCTATAAGCTGATTCACATTTTCATTCAAGTTAAATACTTACCAGGTCTCAAGTAGCTTATCCCAGCAAAGAAAATGTAAAAAACAAAACCAAAGTACTGCTCTTTTCAGACCTGCCTTTTCATGGTCCATAAACTTTTGTCCCTGAGTTCTGTGTCTTCTGTCCCTTCCTTGTCAGGGTATTTATTTCACTCTTTCAGGTTCCAGTACAATTTCAGGTTCCTCCTGTTTGTTTTACCTGGGGGTTCTCTTGGCAGTAGATTTCCTTGTGTGTTTTATCTTTTTTTTGTTGATGACTTTGTTTTTAACTGTCATTACTTCTGAAGGTTCCATGTGTGGCTTGTGTTGAGGCGATTTCCTCAACTATTCTCTGTGAGGTGATTTCCGACTTACCTCCACCATGATTCATTAGCTTGGAAACAGACATTTTGGTTGATGTCTCCGTGGAGCGTGGCACTCGCTGGCCATTTGGATGGTGTGACTTTAGGCTCTCTGCTGTTTGCATCTTAAGGTTAACAAGTCCATTAATGTTTAGTCTGTCTTGAAGTCTATTGATGTGTGATTGAGTTCAGAACTCCCATTTTATCATTTGATTGCTGTTTGTCCCTTCTGGCTTTTGTTTGTCATCTCCTCCTTTCTTGCCTTCTTTTGTGTTATTTGAATATATTTTTAGGATTCCATTTTATCTATTGGCTTTTGAACGCTGCAGT
Source organism: Hipposideros armiger (assembly GCF_001890085.2). NCBI lineage: Eukaryota > Metazoa > Chordata > Mammalia > Chiroptera > Hipposideridae > Hipposideros > Hipposideros armiger. Next base: position 1,051,961 of record NW_017731665.1, on the reverse strand, counting down.
ATTTTTCTTCTGTCTTTGCTCTAGGAATTGCACTATGCATCTTTAACTTCACGGCCTACTTAGAGTTATCCCTTCACCTAAAATGTAGATGCACTTACCTCTCCGTCCCTCATCCTTTAAGGCAGGGTATCTCAACGTGGGTACTACTGACATTTCATTGTGGGAACTGTCCTGTACGTTGCAGGATGTTTAACAGCATCCCTGTCCTCTACCCACTAGATGCCAGCAGCACCTCCTCAGTTGATAGAAAATGTCTGCAGACATTACCAACTGGTCCCCTGGGGGGCAGAATTGGCCCAGGTTGAGAACCCCTGCTTTAGGGTACAGATTTCCTATGTGTTATATCTGCCTTTGTTTTAAAAGCACTAGACAACGTTGGAGTGGTTTGCTTTAAGTAGTCATATGTATTTTAAAGAAATTAAGAGGAAAAATAACTTTTTCTAATTGGCCATTTCCAGTGCTCTCTATTCCTTTCTGAAGAATTGAATTTCTCTTTGGTATTATTTCTTTTGGGCTAGGCTAGAACCTGCTCTAGCATTTCCTGTAATGCAGGTCTGCTGGTGACGATTGGTTTTCTTTTATCTGAAAAGGTCTTTATTTAGCCTTCATTCTGAGTTGACAGCTATACCTGAGCTGTAATGGACACTCAGGTATGGCTCCAACTGGACTACGTTTAAAACAAGAAAAAAAAAAACGCAGCTGGCTATGTGGGAGGAATCTTGTATCGAGCTGCATTCCCTCGGCATGACTGGACGCCATACTGCCCTTGGTGAACGATGGCTTTTTAATTCTTTTCATACTTTTTTATATTCACCTAGTGTCTCTGGGGTGGCCGTTAATTACCAAGCACCGTACTAGGCTCCGGGGATATGTTGGGGTGCAGCCCCTTCCCTTCCTGTAGAGCTTACATTTTAATGGAAAGAGGCACAAAATAAGCACTTAAGTATTTAAACAGGTAAGAATTTCAGATGGTCAGAAATCTGAATAAAATCAAACAGTAATGAGGCGACCAGGGTAAAGTGGGGCAACTGCTGCTTTAGATGAGAGGGTTAGGAAAGGCCTTCGAGCCGATGGAGAAGGAGCCAGCCATTGTTGATGGAAAGGTGTCCTATGAAGAGAAAAGGGTGAGGACAGTGGCCCAGAGAATAGCATGGGAAGTCCTTGGAGGGTCTTCAGCAGGAAGGAACATAGTTATTATTAACGACGCTGAGCCCTGCCTCTGTGCTGGCTCTCTGAACACTTTATTTTTTTTATAACCTTTTCTTGCCTGTTATTTTACTTCACATCTTTATTTTTTTTAATTTTTTTGTAGAGGGCAGTGTCACTGGCCCTCATATGTGGGATCCGAACCGGGGCCCTCTGGCGTCCCAAGCCAGCTCTTAACCAACGCGCCACTCGGCCGGCCCCTCTGAACACTTTACATCCCTCACTCCATTTAATCCTCACCATAAATCCTGTTACCTTCTCTGTAATATCAAGAAGCAGTGGCTGAGGTACTTTTCCCAGTTAGTGAACAAGCCAGGAGTCACACCCAGACAGCCTGGACTCTAGAACCTACCTGCCTAATCACATCTAGAACCACCTGCAGGAAGCAAATCCATGTTGGTAAGTTAGCTGTGTGACCAGAGGCTGAGCCGATCTCATTTTTTTCCAGGTGTACAAAAGAGCCAAGGCACTGGACCAGTCTGACAACGACATGTCTGCCGTGTACCGGGCCTACATACACTAAGCCCCCACCCCCCCAATCTTCCCTCTGACCCCCTCTTCCTCACACGGGGTTGGGGTCCTGGGACTTCACTCTGGACCAGTCCACCTGTCTCCATCTCCTTTTATACAGACTTTGAGACTTGGCATCAGCACAGTACACAGCATTACTCCTCCCCTGGAGGTCCTGGGGAGGGGAGGGGTGTCAGCAGGATTGGCCTATGGGAAAGCTCTTGAGCTGGGCACTGGCCCTAGGGCCAGGTGGCTGTGTGTTCACACACACACACACACACACACACACGCGCACACACGCACGCACACAGGCTCTTGCCCCAGGATAGAAGCTGCCCAGAAACTGCTGCCTGGCTTTTTTTTTCCTTCTTCTGAGCTTGTCTTATTTCAGACCCCTTCTAGTGAAAGAACTAGAATCAGCAGTGAGAGCTGGAAGCCTTCCCACTGCTCTCAGAGCAGAGGCTGTGGTCAGGTCCACATCCCCCACTGGACCCCCTGCAGAGAGAGGCTCTGGGCCAAGGTGCACCAGCACAGACTAAACAGAGGGTCCCGCGGGCCCTCCAACTCAGGTGACCAGCTGAGGAGGATTGTCATGTTGAAGCTACCAGTGTGTAACCAACTCTCCAGAAATGCCTTTGTGAAGTGAAAAGAGATTGGCAAAGTCAAGTGAAGACAGACCTCTGGCTTTCCAGGGAGAGCAGCAAATAGCCAGCCTATAAGTGAGCTTCACAGAAGCCTGCTGTCCTCGCTGCTCTTCAGCACCTGTCCCAGAAGTCACCGTCACTGCGGAGCCCTGGGCTGGGATCAGACTTCCTTACTCTGGTGTAGCGGGGGCTCACTCCTCACCAGGCTGTTTTAGTATTTAGATTTGCATTCCTGCCCTTAGGAAGGGGCTCTGAGGGCCACCAACTGAGGAGTGGAGGGAAGGGGATGGGCTCCCTCGGTTTCCGTTATGCCCCACACTCAGCACGTAGTTCTGAAGATCCACCCTGACCCGGTCCCCTCACAACGGCCCCACCTACTCCCACCTGTCCCTGCACAAGTCTTCCGCATGCCGACCTCTCTCCCTTCTCTTCCCTTTCCCCTTTTCCGCCCATGGAGACAGTATTTCTTCCTGTCTGTCCCTTTGGCCCAGACCCAGCCTTGAACGATGACCATGTCTTAGGCTCAACTCTTGAAACAGGAATGAGTGTCTTCATCAGCAGCATGGTCTTCAGTGCTTCCAGGGCCTGGGGGTCTGTCAGGAGGGAAGAGGAGAGCTGGGCCTGACCAAACCTGAACTAACTGACCCTCAGATGGATCCAAGACATCCTCGAGGCCCTAGCATTTCTCCTTGGATAGGGGACCAGAGAGGGTTGAAATGTGGCATGAGAACAAGGAGAAGTCACCTAAAGGATGTCAGTGTTGTCTCCCTCTGCATGGGGTGCATTTTCCAAAGTCATACTTCGCAGGTCAGCATTTATAGTGAATACATAATGAGGTGGCCACACTGGTGTGGGTCCCTCCTCACAACCTTGGCCCTTTTCCAACTGATCAGAACCCCAGTTAAGGGATCTCAGAAGACATGGGGGGGGAGGGGCAAGGAAGATGCCTGTGGGTTTTTAGCACAGTTGATTTCACTGGGATTTTGAATTCTTTTCTGTCTGAACACAAAGCCTGTTATAGTCCTAGCTGGACACTGGGGGGTGGGAGTGGGGGGAGATGCTGTAATGAAACTGGTTAGTCAATGTTGTCTTAATATTGTTGACAGTTCTGTAAAGTTCCTTTTTATGAATATTTCTGTTTAAGCTATTTCACCTTTGTTTTGAAATCCTTCCCTTTTAAGGAGAAAATGTGACACTTGTGAAAAGCTTGTAAGAAAGCCCCTCTGCCACCCCTTTTTTTTTCCTTTAAACGACAAATCTAGGTAATTAAGGTTGTGAATTTTTATTTTTGCTTTGTTTTTAATGAACAATTGTCTTTCAGAATAGGATTGTGTGATAATGTTTAAATGGCAAAAACAAAACATGATTTTGTGCAATTAACAAAAAGCTACTGCAAGCAAAATAAAACGTTTCTTGATAACACAACTGTGACTGATTACCTTGGCGGTAACCTGCGCCTGGACACCAACCGCCTGACCGCCGTGCGGTGGAGGGAGGGGGAGGATGGGAGACAAGTCGGCGAGCCGGGCGCGGAGCGGCGGCCTCGTGAAGGCCGGCCCCTCGCTTCCTCCTGGACCAACCGAACCAGATGGACGATGGCGAGAGCTAAATGCCCCATTGGCCAGTCGCCAGGCACTACGAAAGCAAACCATCCCGCTGGCCAATCGATGAGTGCAAGCGAGGCAGGGCGCCCTATCAGAGCCGCGGAGGGGCGGGACAAGGGCCGCAGCTCACAGGCCCGAGAGCGCGGCGCTGGTGGCAGCTGCGGACCGCGTCCCGCAGCCGGAGCGAGCAGGTTTTCGTACCCGCCAGCCTCGTTCCATTCCGTTGTGTCGTGAGCCGGGGGCGGGGCAGAATGCCTTCTCAGCCAATCGGTGGCAGGGGGAAATGTTTCGGGGGGCGGGGCTGGCTCCTGCTCAGTCAATCGGCGGCCGGGGGTGGGTCCCAACGCCGGGAACAGACGAAGCTGCGGGCGGCTGGCCGGAGACTGTCGCTGGGCGGAGAGCGGCGACCATGGCGACCGCAATGGCAGCGACAGCAGTGGAGCGGGCGGTGCTGGTGAGGCGCGCGGGCTGGCGGCCGGGATGGGTCGGGGGCTGTGGGCCCAAGCGGCTGACAGCGGCCTGTCCCCGCAGGAGGAGGAATTCCGCTGGCTGCTGCACGACGAAGTGCACGCCGTGCTGAGGCAGCTGCAGGACATCCTCAAGGTAACACCTTGCGGGTCGCCGCGGGCCTTGGCGTGCTCCCACCTTCCCTAGCCTCCCCTGGCGCGGCTTCTTCTCTCCGGCCGGCAGCGCCTTCCTCCCGAGAGCCTGCTGTGTGCCCGAAGGCGCGATGTTCAGACGGGGCCCCGCCTTCAGTGGACTTGTCCAGTCAGAGGCACCAGCAGATAATTACCCGATTCCACAAGCAGCTGTGTGAGCTCCGTGGGTCTGGGTTGAGCCCCAGGGTGGGGCGTGGTAGGCCTTCGAAGCAGCGACATTTAACCTGAGATCTGAAGGACCCCACCATTGTGACATGAGCCAAGTACTCATCCTCTCTTGGCCTCTCAATCGTCATTTGTTAAAAGGAGATAACAGTACAGGCCTCACAGGGCTGTCGTGAAGATAAGCCAGCCAGTCAACTCACAAATGTCCAGGCATTGCCTAGTATAGCCAGAATTGCGGGTTGCCATGACTACTGTGGTTCCCCGATTCTGCTCTCCACACCCTAGCACCTTAATCAAGCTGTGATGGTTTCTGTTCTGTATCCTCATGTTGGACACGGTTGGCTAGGCGCCCCGGGAATGTGGAAGAAGTTGGTGCCTGCTCAAGTAGGACCTGAAACTCAGGCCGTGGGGGAGGGGCCGGAGCTGCCGAAAGGTGCCCTGGAGGCTTGGGTAGGGTGTTCCGGTGAGGCCAGCCCACCTTGTTCCTCCCCTAGCCGACCTGGGAATGGGGCTTCCGGAAAGACTGCTGGGCTGGATTGGGTGAACTTTACCCCGCTCTTCTCTGTCCTCCAGGAGGCCGCTGTCCGCTTTACTCTTCCTGGCTCAGGCACTGAGGGGCCTGCCAAGCAAGAGAATTTCATCCTGGGCAGCTGTGGGTGAGCCCAGGCTGGGGCAGAAATCGGGAGGAGGGGGCTGGATGGGCTCCTTGGCAGGGGGTGCGCCTGGGATACGCTCTAGGAGAGGTGGCATAGCCAAGGCCCTGCCCTGCAGACTGATTTCAGCTCCAATATCCAAAGGGTGTGCAGTGAGACAGGCGGTGGGACAAGTCGGACCACCCTGTGACAGCCAGGGGCTGCCCTTCTGGATGGGCCGGGTAGTAGGAGGGGGCAGCTGCAGGCACTGTTTTGACTCCTATGTGTTGTAGCACAGACCAGGTGAAGGGCGTGCTGACTCTGCAAGGGGACGCGCTGAGCCAGGCGGTGAGTCCCTGGCCCCTCTCCCCTCCCTATGTTGCTGGAGAAGCCAGTGGGGAAGAGTATGGGGGCCTCCTGCTTATTTCAGCTCTGCCATTAGCTGGCTGTGTGACTCTGGGCAGCATCCTTGACCTCTCTGGGCCTCAGTTTCCTCGCTTGTAAAATGACAACAGCCCCCAACCTCCTCGTGGGACTGGTGTGTGGCTTCAGTGAGAGGTGCAGGAAGAGGATGCTTTGCACACAACCTAGCCCAGAGTCTAGGCCTGTGAAGCATGCGCATTGGCAGGTAAGGCTGGCCCCAGATCAAAGCGGAATCAGCTAACATCTAAGCTCCATCTGCACCCGATTCTGTGCCAGGCGCCAAGGCATGGGAGAAGGTCCCTCTCCTTCATGGGTGGGCATTCAGTCTGTTATCTGTGTAAATGTTCCCTATCTGCCCACAGTCACACGTCTGCTCCCAGCCGAGGCGAGCTTCCCCTTTCTTGGCCTCTTTTCCCTTTCATTTGTTTGTTCCTCTTGGACCTGAGTTCCTGTTTCCTGACCTCCCTATTCATTCCCTGCCCGCCGCCCCCCCCCTCCAATGGCCAAGGTATTGGGAATCTGCGCCCCCTCCCCCCACCCCACAGGAGTGGCTGGGGCCTGAGTCACCACACACACCCTGTTTCTGCCCCTGGCTCAAGGGCTCAGAGTGGCCAAAAGCAGGAGGGCATCCCTCTGCTGGCTTATCCCTCTCTTGCCCATCAGGACGTGAACCTGAAGATGCCCCGGAACAACCAGCTGCTGCATTTCGCCTTCCGGGAGGACAAGCAGTGGAAGCTGCAGCAGGTAACCAGACCCTTCCCTGGCCAAGGCTTAGGCCACAAGGGCAGGCAGGGGCAGGCCTGCAGGCCTCCAGGGGCTGGCCACTGTGGGGATTTGTGGCCACAGCAAGCCCCGGAAGGTGTTTCCTAGCAGTGAAGCTGGAATGGGCGGGGCCTGAGGTTCTAGAGCCTAGCTTTGTGGGAGTTAGAGAACCTGTCCTTCTGTAGGCCCCCAGTCCCCCAGCAGGAACCACAGGGATCCCCCTGAACAAGTCACTTCTTGCCCAGAGCCTCCAGGGCCTTCCCATGGCTTTGGGGGACCAAGTCCACGCCCTACCAACTCCTACATGACTGGGCTCTAGCCTCTGTCCCTACCACCCCAACTGGCCATGAACAGTCTCTACCTCCTGGCGTTTGCTTGTGCTTGTCACTCTGCCTGATGTCCTTTCCCCCAGCTTTTCTCATCACATGGGTGTCAGCTCAAAATTCACCTCCCTAAGGCCTCCTCTGATGCCCCCCATCTAAGAGGCTTCCCCTCCATCAGCCTGTTTTATTTCCTTGTGCGAGTCATGCGTGCAGTCTGTTATCTTGTGGCTTTACTCTGTTACCATCTATTCTGTTTTAGAACGTGAGCTACATGAGGCCAGGGACCGAGGCTGCCTCAGTCTGAGCCATATGCCCAGCACCCAGCTAGGCAACATCTATGGGGGAGGGGTCAGGCAAGCAGCACCCACCAACCCCTCCCAGGATGATAGCCCCTCAGAGTGGGAGCCCATGGGCTGGCACCTAGGAGACTGTGGCTGCTCTGAAGTTGGCACCTTTCCCTGCTGGGGCCCAGCCCACTGACTGTTCATTGGCGCTGTTTTAAGATCCAGGATGCCAGGAACCACGTGAGCCAAGCCATTTACCTCCTGGACAACCGGGATGAGAACTACCAGTTCAGGACAGGAGCAGAAGTCCTCAAGGTGAGCTTCCTGCAGGTGCAGAGGAGCCAGGTTCCCCACCCCAGCCATGGCCCCCGACTAGGCCCCTGAGAGCTCTGCCCTCATGTCCTCAAGTATAGCTGACGGTTAGCCCTTCATCTCTCAGTGTACGCAGAGCCAGTCGAATGGCTCACGGCCCACACTCCAGAACCAGACGTCAGTTCTGATCCTAGGGGCTCCACTACACGCTGTGCAGCCTCAAGTCACTTAGCCACTCTGTGCCTCCATATCCTCTCCTACCCCGTAAAAAGGGGGACGAGGTAGTGACTACCAATTGTGATAATGTAAGTAAAGCAGCCCCTAGTTGGTGCTCTGTAAATAGTAGCTGCTAGTAGTAGTACTAGCAATAGAAAAACCATGATTAACAAAGTCGACTCATAAGGCATGGAGGGAACAGCTGAGCCTGGATGCCCCGGACTCATGCTTGAGCTCTGCCCCTGACTTTCTGTGTGTCCTAAGGTGGTTCACCTACCCTCTTTGGACCTCTGGTTCCTCATAGGAAACTTAAAACTAGATAGACTCAGGACCCTCCCAGAACTGTGACTGCCCTGGGGGTGTAATGTCCAGCCCCCATGCGTCCGCCCAACAATTTTGCGTTTCCGGGAGCCAGGCCACTGCAGGGCCCACAGCGACATCTGGAAGCAGTGGAATCTGGGGCTCTGAGAAGTCCAAGCCAGGGCTTTGCTCCGTGGCAACGGGAAGGGATGAGTTCCAGATGGTTCTACTGTTTATCAGCTATGTGACCTTATCCCTTCAGGGCCTCAGTTTCCTCACCTGTGAAAATGGAGCTGGTGCCTGACTTAAGTCCTCAACTCAGCTGTCACTTTGCATCCTCCAGGAAGCCCTCCCTTGCACCCTAGTTGGATTAGGGCCCCTTCTTCTAAACTCCTTAATTGCTTTCACCCCCATCCACCAAGCTCTTAGACTGACTCCTGGGATCTTCCATTACCTATTGGATCAGCACCCAAGATCCTATGGTAGAACCTCCTGGAGCAGTGGTCCACAGTGCAGATGTCCTGCCTTCCACCCCCAGCTGCATCTTTTACAAGCCCTCCACTTTTAGGGGTTCAGGCCCTGAGACCAGGACCACCAGGGCAGAGCTGGGAGCCCCCATAACTTTGTCGCTTCATGAGGCTGGGGTTGATGGGGGTGGGATCAGGACCAGGACCTGCTGCCCTCACAGCAGCTGTGACCAGCCCCCTTCCCCCAGTTGATGGACGCCGTGATGCTGCAGCTGACCAGAGCTCGCAACCGGCTCACCACCCCAGCCACCCTCACTCTGCCTGAGATCGCCGCCAGCGGCCTCACGGTCAGTGCCACAGGCCAGGAGAGGAGGTCCCCTGGGAGGGATACAGGTGCCAAGGGGTCCTGGAAGCCCCAGATTGTCATCGGTCAGAGTTCTGTAGTTTTCTGGGATCAGATCCTCGGCTTCCATCCTATGTCCCCCAAATATATCACCCTTGGTCTGAGTCAGTGGTTCCCAAGCCCGGTGGAGCAGGAAGTTACCTGGGGCACCTGGGAAGAGTGGAAGCCCTAGTCCATAGCATGGGGACTGGGATTCCCCCCAGGTGGTTGTTGGGGGTCCTGTGCCTGCCCAGCCCTCATGCTGCCTGCCTGCCCACAGCGGATGTTTGCCCCTGCCCTGCCCTCCGACGTGCTGGTCAATGTCTACATCAACCTCAACAAGCTCTGCCTCACTGTGTACCAGCTGCACGCCCTGCAGCCCAACTCCACCAAGGTGAGCAGGACCCTGCCCACCTCCCCACCACCGCCCCCACAGGTCCATGCCCTACAACCCTGCGGGCCTAACCGGGTCTGGTGCTCTTCTGCCTAGAACTTCCGCCCGTCTGGAGGCTCTGTGCTTCACAGCCCTGGGGCCATGTTGTAAGTACACTGCTGGGAGGGGGTGCCCTGGAGCGCCCTCCACACCCCAGCCCTCTGCACTTCAGGGGCTGGGGGCTCAGGGACCCTCCCCTCTCCCCACAGCGAATGGGGTTCCCAGCGTCTGGAGGTGAGCCACGTCCACAAAGTGGAGTCTGTGATCCCGTGGCTCAATGATGCCCTCGTCTTCTTCACCGTCTCCCTGCAGCTCTGCCAGCAGCTCAAGGATAAGGTGGGGGCACCGGGTGGCAGAGTCGAGGCTGGGCCACACTCTCAGACAGACTGGGCCATCCAGGCAGCAGACTGCTAAGCCCTTTCATTTTGGGGGGATTCCAAGGGCTCTTCTCACACACACCTCCAAATTACACCCAAATCTTAAGGTCCGTTGTACTCTCTGCACACACCAGACAGATGGGCCATGGTGTTGTTGGGCAACAGTACCCTCTCCCTGACACATCGCCCTTGGATGACCTTGAAACCTCACCGAGGTCACAGGGTGCAGGGGGGTCCAGGCCTCCCAACACCACCACTCACCATGTCCCCTCACCTTTCTTCCTCCCCAGATCTCCGTGTTCTCCAGCTACTGGAGCTACAGGCCTTTCTAAGCTGAGCGCCCAAGAGCCTGTCCCCCGGGGAAGTGGCCCCTGACCAGGGGGTCCCTGTCCCTACCGCACACACTCGGCGTGTGGGCCAGAGCCAGAGCCGCCACTGTGGGCAATTTACTTTGCTCTCTGCCCCGTCCTGCCCATCACATTTGCACAGATGGGAGTGAACACTGGAACCCCCCAGGGGGAAGGGATTCTGGCTTGCTTTTTGTTTTAGATGGGGGTGGGTCTGGAAGCTGGGGCGAGAGATGGCCCACATTCCAAGCCCTGCCCTTTGGACTCAAGGCGGGGCCCGGCCAGGGCTCTTCCCAGGGTTCTCTCTCCTCCCCGCTTTGCTGCCTGCCTGCCAAGCTGCCCCCAGGATAGTGAGGGGCAGCCGCACCCCCCTTCCCTCTGGAAGGTGAGGGGTGGGTGGTGACCCTAAGCTGTGAGTTGGGAAAGAAGGAGGCGGAAGTGGGAAGATGGAAGCCACCCGCCATGAGCTGGAGAGCCCTTGACTGTTTGCTTGGCAACAGTGCCAGGGCCTCCAAGAAATAAAGCACATCCGACTTCACCTGGAATCCGTCTATCTGTATGTCTGTCTGAGCGGGGACAGATTGGGGGTCCTTGTTGGTGAGAGCTGGGTGGACTACCCAGTGACTGGGCCCCTGGCCGCCTCACACCACCTTTAAGAGGGTCCTCCCAGCTGCCGAGGGGCTGACAGGGGTATTGCCTGGGGAGTTGGTCCCGGCTTCCCCTCCCGTGGGCAGCTGGAGGGTGACAGCCAGGCCACTGAAGGTTGTGAGGGACCAGGTAGGCATCTACATGGAGCAGTGAGTGCCCGCACTCCCCAACCCTTGAGGGGAGGTCGGAACATACTTCAGACTCAGGATCTGGGCAAACAAAGCCATGTTACTGTTGCCCGGCAGGACACATGGGCAGAAGGGCAGGGACTGGCCGCGTTAAGGATCCAGGGCCAAGTTATCCACGCCCTTGGAGCTTTCCTGCAAGAGAGGCACAGAGCGGGGCCCGGTGAGCTTCACTCCTTCCCTGCTGCCCCTCACCCCCCCCCTCCAGAGGAGGCCCAGCGGCCCCCCTACCACTGCCTCCTGCACCCCAGTGCAATTCCTGGTCTGCCAGCGGCCAGCAAGTCTCACCTGCATGGCTCTCACCTTTGGGGACCTGGAGCTCTGGCGGCAGCAGTGGTGGCAGCAGCAGTGGAGACAGGCAAGTAGCAGCAGGAGCAACACGGTGCCTGGGGGCAGGATGGGTGTTCAGCCCTGGCCCTCGGCCTGGGACCTGGCACAGGAGGCTGATAGGCCAGACGCAGAGACCACACTCACCCAGGAAGACAAGGAAGATGATGAAGGCAGCGGTGTCCCAGTGGGACTGGAACGGGTTGCGGGACTTCAGTTTCCCCAGCACTTCCTGGGCCGTGGTCTCCAGCTCCTCCAGGCTGTCCATCTCGGCTGGGTCCTGGGTGCTACCTGCCCCAGCCCCCCAGAGGGAGCCCCTCAGAACCCTGGTCTCCTCTGGGACCAGGCCACCTATAGGCCTCCCACACAGTCCAGCCCCTGCCCCTTTCACACCACCCTCCAGGCCCCAGCCTCACTTCCACTCCGCTCCTTGCCAGGTCCCTCTGGTCCTGGTCCTGACCTTGGCCTGGGCAGCCCCCTCCCCTCCCACTCCCCGGAGCAGCCCCACCCCCAGACCCCAACCTACTTCAGAGCACCCCCAGCCAAGCAGGCCCTAACTCCTGGAAGCACAGACTACTTCCTGCTTCCGTATCCACACCACCTGAGGCCTTGGCGACCAGCCCCACCCTCCCCAGAGCCAGCCTGGGGCTGCCGGAGCTCCGGAGGGTGGGGCCTGTGCCCCAACAGGTGTGCTTCCTGCCTCCCAACAGCAGCAGGTGCTGTTGGACCCTGGAGGAGGCTATGGGCCTGCCAGCCTCCTCATCCCAGGGCTTTTGAACTTTTTCTCAATAGAACAGACAAGCAGCCTGGAACCAGTGGGCACTCAACTGCTGTTGACTTCATGAATGAAGAAAAGACAGGAGAGAGGCAGGGAGGCGGGGAAAGGGGGTAGGGAGGAGTTGTGCCTGTTCCACCAGCCTTTCCTTGGACCGCGGGCATGTGCCTGGCATCACACTAGGCGTCTTCTGGATCCTTGTTTTCTCTGTTCTAATCCTCACGATAACCCTATGGTTATTGCCTCTCAAATGACCTCTTTCCCCAGAACTCGGGGCCTCAGGCCCCTGACCCTGTCCAGCAAGGCAGCTTCACTCCTGCCTCCTCGCCGAGAGAGCAGGCATGCGTCCAGGCCCACCAGAGGCCAGAGACTGCTCAGCACACGAGGTTGGCTGTAAACTGTGGACGCAAGTTCTTGTAATGCATATAATCTAGCAGGGAAGAACTCATCAGCTAATGTTAGCTCTACGTACATTGCCTGATGTATTCCTCTTGGCAATCCTAACGTGGGTCTGATTGTTATTCCCATTTTACAGGTGTGAAAGTTGAGGCCTTGAAAAGCTCACCAACCAGCTCAAGACACATCTAATTTTTTATTGTTATTGACATACTACCACAAACTTTGTGGCTTAAAATAATACAAATTTATTACCTCACAGCTCTGGAGGTGAGTCGAAAAGAGTTAGTAGGGCGGTGTTTCTTCCAGAGGCTCTAGGGGCGAATCCATTCCTTGGTTCATGCCCCAGCCCCATAACTTCAGTTTCTGCTTCTACCCTCACCTCTTCTCCGACTCTACCTTCCTGCCTCCCTCTTATAAGGAACCCTGTGATTACACTGGCCCAGGATAATCTCCCAACCAAAATCCTTAATCACCTCTGCAAAGTCCCTTTGCCATGTCAGGTAACGTATTCCGTGGTGACAGGGATTAGGATGGAAATATCTTTAGGGGCCATGATTCTGCCAACCACACCCAGGGAGCAGAGAAGCCAGAATTGAGGCACAGGTGTTCAGATCCCCAAGCCCTTGACCATCATATTAGAGGGTCTCCTGTGCTTGGCTCCCCATCTTACACCCTCCCTACACCCACTCCGTCACATTCTGAGATCTCAGATTCCTGTTCCAGAGCAAGGGTCGTTTTGAAATGACTGGAACGTACTATTGCAAAAGGACGGGGGTGCAGCCCAGTGGAAAACAGTCTGGCAGTTCCTCAAAAGTTACACAGTGTTATACAACCCAGCAATTCCACTCCTAGGTGTGTACACCAAAGAGAACTGGAAACAAGTCCTCAAAGACTTGTACACAACTGTTGACAGCAGCTCTAATCACAATAGGCAAGGTGGAAGCAACCCAAGTGTCCATCAACTAATGAATAGGTAAAACGTGGTCTATCCATGCAGTGGAATACTATGCAGCCATTAAAAGGAATGCAGCACTGGCACAGGCCACAACATGGATGAACCTAAAAAACGTGATGCTCAGTGAAAGAGACCAGTCACAAAAGGCCACATGTTGTGTGATTCCATTTATATGAATTGTACAGAACAGGCAAATCCACAGAGACAGGAAGAAGTTAGTGGTCAGCAAGGGGGATGGGAAGTGTGTGCTCAGTGGTTATGGGGTTTCCTTTAGGGGTGATGAACATGTCTTGGAACTAGATAGAAGTGGTTTTGCAACATTGTGAATGTACTAAATGTCTCTGATCTGTTCACTTTGAAATGGCTAATGGTTAATGTGATGTGAATTTCATCTCATTTGGAAGAGAAAGTGGGGAGGAAGGCTGACAACTGTGGCCCCTGCCCTCCCGCTCCACTTGACCTGCCTGGGTGGACAGGAGGCCCACGGTTCCTTCCTCTCCCCACTGACCCTCTTCCAGTCCAGACCTCTGGGTGCCTTGTTTCCTGTTTGTCATTCCCATTATGAAAGTCAGATTTGCTCATTAAAGAAAATCTGAGAAACTCCAAGGTGATAAAAGACAAAAACCAACTGTGGAGCCCCCAGATCCAAACAGAACAATGATGGGTTGGGGGTAGTTTTGGGTGGGTCAGATCCCCAGACTCGGATCCTGATCCCAGCTGTTAACACCCACCAGTGTGTGACCTAGGGCACCGTCCCTGACCCCTCTCTGCCTCAGTTTCCTCATCTGTAAAAATGGGTGTGTTTACAGGTTGTTGTGAGGATTGACTGGAATAATCAACATAGATGCTCCCTTAGTACAATGATGCACTAGATCACAGGCACTAAGTGTGTGTTACTCTCACCCAACTTGTGACTGTGCTTCCCTCCAGTCCTTTGTCTTCAATATACATCTGGGCTCACCCGCCATCCTCACATTTTACCCTCCACTTCTCCCAGTCAGCGTAGCCAAGAGCATCTTGCCAATGACTGCTGCTTTTCTTTGGCAAACCTGATCCTCCAATTCGCAATCCCTGTAGATGCCCAATGAGGCTTTCTTCCCCCCAACTTTTCAGAATCCTGCATCACTCACATGTGACGGTTTTCTGGGAGAAAGGGCTTTCTCTGCAGAGAGGCGTATTTCCTGAGGGGACATTCCCAGAGGCGGAATCTGCTCCGGTTCAAGGTCAATCCATGCGGCACTCTTTGGTCATTGCACAGAAAGTTCTCATTTGCTGTGAGAAGGCAGCCAGCCTCACTGAATCCCTCAAAACCTGTGGAGTTGTAGCCTGAGAGATTTCTCTGCTGGGAATGGAACCACGTTCAGATCAGGCCCTCCCAGTCCTCCCACCCAGGGCCCTGCCCAGCCCACTCCAAGCCTTGAAAGTGAAGGTTAAGCCTCTGTTGTCAGGTGTGTAGACGGTGAGGGGGTAGAAGAACATGGGCGGAGGGACAGAAGGCTGAATGGAGCACAGGACAGTCGAGGTGAGTGGGTTGGGGCAGAGTTGGTGAGCCCCAGTGGACATGGCGGGGTTAGTAAATAGTTTTACTGGCACACAGCCATGCCCGTCCCTTGTCTGCTTTCACACTACAATGGCAGAGCTGAAGAGTGATTGCAACGGAGATTTTATAATCTGCAAAGCCTAAAACCTATACCATCTGAGAACTGTTTGCCAACATCTGAGACAGAGAATTGCTCAGGGCTTGCAAACTCAGGTGCCAGGAAACAGGTGAGAAAGAACTGGGTGAGATGCACTTGGTATAAGAAACATCAGGAGGACATTAGAGATGGGTGGGGTGTATGGCAAATGAGAGCACATGGCCCAACTAAAGAGGGCAGTTCGAGGCAGCTGTGGGCCGGACCCAGGCTTTCCAGGGCTTACAATTTCTGTGACACATTGGAAATCTAGATGTTCATGTGAATAAGAAAAGAGGAGAGAGGGAGCACATGGCCTCAGATCCCATCTCTGCTACTTCCTCACTATGTGACCTTGAACGACTTTGACTCTCATCTGTAAACTAGGGGTAGTAACAGCACTTATTTCATAGGACTGTGATGATTATTAAATAAGTTCCCATCTTAGGGCCCCTAGAACAGTGCCATGCTTAGACCAGTAATGTCTCGATGTTTCATCACTGACAATTTAAAGCACTATGGTGTCAGCAATGGACAGATTAAAGAAAACACACATATGTCCTGCTTTCCGGCTGTGGGTCACAACTTTGCATCCCCTGGCATAGTGGTTAAGGGACATGAACTTGGAAGTTGAAGAAACTGGCTGAATGAAGCCCTGTTCTGCATTCGTACCAGCTAGGAGACATTGGGCAAGGGAGCCCTGGGCACCTTGGGTTACTGCCTATCGTACTAAGTCGGGGTTGTCGTGACAATTATAGGGTAGTGTCCAGAAAGGACCTGGCAGAGCAGTTTACCTGTCCCTACCCTGAGTTCCCTGCTGCAGAGGAGCCCCCAGGTGGGGTCACGGAGAGGGGGTGGGGCTCAGATTCTTCAGTTAACTGTCACTTCCCCTCCTCCTCACCACACAGATCAGGGTCTGCCAGGACAGGGCAGCCCCTAAAGCATCCACAGGAACCCAGAGCTACCAGGTGCCACAGGAGGCTGCTTCTCTCTCTCTCAATCTCTCTCTCTCTCTCTCTCTCTCTCTCTCTCTCTCTCTCTCTCTCTCTCTCTCTCTCTCTCTCTCTCTCTCT
>NW_017731665.1:1028195-1034390 GCF_001890085.2 Hipposideros armiger | reverse complement strand
TTTTGTTCTTCAATCTAGTTGTGGAGGATGTTGCTTCACTGGCCCAAGTTGGCACCATCATTGCACTCTTCCTGGATGAGGCAGATCAGTCGCCGGCTTCTGGATGGCCGCTCACGGCGGCTGCTGGCCACTCACGCTGGCTGCTGGCTACACACGGTAGCCCATGGCAACCCACTGCAGCAGGGGCTGCAGCCTACACCGCCAGAGACTCACGGCAGCCCAGCTCCAGGTTGAGCTGTTGTTCACCATCTTAGCTGTAGAGGGCAGTGTCACTGGCCCTCATATGTGGGATCTGAACCTGGCCCTCTGGCATCCCAAGCCAGCTCTTAATCAACGTGCCACTCGGCCGGCCCTTTTCGTGAGACTTTTTACGTTCTTTTTGCCATATCTGCAAAACCTGGTTCATATTTTCTACCAAGGGCACATCTCAATTCAGACCTTCCGTATTGCCTGTGGCAATAGCCAGGTATGGCTCCCGTATTGGCCAGTACAGCCCTAAGGACAATTTCAGTTACATACACAAAGATGTGTCCTGCGTTTTGACATAGGATGCTTCCTACTGGAGGATGTGATCCACAGAGTTGGAGAAGCACCCCACAAACACAGGCAGGATGGGTGAGTCTCACCAAGTAGCAAAAGAAGTCAGACATGAAAGTGCACATGCTGCATCATTCCGTAAGTCAATGGCAGGCAGAACTGCTCCCTGCTGGCAGAAGTCAGGGGAGTGAGGGTCCCTGGGGGACTGGGTTAATGGTCACTGGGGTGGGGCATGAGTGAGCATGGGGGGAGCTGTGTGTTCTGTCCCTTGATCTGGTGCTGCGTACATAGGTTGTTTAGTTTGTAAAAACGTGTTGAACAGCCCATCATCAGATGAATGGATAAACACAATGTGGTTAGTTCATCCAATGGAATAGTATTCAGCCACACAAATGAATGATGTGGTGGTACATACCACAACACAGAGGAACTTTGAAAATATTAAGCTGAGGGCTGGCCGAGTGGCGCGTTGGGTAACAGTTGGCTTGGGACGCCAGCTCTGAGCAGCAGGGCCCCGGGTTCAGATCCCACATGAGGGCCAGTGACGCTGCGCCCTCTACAGCTAAGATGGTGAACAACAGCTCGACCTGGAGCTGGGCTGTCGTGAGTCGCCGGCGATGGTGTAGTCTGCAGTGGGGCTGCAGTGGGCTGCCATAAGCTACCGTGAGTGGCCGGCAGCCGGCGTGAGCTGCCATGAGCCGCCGTGAGCGGCTGTCTAGTGGCTGGCGACTGATCTACCTCACCCGGGAAGAGCGCAATGATAATACCAATATGGGCCAGTGAAGCAGTGTTCTCCACAACTAGACTGAAGAACAAAAGGACAGCAACTTGTCTGTTCCCCTCCCCTAATTCCCCAATAAAATCTTTTTTTTTTAAAGAAAATATTAAGCTGAGTGAAAGAAGCCAGACACAAAAGGACAAATATCTCATGATTCCATTTCTATGAAATATCCAGAATAGGTATCCAAAGAGCCAGAAAGTAGATTAGAGGTTGCCGGGGCCTGGAGGAGGTGAGAACGAGGAGTGACTGCTAATGAGCACGGGGTTTCTTTGCAGGGAGGATTAAAATGTTTTAGAGCTAAATAAAGGTGCTGGTTGCACAGCGCTATGAATGTACTAAATGCCACTGAATTGTTCAGTTTAAATGGTTACCGGTTAATTTTTTGTTACATGAACTTTGCCTCAGTAAGAAAGGGGGATAAGCATTGAGACAGACACTTACAATAGTATGCACTTTTCTGTATATATGTTATGCCTAGAAAAGAGTTTACTTTCTAAAGAGATTTATTTAAGCATGTGAGAAGCACTGCCTAAAATGTCCACCAACATTGCTTGCATCTGGTCACTCCCAGGGCAGAGCGGCCTGGGCAAGTCCACGATGGTGAACACGCTGTTCAAGTCCAAGGTGTGGAAGACCACCCCGCCAGGCCTGGTGGGGCCCATGCCCAAGACACTGCAGCTGCACTCGGTGACCCATGGTAAGTAAGCCCCACCCTCACCCTTCCTCCTACCCTGCCCCATCAGGATCCAATCTCAGCCCTCTCCGCTCTCCACAGTCATCGAGGAGAATGGTGTGAAACTCAAGCTGACCTTGACTGACACACCAGGCTTCGGGGACCAGATCAACAATGATAAGTGGTGGGTCCTCTGGAGTGGGGCTGAACCCTATTTGCCCTTGCCCCTGGACATCCCAGCCCTGGAACAACTTGACTGTGGTATCTTTGAGCCTGAGTTATTCATCTGTATAATGGGTGTACTCAACTCTCCCTCCAGGATTGAAGGGAGTCAAGTTATGTAAAGGTCTTAGCTTGCTGCCTGACACACAGTAAGCACTCAATAAAGGTTATGGTACAGCAGGGGTTAGAAACCCACACTCCGGAGTCAGGACCCCTGGGTTAGACCCCTTTCTAGCTGCAGGGACTGGTCAAGGAAGCAATCTGAGCCTTGGTTTCTTTCTTTGTAGCTTGGGGATGATGACACCCGCCTTGCAGAGTTGTTCTAGACTCTCAATGAGACAGACACACACACACACACACACACACACACACACACAAATAAAATCAGGAGTGTCTGCATAATTTGCAGGCCCCTTGTTCAAAAATTACCAAGAAATATAAGACCACAATCACAGAACATTCAGCCAAGCGTGGGCCTTTCTAAACACAGAGACATTTGCAGTCCTGGACAGCCAGCCCTGCACACGATGCTTGTTTGAGCACTTACTATGTGCAAGCTCTGTTCTAGACCTCGGGACACAGCAACTACCAAAACAGATGAACATCCTTGCCTACATGGAATCTACATTGTCACAGGGGTGAGGGACAGGCAATGAACAGTGAGCTTAAATTCTATCATCCAAATAGGACCTTCCTGAGAGCTAAAGGGGTATGGAGCTGTAAGGGAGTTGCAATTTGAAGCAGTGATCAAGAAAGACCTCCCAGAAAAGGCGACACTGGGACACAGACTTCCAGGAGATGAGAGAATGAGCCATGTAGACATGCGGGGAAGAGTGTTCAAGGCTGAGGGTGCGTGTGCAAAGGCCCTGAGGTGGGCAGGCTGGTGTGGCTGGCAGGGCAGGAGCAACGGGGAGAGCAGAGGAGAGAGCAGGCAGGACGCAACGGTGGGTGGCGTAGGACTTTGTAGGGCCATGTAAGGCCTTTTCCTCAGCCCCGGAGGCTGAGCAGAAAGGAATGGATCTGACTCCTGTGTTTAGAAAGATCTCTTAGCTGCCGTTGACATTAGTGCACAGAGGGAAGGGGCCCAGGGAGAGGAGTGAGGAGATCCTTTGCCACAATCCAGCAAGAGTCCATGGTGGTTTGAACCAGGCCAGTGGCAATTTCTCTCGTTTAATGCTCACTCCCCCCACCAAAGTAAGTGCTCTTATTGCCCCCACTTTCCAGACAAGGAAGATGAGGCCTCAGCTTGAGAATGGCAGGGGCCTCGCTGATGATTGATGATACAGAGGACTGGAGGGTGGAGGGAGAGTGCACTTGAGTGCCCAAGCCCCTCAGGTTGTGCAAGGCCAGAGGTCCTGCTTCCCAGGCGAACCAGAGTGAGTGGTCATCCCCTAGGGAGACCACTCAGAGGACCCAGGGAGGCAGGCGGGGCTCCCGGGCATGGTCCTGAGGTCAGGTCCATCTCCCATCCCAGCTGGGACCCTATCCTGGGCTACATCAATGAACAGTACGAGCGATACCTGCAGGAGGAGATCCTTATCACCCGCAAACGCCACATCCCCGACACCCGGGTGCACTGCTGTGTGTACTTCGTGCCGCCTACTGGGCACTGGTGAGGTGGCTGGGCCGGCGGGGCCGAGAGGAGGAGGGGGAATAGAATGAGGAGGGGTCCCCCGCATGGGTGGTGGGCTGGCACCCCCTCACGCACACACACGCGGCTGCTGCCACTGCCGTCACTGCCCCACCTGAGCAGCCTGAGGCCCCTGGACATTGAGTTCCTGCGGCGGCTGTGCCAGACTGTGAACGTGGTGCCCGTGATCGCCCGGGCCGACAGCCTGACCATCGAGGAGCGAGAGACCTTCAGGCGCAGGGTGATCTGGGTGCCCAGGGCCAGGCTGGGGTCGGGGAGAGTGGGGAGGGGGCAGACTGCAGAGGGTGAGCTGAGGTCACCTGCATGTGGTCCCCAGATCCAGCACAACCTGAAGACTCACTGCATCGATGTGTACCCACAGCAGAGCTTTGATGAGGACGTCAATGACAGGATCCTCAACAGCAAAATCCGGGTAGGAGGCCGCGGGGGGCAGGGAGGCTGGCAGTACCAAGGCTGGCTGGTTGTCTTTCCACCCTTTTTTTCCATCTGAAGATTACGTCCAGGGGCAAGTTCATGTATTTCTAGCAGGTATGAATCTCCATCCATCCAAACACTTCAGGTAAGCAAGAAATAAGTCACATCAACAACCCACAGAATGGGAGAAAATGTTTTCAAATGATATATCTGATAAGGGACTTGTATCCTGATACTATAAAGTACACTTACAAACCAACAGTAAAAGACAACCCAATTTAAAAATGGGCGAAGGGGGCCGGCCGAGTGGCGCATTGGTTAAGAGCTGGCTTGGGACACCAGAGAGCCCCGGTTCGGATCCCACATATGAGGCCCAGTGACACTGCCCTCTACAGCTAAGATGCTGAACAACAGCTCAACCTGGAGCTGGGCTGCNTCTCTCTCTCTCTCTCTCTCTGTCCCCCATGGGTCTGGCCCCTGGGCTTTGCTGGGGGAGTGTCTGAGCAGAGAGCCTGCCTGGACGATGAGTGGGGCAGGAGTGGAAGCTGGGGTCCAGGAGGAAAGATCTCTTGGGCTGGTGCATCTCAGGGTGGGGGTTCAGCCTCCCCCCAGAGGCAACTTCCCCAGGCATCTCTCACCAAACCCCTTGGGCCATGGGGACTTGGGGATAGATCAGAAGGCATAATGTGTAGGAGTGTCTGGAAGCAGGACTTAGAAGTCAGGGTTCAGGAATGAGAATTCAGGTGGTCTCCCTCTGGAGCCCACTGATACCCTTCTTTCCACCCTACCTGGATGACAGGCATCCCATGGACCCCCTGAGGCGGTCCCCCTCCCCCAGCTCATCTCAGCCCTCCAGCCCCGGGAGCCCGCCCTGCGGGATGCTTGGTTATGTGGGCATCGAGGCTGTGCTGGACCAACTGAAGATCAAGGCCATGAAGATGGGATTTGAGTTCAACATCATGATGGTGGGTGAGTGAAGGGCGGGGGCTCATAAGAGGACAGAACAATGGGCACGACCCTCATGGACCAGGGCATGTCGCCTCACCTCTTGGGACCTCAGTCTCCCCATCTGTTAAGTGGGCCTATAAAAGTACCTCAGAGGTATTGTAGTAAAAAATCTGGGAAACGGTTGTTAAAGGACAGAAATCACCCATGAAGCCCCAGCCAAACGCAAACAGAACAATAAGAGTGGAGGCCAATGCAGAAAGTGGTAAAAATCTCCATTCAGATCCTGGTCCCAGCTCTGAACCCAACAACCAGTGTGCGATATTGGGTGTGGTGCCTGACTCCTCTCTGACTCAGTTTCCTCATCTGGCTTAGCACAGGGCTTAGCATTTAGTAGGTTCCCCATGGGTCAGTTTATCTGGAATTGCATAATTAAATCTGCACCATATGCAAAATTAATTTTGTAGGTCAAAACTATTAAGAAAACAAACTAGATACAACAGGACACGAAATATTGGAGTGTATAGCACAAATTAAAGGTATTATTCTAAAGCAGCACTGTCCAACAGAAATACGTTGAGTTGTTGGAAAAGTCATGACGTATTTTTTCTCTGTTTTTCATTGCAAAAATGTGTCATGACTTTTCCGATAACCCAATAGCATGAGACACATCTGTAATTTTTAAATTTCCCAGTTAGCCACCTTTAAAAAAATGAAACAGGTGAAAGTAATTTTGATAATTTATTTTACTTAACCCAATATATTTTCAAATGCTACCATCTCAACATGTAATCCATATAAAAAATTATTTGTGAGGCTTTTTTTTTTAAGATTTTTATTGGGGAATTGGGGGATGGGAACAGCTCTGGGGAATTA
Organism: Hipposideros armiger; assembly: GCF_001890085.2. Lineage (NCBI taxonomy): Eukaryota > Metazoa > Chordata > Mammalia > Chiroptera > Hipposideridae > Hipposideros > Hipposideros armiger. Next base: position 1,028,291 of record NW_017731665.1, on the reverse strand, counting down.
TGGGAAGGGGAACAGACAAGTTGCTGTCCTTTTGTTCTTCAATCTAGTTGTGGAGGATGTTGCTTCACTGGCCCAAGTTGGCACCATCATTGCACT
>NW_017731665.1:1008517-1021790 GCF_001890085.2 Hipposideros armiger | reverse complement strand
AAAAGACAGACAAAGAAATACTTGAAAGCGGGTGCTAGGTGGACAGCTGTCTCCTGATGGGAGAACAGTGACCCAGGCTAGCAGCCATGCTTTATTTATATAGTCTTGCTTATGCGGGGGCAGGAAAGGTTAGGAGATAGCCTTGGGCAGGGAACTTCCTGTGCTCAGCTGCAGATTGTTAGCAACCAATGCCTCAGACTCAAGATGTTTAGTACCTAACGTATCGAAACCACCTGCGGGTGCTGGAAACCTCCTCCGTATGCTGAGGTGCTGCACCAGCCTTGCTAAGGATGCAGCCAGAGAGTGTGCCTTGCACCAGCCTCTCCTTTACAGCTCCGGATGGGTCTCTCGGTCCCCGGCACGAATGGCCAGTAAGCACATGGAAAGATGTCCCACATCGTCAGTCACCAGGAACGTGCAAACCCAAACCACAACGACACCACGTCACTCCCACTAGGATGGCTATGATCAAAATGACAAGTGTCAGTGAGGATGGGGAGAAACTGGAACTATCACACAATACTGGCAGGAATGTCACGTGGTGCAGTCGCTTTGGAAAACAGTCTGACAGTTCTTCAAAAGGTTGAACACTGAGTGACCACATGGCCCAGTCATTCCACTCCCCAAAGAGAATGAAAACCTATGTCCACATAAACACTTGTCCACAAATGTTCATAGTAGATTTATTCGTAATAGCCAAAAAGTGGAAACAATACAAATGTCCGTTAACTTATGAATGGGTAAACAAGTGTGGTCTACCCATACAATGGAATATTATGGCCATGGAAAAGACTGAAGTTCTGATAGAGGCTTCAGCATGGATAAACCTTGAAAACGTGATGCTCAGTGAAGGAAGCCAGGCATAAAAGGCCACATGTTGAGTGATTCCATTATATGAAATGTCAAAAACAGGCAAATCTGTCGAGATAGAAAGATTCGTGGTTGCCAGGGGCTGGGGGTCAGAGTGAATGAAGGGACTTTGAAAGGGCACAGGTTTCTTTTTGGAGTGATGGAAAGGCTCTGGAATTAAATTGTGGTAATGGTTGCACAACCTTGTGAATATACTGAAAACTACTGAACTGTGCCTCTAACATCTAAAAGGGTGAATTTTGGGCCGATCAAGTGGCGTGTTGGTTAAGAGCTGGCTTGCGATGCCAGCTCTGAGCAGCAGGGTCCTGTTCGGATCCCACATTAGGGCCAGTGACAATGCACCCTCTAACAGCTAAGATGGTGAACAACAGTTCGACCTGGAACTGGGCCAGCGACCATGTAGGCTGCAGTGAGTGGGTTGCCATAAGCTACCGTGAGTGGCTGGCAGCCAGCGTGAGCTGCCAAGAGCCACCGTGAGCAGCCGTCCGGTGGCCAGCGACCGAGGAAGAGCACAATGCCTCACCCGGGAAGAGCGCAATGATAATACCAACATGTGTCAGTGAATCGATGTCCTTCACAACTAGACTGAAGAACAAAAAGGACAGCAACTTGTCTGTTCCCCTTCCCCGATTCCCAAACGCTGTTCCCCTCCCCCATTTCCCCAATAAAGTCTTTTTAAAATAAATAAATAAAAGGGTGAATTTTGTGGTATGTGATTTGTATCTCAATAAAACTGTTACAGAAAAGGAGGGAACTAGCTCTCATATTCATTTTCTTTGAATTAACCGAATTCCAACTCCAAGCCCTCATCTCGCTGTCCCTGTGGTGCATTCAATGTCAGTCCATCTAGATCCTGCAAAGCATGTGGTTGAGGCCTGGGGTTCATTTCATTAGCCACAGACACCAGGCCTCAACTCCCTCCCCCAGGAACCCAGCTAGCCTACCCAGCAATTTTGCTTGAATTAGAAAAAGGCAGCAGCTTCCTTAATAGTTAGGGGCCTACACAGCCTCATGTCCAGTTGCCCTTGTGCAGCGCACAAACTGCACATCTGTACATGGAGGCAGGCTTCCCATCTGGCACCCAGTTTCTCTACGCAGTCTCTCTTTCCCCTCCCCACTGGACGAATGAACAGGATTTCCTGTGAAAGATTCAAAGAACCCTGACTTTCACCAACTTCTGGTTTCTGTCTCAAGGCAGGCAGATAGCAGCCTGGCCACAGCTGGAACAGAGCTAGGCGAAATACAAAGAGCATGTTCTCAAATATCTCAATAAATCACCCAGACGCATAACATTTATTGAGGGTTTACTACGGGCTGGCACATAATAAGTGTGCAACAGATAGTTATTATTATTAGGATCAGTTTTAATCCCTATCACAAATTAAGTTTTTAAAATAAAAACAAACCCATATTATGGCACTTAGGAGTTTAGAAGCTTGAATCCCCACTTCCGACAAGGAGCAAGTAAACAACTAAAATTTACAACAGGGTTTAGGCAACTTTTTTTCTGACAGGCCAGATGATGGCAAATGTTGTAGACTTTCTGAGCCAAGTGGTCTCTGTTGCAATTACTCGCCTCCGCTGTGGTAGTGAGAAAGCCACACAGACGAGAGTGACTGAATGGGCAGGCCTGTGTGCCAATAAACTTTACAGAGGAAAACCAGAGGTAGGCCCAGGTTGACCTGTGAGCCATAGGTGGCCAACCCCCGGTTTACAAAGTTATCATGGTAACTCACAGTCAAAGGCGATTACTGTTCCTGTTTCACAGGGAAGAGATTTGACGTTAGCAAGATTGTATTAGTCACGTGGCTATTAGTAATGACACAGTTTCCAAGGGTTACTCTGCTGACCCTTAATTATGCTAAGCGCCTCCCAAACATTCCCAAAGCCCTATGTCAGTACTATTATGACTCTTGCTTTACAGATGAGGAAACCGAGGCACTGATTTGACTTTGCATCTTCTGACTCGTTAGATAGCTTATGCTTCTTCTATCACTTTCTGCTCCCGTAAAGGACAATGCCTACCCTTCCTACCTGGGGGTCTTATCTCTCCACCTGTCAGGTGGGGCCAACCTTCCCATCCTGTCCCCTTCCCACAGGAACGGATCCCCTTTGCTGTGGTTGGGGCTGACCGAGAGCACCTGGTGAACGGGAGGTGTGTGCTGGGCCGGAAGACGAAGTGGGGCGTCATTGAAGGTCAGTGCAGGCGTTTGGGGAAACACAGGTGAGAATGGGTTGGAAACCCAGGCATGCACTGTTGCCTTTGGGACCCTTAGCACCTATCGCAGGGCCCCAGTGTTAAGCCCTAAGCCAGAAAACAGACAGACCTGGGATCAAGTCCTTCTTTGCAGCTGAGAGGGCTCAGGCAAGTTACTGACTCTCTGGGCCTCAGTGTCCTCACAGTAAAATGGGCATCATGGTAACACCAACCTCATAGGGTGGCTGGAGGGGGCAGGGCCACTGCTTTGCACAATGCCTGACACCCAGAAGGCGCCCTATTTACATGTCAGAATTTACTGTGGGCCTACTATGTGCAGTTTCTGAGGGAAGACAGTGAAAGCAGGACCAACAGGATCCCCTGTCCCCATAGAGCTGATGAGACAACGACAGGTGGGAGAAGTGCAATGAAGGAAATACGTGGAGTGCGAGGGTAGCTACCTGAGGGAGTAGCAGAGGGTGAGACTGGAAGGTGAAGGAGAAACGGCCAGGGCCTGAGCCCCCTATATTTATCAATATAATTATTAAAAGTAGAATATAATATATAATACATTATATGTGGCACAACATACAGATTATACTATAGTCATTATTAAGTGTATAATAAATGGTCAGTGGATTCATTGATTCACCAACTATTTTTAGGAGCCACCTATACCAGGCACCAGGGACACAACATTGAATGAATGAGTGAATGAGTGAATGTTTGAATGAATGACTAAAGCGAGAAAAGGAGGTGGGATAAGACAGGTAAGAAGTGTGGGAAAAGTGCAGTGGTAGGTATTAGGTGTTGTGCAGTATACAGTGGTGCTTACTTTGTGCTCAGTGTCCTGTCTTGCAGTGGAGAACATGGCTCACTGTGAGTTCACCCTCCTGAGAGACCTGCTCATCCGGTGAGGGTGCAGGGAGCCCAGGGGGCTGCAGGGGTCCTGGGCTTTGCTATGGTCAGCCTAGGCTGACCTGCTGCCCATCTCCCAGCTCCCACTTACAAGATCTGAAGGACATCACCCACAATGTCCACTACGAGAACTACCGCGTCTGCAGACTCAACGATAGCCATGTACTGCCCCGCGGGCCTGGCTGGGTGAACCTGGCCCGGACCCCCCCCAGCTCCCCAGTCATCGCTGGGCCCTCAAAGGTCGGCCGACGGCGGATCCATGACAATACCACAGAGGAGTACTGAGCGTGGACATACCCCAGGCCTGCGAGACTCCCCGAGTGCACAGCCCCCCAACATACACCTGTGTATTAGAGAGCATGTATTAAAGGTGGAGGTTTCTTTGTAGAAAAAGCTGTGCTTTGAGAACAAAAGGCATTTTGTAAATGACTTCTTTGGGCTATCCTCAATAAAAGTATGGTTCTTTTTTAAGTAACAGCGTGAGAGCCCTGGCCCTGGGGAGTCGCGAAGACATAGAAGGGTGTGCTTTGATGACCAGCGCCTTCTGCCCTAGGGCCGGAGTCAAGTTCCAAATCAGGCTGTGCCCTTGGTGCCCTTAGTCCCAACCCTCCCTTCCAGCCCATGGCCAGACCCACAGCATCACAAAGACGCCCATATTTGGCCATCTTTTCCAAACTCTTCGCCCTTCTCCTCAAACCCCCATCCCCTGCCCCAGCCTTTCTCTTTTCCCTGTCCTGGCTGAGGAGTACATGGTGAGAACAGCTCCAAGTTTGAAGTCTGGCAAAGCTGATGTGAAATCCCCTCTCGGCCACGTGACCTTGGGCAAGTCACTTACCCTCCCTGGGCCTCAGTTACCTCATCTATAAAAAGGGACGGCAGCATTGCTCTCGCAGCATTGCTCTCACTGCATTGTGCAGACAAAATGGAGTAATTCGTGGAATGTGCCTTCCACAGCCTGGAGAAATGGCTCTCAGACACAGGTGAGGGGATCAGGAGAGAGCTCAGGTGGGGCGGAGGCTGTGCCTGCAGATGTGTGAGCACTTCCCAGGACTTTCTGGAACCCTCAAAAATAAAGGGACTTCATGGAATCCCACATAGTGGAGGCCTGAAGCTCAGTTAGTTTGGTAACAAAAGGACAGGTGACTCTGATAATCCAGGGAGGAATACCCAAGCTCCTGAGGGAGAGAGTATGTGGTGAGCATTCAGTGAGTGACAACGTGGGTATTAAAGTTCTCTAGAGAAACAGATCCTACAGGATATATACTCATGCGTGTGTGTGTGTGTGTGTGCGCGCGCGCGCGTGCGTGCGTGTGTGTGTGTGAGTGTGTGTGTGTGTAGACGGAAAGAGAGGACAGGAATTGGCTAACTTCTGCCATCTGCAAGCTAGAGACCCAGAAAAACTGGTGATGTAATTCCTTCTGAGACCAAAAGCCTGAGAATTGGGGTGGCGCCAATGGTGTAAGTGGCAGCCGGAATCCAACTACCCAAGATACAGGCTTGCTGGTGTCTGAGGGCACCAGCTCAATCAGAGAGCAAATTCTCTCTTCCTCCGCCTTTTTGTTCTTTTCGAGACCTCAATGGACTGGATGATACCCACATGCACGGGGGAGGGCGATCATCTTTACTCAGTCTACTAAATCAAATACTCATCTCTTACAGAGACACCCTCACAGACACACCCAGAAATAATGTTTACCAACCATCTGGGACTCCTTTGGCCCAGTCAAGTTGGCACATAAAATTAACCATCACGCCAGCTAAAAGTTACCTCTTCTATGAAGCCCTCCTGGACTTCCCCAGGCCAATGTACTCACTGCCCACTCTGTGTATGTGTCACATGGTTTATTTTCTGGTTTATTAGATTTGGAGCTCTGTGAGAGCAGAGATATGTCGGCTTCATTCAGCACGTGACATGTGTTCAAGACCCGACTATTACATGAATAAACCCTGCAATGCCTGCCTCATGGCTATTTACCCATCAACTTTACAAAGCAGCTGATTCCAGGCTTGGGGGGCACCCATACCATCCACACCAACATCTCAGAGATGTTGCTACATAGGGACCGAGCACGTGCCCAAAGTAAATATTAGCCCTAGGCAATATGGCAATGTCTGCAACATTTCAAAAGCACACGCCCTTTGGCTCGGCAATTATATTTTTAGGAACGAATCTTACAGATAGACCAGGTTTTTCAACCTCACTACTGACATTTGGGACCAGGTCATTCTTTGTGCGGGGGCTGTTCTGTGCATTGTAGGGTGTTTAGCAGTATCCCTGGGCCTCTACCCACTAGATGCCAGTAGCACTGACTAGCCAACGCCCCCCACCCCCACAGCACCCCCATCCAAACTGTGACAATCAAAAATGTCTCTAGATGTTGCCTGATATCCCCTTGGAGGCACACTCTCCCGGGTTGAGAACCACTGGTAGTGGTACTCAGTGTAGTGAAGACAAGAAACAGCCTACCTGTCCACCAGGAGTGGACTGGAGAGTAAATCATGGGACACCCATACCGTGTGTATTAGTTTCCTGTGGCTGCTGTAACAAATTAGCACAAACTTGGACGCTTGAATGACACACATTTATCCTCTCACAGTTCTGGAGGTCAGAAGTCTGAAATCAGTATCACTGGGTCAAAAGCAAGGTGTCAGCTGGGTTGTGCCGCCTCTGGAGGCTTGAGAGGAGAATCCATTTCCTCGCCTTTCCCAGCTTCTAGAGGCCGCCCGCATTCCTTGGCTCCTGGCCCCTTCCTCCCATCTTGCTTCAGTTACCACATTGCCTTCCACGGTAAAATCTCCCTCTGCCTCCTTCCCCTCATACGACCCTTGTGATTACATTGGACCCACTGGGATAATTAGGATAACCTTCCCATCTCCAAATCCTTAATCACATTTGCAAAGTCTCTTTTGTCATATAACATATCTCTAGGTCCTGGAGCAGGAATTGGATATCTCTATAGGGACATTCTTCAGCCCACCACACCATGGAATATAAGGTGGTCCTAATAAGAACGAAGACAAACAGGGCATGATCTCATTTATAAGTGGAATCTAAGAGTTGAATTCACAGAAACAGGATAGAATGCTAGTTGCCAGGGTCTGCGGGTAGGGGAAAATGGGGAGATATTGGCCAAAGAGTACAAACTGTCAATTATAAGATGAATAAGTTCTAAATACTAATGTACAGCACGTTGATTATAGTTAACAAAACTGTATTATCTATGCTTGAAAGTTGCTAAGAGAGTAGATCTTCAATGTTCTCACCACGCACACAAAAAGATAACTATGTGTTAACTAACTTATTGTGGTAATCATTTCACAATAGATTCGTATATCACCTTAAACTTAGACAATGTTACTCGTCAATTATATTTTAATAAACCTGGAGGAGAAAAACATTTGAGGCAGGCTCTACAATCATCCATGTATTCTTTCCAGGAACAGATCTCCAGGGCCCACTATGTGCTGCTACGGAGGCTGGGTTCTGCAAGAAAGAAAGCCAAGTTGCTGCCCTCAGGAGCTTGTCCCTGGGTGGGGCAAGATGACAATAAACAAAACAAATAAGTAAAATGCTGAGCATGTTGCATTGTGATGGGTGCCCTGGCACCAAGTAAGGTATTTAAGGGGTATAGAGCTGTCTAGGATCGAGGGGGTTTGCAACTGCAAGAAGGGGGTCAGGCAGAGCCAAGTGGAGAAGGGAACTTTGAGTAAAGACAGGAAAGAGTAAAGGAATAAACTATAGGGATATGTGGGGGGCAGAGTATATTCCAGACAGAAGGAGAAGAGGGCACTGCAAGTGCAAAGGCCCTGGGGTAGGAGTGTACTGGATGTGTTCAAGAAAAGACAAGACAGCCTGTGTGCCTGTAGCACCATGAACTAGGAGGGGGGCGGGGAATGAGGACAGAGAGGTGGGGGAAGGGCAGGCCCACAACCTGTCCAATTTGAGTTCCCTCCCATTATTCTGTTTGTATAGATACTGATGGATCATCTAAGGATATTGATGAGAGGAAAAAAGGAGTAATAGAGTGCATCGTGGATGGCAGCACACAAAGCATAAATATCTCTGGACTGGTTTTCAGGACAATGAGGCAAATGGTTGCTTCTTGGGGGGGGGGCAACTGGATTGGGAGTCAGGAGTGGAAAGGAGATTTCATTTTCTCTCTGTCTCCTTTAGTACTGAGTGAACGGCTTGTTAATCAGGCGCATGTATTACCTATTCAGAAAACATCAGTACATTTAAAATATTAGCTCTTGGCCCTGACCAGGATTACCCATGGAGATTGATAGCCTGACTCCTCCATCCCCCTGCCTGATCACCCTCCTGGAGCCCTCCCCACAACTGGCACCTCCTCCAGGCTCTAATAAACCCCTTGCATTGCTTTCCCACCCTGCCATCCGCTCTTATTCACTGAAGCAATCTTTTTTGGGGGGGCGAGGAAAGGGTAGGGTATTCCAGGAAGTGTTGGTCCTACTCTCCGCTGATGACTTTACCTCCAGTTCTGGAAGGTCTTGCAACACCCAAGATGACTCTGCAGTTCATGCGTAACATAGACTCTCAGTTGTGTGCCGATTAAGGGCCAAACATAGATTTCTTCACATTTCTCGCCCGACAGGAGGACGAAACCCTCACCTGACACATCTTGAGATTTCCCAAGCCCAGCAAGTGTGGGTTCCAAGTTCAGCACTGCCCATTTTTAACTGCAGGACTTTAGAGAAGTCATCCTACACCACGGAATCCATTTCCTCCTGGGTGAAACGGGGATAGCAATACCAACCTCCTACCTTACCGTTGTGTGAGGACAAACCTGCTCACAGATGCCAAGATCCCATAAGGAGTTTTTCTAACTGTTTTGTTTTGGAGGTGTGTGGGGGGGTGTTGATTGTGTGGTACACTAAGCAGGTTCATGTTATCACGATACAGTCATCTTATTAAATAACAATAGGGAGCATTTTTTTTTTAAATTGGAGAACAGTGTGTTTTTCCAGAACCCATCAGCTCCAAGTCAAGTAGTTGTTTCAATCTAGTTGTGGCGGGTGCATCTCAGTGGTCCATGTGGAAATCGAACCATCAACATTGGTATTATGAGCACTGTGCTCTAACCAACTGAGATAATCGGCCTCCTCAGGGAGTATTTGTTAAAAATGGGGAATCACAAGATGAATTGCCTGTCGCGTCCCACGCGGCAAGGGCTGTGGAGAAGGAGAGGGGCAGCGCAGGGTTAAGAAAAACAAGAGTCTAGTATAAGGCTAAAGCGGGGCCCAGGGATTAAAGTCTCTGAGGACTGAGCCCTGAATTGGGCCAACGCATAGCTTTTATGAGTACTCCTACAAGGAAGTGAAACTTGTTTTTTCCACGGTCTGTGAGTTTCATGCCTGACCACTGTTTTCCCCGAAAGTCTCCATTGTACTCCAACACGTACTGTGCCTTCATACACACGTAGAACCCCAGGGGATGGAGTCACTGTACCGAAACCATCCGATAAGGGAGAATGACTGATATCATTTCATGGGGTCTCAGCCCTCTGAGACACTTCCTTATGATGTCATGGGATCGGCGCAGGGGCACAAACAGTTAGGCAGCTGTAAGGCAACAATTCCCAAGTACCAGGTACCATAAAACATCCACCAGATTACATGGGCAAGAATGTTTATAGCAGCTTTGTGCATGATAGCCCCAAACTGGATAGGGCAAATATCCAGTGACAGGAAAGTGGATACATTGTGGTATAGGCATACAATGGAATGGTCCTTGACAAATGAAAATGAACCAACTACTGACAAACGCAACAGCGTGGATGACGCTCACAGACATAACGACGAGTGAAAGATGTCAGACAGCAAAGAAAACATTCTGTGTGGATGCCATTTACAGACTTCAAGAACCAGAAAAATCAATCTAAGGTGATAGAGATCAGATCAGTGGTTTCAGGCAAAGGTTACGGGTATTGACCGGGGCTGGGAAGCACAAGGGAGCCTTCTAAAGTATTAAAAATGACCTATATCTTAATCTGGGGGGAGGGTACACAGGTGTATAGCGCTGTAAAATCCTTTGAGACATACACTTAAGATTTGTACACTTTATTATAGATATGTTACACCTCAAGTAGAAAAATTTTATAGAGAAATGTTTAAAGGTTAAAATAGAAACAGTATAGGGCCAACAAGGCCTGCTTAAAAATTAGCACTGCATGTATTTAAAATTATTTATGAGGGCCGGCCGAGTGGCGCGATGGTTAAGAACTGGCTTGGGACGCTAGAGGGCCCCAGTTCGGATCCCACATATGAGGGCCAGTGACACTGCCCTCCACAGCTAAGATGCTGAGCAACAGCTCAACCTGGAGCTGGGCTGCCATGAGTCCCTGGCGACGGCGTAGGCTGCAGCCCCTGTGGCAGGTGGGTTGCCATGGGCTACCGTGTGTAGCCAGCAGCCGCTGTGAGCCGCCGTCCAGAAGGCGGCGACTGATCTGCCTCACCCGGGAAGAGCGCAATGATAATACCAACATGGGTCAGTGAAGCAACGTCCTCCACAACTAGACTGAAGAACAAAACCACAACAACTTGTCTGTTCCCCTTCCACCAGTTCCCCAGCACTGTTCCCATCCCCCCAATTCCCCAATGAAAAAGGGGGAAAAAATTATTTATGGAAACATTTGATAGGTTTCAATACTTCAGGAATGCAAATTCCCAACAATGGTTATTTTTGTTGTTGTTTGTTGTTTTGTTGTTAAAAAAGATATTAAAATTTGCAATCTCCCATCACATCTCTCTCCAACCCCTGCCCCACCTCCATGAGTAATCATCATCCTGAATTTGGTGTTTATCCAAACCCCAAGCATTTCTGTACCCTTTAATACATATGTGTATACACCTAAATATGTAGTATTGTTTTGTATGTTTTTATAATTGATGGAAATGATACCATACTGCCACTTGCTTTTTTTGCTCAACATCGTCTCTGTGAGATTTATCCATCATTCTGTTGATTGACACCAAGATTGTTTTTAGGTTTTGCCATTACAAATACTGCTCTGAACACAGAGGTAGTCTTTTTTTTTTCTTTTTTCTTTTACAAAATTAGCATATCTTGAGCCTTTTTTATGTGTCAGGGATTGTTTCACCTCTTTTAATCACAATGGTGCCTATGGCAGATGATATCCCCATTTTACTAATGAGTTAATCTTGACTCTCCTTCACCCCAACCAAATCAACCACCAGCCCCTGTTATTCTGCTTCAGGAATCTGGGTCAGCTATGTCCCTTGTGACCACCACCATTACTAGTGTTACCTCAACTCTGGAACACTCCAGGAGCTTCCAGACTCTGGTTTCCCTGAGATCTGTACTCAGCCACACTTCCTATCCTATTCCGACATTATCCTGTTTAAAACCCCAAATTCTATTTGTTTCCCATTGCTCTTAGGAGCCTCCTTTGCCCTCCTGCATGGTCCCACCTCTCTGACCTCCTCTCCCAATCCTCTGCCCCTGCACCCAGGCCACGCTGGTGTGCTTTCTGTCCCCCAAACGCATCCCGACCTCTCAGGCTTCAGCACCTTCACACCTGCGGTTCCTTCCGTGTGGTACTCTCTTTTCCGACTCACCAGGTTAACTCTGTGCTGCCTTCACACGTCCGCTCAGTTGTCACTTCCACCCTGAGGGAGTCATATCCCCTTTTCTATACTCCTTGGCGGCGTTTATCAAAGAGGTGACTAAGTTATTTGGGCAATTATTTTGTCTACTGTATGCCCTCTTGGTAGAATGTAAATTCCATGAAAGCACCTGCTCACCACTGCGGTAACCCAGCTCCTAGCAGAGTTGGCAGATGGGAGGACTCCATATGCGGCTTTAAAAAAATGTATGTGTGAATGAATGGTTTTGGACGAGTTAATGTGCCCCATTCACAGATGTAGAAACTGAGGCTCAGAGCACGCGAGGAATCGCGGCCTCAACGACAAGGACGCCACAGTCCAGAGGCTGAAGCCCGTTCCTCCCAACCCCCCGCAGAGCACCAAGGAGCCCCTCAAAGCAGCGAAGCACTCTCCATAGGAGACCCCGGGAATTAGCTGCTCCGGAGCGGCGCGGGGCACTCTGGGAAATGTAGTCCGCGCTCCGGCGCCTGAAACGTCTGCTTCCGGCGGGCACGGTCCTCACGCGAGGCTTTGGGAAAGACGCGCGACACAGCCGAGGCAACTGTGCAGCGGCTGCTGGCGGCGGCGGTCCGAGCTAGGTTTCCGTTCCCCCATCGCCGAACGCCCATCTTGATTGTGCGCCTACTGTGTGTGTGCGCCGCGCTGGGGCTCTTTCCCCGGGGCCGAGATTGACGGTCCGGAAGGGGAGGTGGCTCGCGCGCGGTCGCAGTCACCGGGGCTTGGCGGGGCTCGAACCTACACTGCCTCCCCTTCCTGGCCTCTGTTGGCGGTGGGGTCCCGTGCGCGCCCCAGACTGGGAAACCACAGAGCGAGTTAGGCAGAGAGGACGAGGAGAGAGGATCAGGTATAGCCGACGGAGTCAGGCCTTCCGATACTTGGGTTGTTATCGCGGGCTAGGGTGCGTTAACCTGGTACTTAGGAGCTGGGGGTCTGGAATAAAAGATGTGGGGACCAGCCCCATTCCAGTCACTTCCTAACTGTGTGACCCTCCTTGGGTTCAATGCTGAAAACTCAGGGTTTCAGGTTTTGTATTTTTAACCTGTAAAGTAGAGGTAATCACAGTACCTCTGTTATTACTAAATTAGGAACAAATGGAGTGCAAATGCGTATTGCCTGGTGCTCATGAATTGGTGGCTGTTATTATTATTTAGAAAGAAGCAGGCAAGACAAGGACTGTTTGGGGTTGGAAGTTGTTGGGGGCTTGGGGAGGGAGGCAGACACCTTGACCTGGGAGGATTTATTACCTAGACAGAAGGTAGGCAAAGGGTCTTGGCATCTCTTTTGCAGTCTCACCCTGAACAACTTCTGCGTTTAGAAATGAGAACTCCAAAGGGCACTTCCGGCGTCTCCAGAGCAGTCTTCCTTCCTGTCAGGGATAGGGAGCCTGTTTACCCTGGAAGTGGTCGCGAAGATTATCTTGACCAAACGCTACTTGGGCCCCTCTGAACTCTTTTCTCTGCTAGGCCCTGACTTTTGGGGGTGCCTGTAAGAGAGTGCTTCGGACTGCAGGCTCTGGAGTGGGCCTGCCTGAGTTGGTTTGGCTCTTCCACTTTTCTAGCTGTGTGGCCTTGGGCAGGGCTGTGCACCTCTCTGAGCCTGTTTACGCATCTAAAACGTGGGTCTAATGATATCTACACGAGAGAG
>NW_017731665.1:918572-1007512 GCF_001890085.2 Hipposideros armiger | reverse complement strand
TTTTTTTTTTTTAAGATTTTATTGGGGAATTGGGGGAGGGGAACAGGCAGGTAGACAAATTGCTGTTTTTGGTTCTTCAGTCTAGTTGTGGAGGACGTTGCTTCACTGGCCCATGTTGGTATGATCATTGTGCTCTTCCCGGATGAAGCAATCGGTCGCCGGTCATTGGTTGGCCGCTCATGGTGGCTCACGGCAGCTCTCGCCGGCTGCCGGCTGCTCACGCTGGCTGCCAGCCACTCACGTAACTCACAGCAGCCCAGCTCTAGGTCGAGCTGTTGTTCATCATCTTAGGTGTAGAGGGCAGTATCACTGGCCCTTAATGTGGGATCCGAACTGCGGCCCTGCTGCTCAGAGCTGGTGCCCCTAAGGGATCTCTTAACCAACTGAGCCACTCAGCCGGCCCGACAAATCATTCTTTAACAAGTGGCATGAATAATGTTTTTTCTTTCACAGCGGTTGAGAAGCCTATTCCTCAGCTGTACCTTTCACTCTGTCTGTCTCTCTCTCACAGTCTGGCTGTCTACATGTTGGCTTCAGCCCACAGATTTGTTTCAGGGGGAGGCTGGACATTTTACCTATGACTACTTCTCATTGCTTATTTCTGGCCTCCTGTCCTGCCTAAACAAGCCTTTGAAGAAGGTATTGAAGCCAAGGACATGCTGGCTTCCCTCCTTGAGGTAGAGCCCAGGTGAATGAATGGTCCTTTTGTCTAAATAGCATCTACCTAAAAGAGCAACTGCATCACTCTCCTCACCCCGCTGCGTTTTTCTTCATAGCACTCTCACCACCTGCATCATTTTATATGTCTGTGTATACATCCTTGTCTGTGTGTGCCAGACACAGCCCAGAAATGTGTTGATGTGTTTTGTTTATCTGAAACAGGAATGACTCCATTTTAAATCTACATTCAAAATTGTTTTCACCTAAACATCCAGGTACATGGTTTCTGGGAAACAATCAGACTGGCTGGTGGTGTGGGGCCTGCATCCCCCACTACTTCCTGTGTCCCTGACACAGAGACCTTGCATCAGAAGCCATCTGTCGTTATGCCGGCGCAACTGTGTTTCTTGAGGTAGAAGTTCTCCACACTCACTTCGCTCTCATATGTAGTAACACAAAAGAAAGATCGAGAGGGACAAATGTTTTAAGAAAAATGGGAAGAGAGAGATCTCACCAGGAGGAACTAAGTACCCTGGCACCTTGATCTTCCAGCCTCCATAACTGAGAAATAAATGTCTGTTGGTTCAGCCCCAAGTCTGGTATTTTGTTACGGCAGCCCAAGCCAATTAGGACACTGTTTTATTCCCAAGAGAAGTATGTGAATCTTTACCCCAATGTGAACTATGTCTGGACTGACAGCAAGCAAGAGAGTTTAGCAGATGTCATCCCCATGAGTAAGAATTTCCAAGTATGTGTGGTGGTTCTTGAATCCCCTTCCCCCAGCAGACCCCACCCTTTCTCCACAATGTCTTCATCCTGGAGGCCATTCTCCCTTGCAGGAATCGTCCTGCTTTGTAAGTCTGTTCTTACCCATCTGCTTCTCATTTGACTTGCTGGCTGTAGGGAAAAGACAGATAAAGTTTCAAATGCTGGGTGGTTCAAGGTGTAAGCAATGGGTATCTCCTGCCTTCCTCTTAACTGATGTATCCTCTCATCTGTCTAAAATTTAATAATGGAACCAAAACACACCAGACACCAAGGAGATTTCACAGTGTTGCACAGCGAGTGCCCTTATCCCTTATTCTTTCTGTTAATGGAAATAATAGCAAAACAACTAATGTTTACTGAGTGCTTTTATGTTTCACCCCAGAGCAAAGTATTTTAATGTACTGTATCATTTAATCCTAGTAAGTATCCTCTGGGGCATAGGTACTATTTATCCCCATTTATATTATTATCAGAATCAAGTTTGTCATAATGCTGGGCAGCAGAGTTCAGTGCCTGAAGAACAAATTCCAGCTGTTCATTTATTCAGTCGCTCAGCACATATTTACTGAGCACCTCCTATGTGCCAAGCAGATCTGCCTACTGTCTAGAAAACCAGAGGGGGCATTTTGGCCTGAGTGGCCACCTCAAAGGAGAATCTTGGGACAGGACCAGAGTCTTCTGAGAAACAGTTTGGGTGTTTATGCCAAGACCGGGCATCAGTTACCTGATGAGCGTTCAAGTGTGCCTGTAAGAGAGTGCTTCGGACTGCAGGCTCTGGAGTGGGCCTGCCTGAGTTGGTTTGGCTCTTCCACTTTTCTAGCTGTGTGGCCTTGGGCAGGGCTGTGCACCTCTCTGAGCCTGTTTACGCATCTAAAACGTGGGTCTAATGATATCTACACGAGAGAGTCATTGTGAGGATTTAAGTAGCCCAGTAAAAACACAATCCCATGGGCTTAGGAAGTGCTTTAAAAAACATTAGCTTTTATTAGCTCATGGAGGCTTTAGAAAAAGTATAATAAAACATCCATATATATCCGTTTTGGGGCACAGTAGCTCTCTGATGACTCTCCTAGATAACTTCATCGATTTAGCTAAACTGTTTTGACTCTTAATGAAATGTCGGTTCTCAGCCATTTGGACATTGGGAAATTGCTACTAAAATGACTCAGATTTTTAGCGTGCTTGATCATAGGCCATTTTTTTAAATAAGAGTGAATGTGAGCTGAATCGACGCCTGGTATATGTTATGGAACTGCATCATCAGTCAGAAGTAATTGGCCCCCTCTGTCTTCAGAGGAGGATATATGTGTGCTGCTTAATTGTTTGTAAACTTCTGTGAGTATGACACTGCCCTTTTAATTCAAATTGTTTTGTGGATCCCATAAACACCGAAAACAAGCTACATTTATAAGTATAAATATAAGTAGTGATATGTGTGTATAACTGTAAATACTTTTCATTCAGACTGTAAACAAATGCTTGGGGCCTTAATGGCTCTGTGGACCGCTTACAGGAACTCCATGGCCCAGGTGTCCAAGATCTACAAATTGAGACCCGCAGACTTCATCCCAGTGAAGTGGCAAGTCATGAAGCTAGAGCCGATGTTTATGGACATGCTGGACATTGTCACAGGTGCTTTGGAAACATAATCTTATCTAATCCTATCTGTCAGCTCTGAAGTTGGAGCTATGACAGTCCCCATTTTACAGATGAGGCACAGGTAAGGCTCACCCAGTTAATGGTGGAGCCAGGATTTGAAACACTGGTTTGGATGCGCATTGATGGAGGCCCAAATTCATTCTGGTTTATATTTGTTAGGAACTGAATGTTTATGTCCCCCCAAAATAGAATTAAGACAGAAATCCTGGGCAAAGTAGAAATTTAGCCTTTAAATCTCTTGGTTGTAGTCACTGGAAACTGCCCAGATAGGAGGGGACCAGAACTAAATGAGCCAGGGCGAGGTCACTACATAGACTTGCTAACTTCCATACATCCAGCTTTGAGGAGAAGATGACAAGAGGTGCAAGGCCAGGGCCCTACAGCTAACCGGGAGGCAGTTAGAAATGGGAAGGTGTAGGGCAGCTTTGAAAATGCTGGTATCCCCACACCTGTCTGTCCCTCTAGACAGAGCCAAGTGTGTCCTGCAGCCAGATCTTGGCCGTCCAGTCCTATAGAACCTGCTGCTCCATCAGCCTCTTCCGTTTTCCTCCTTTTCCCACTCCCACTTTGTCCGTGCTCCCTTCTTCCTCCCTTACGTACCAATCTGTGACTTGTCCAAATGATCTCTTTCTACACCCTTCTGAAGCAGATGGAATGGCAGGCCTCTTGTGTTGGATTTCAGCACCAGTCCTCTGAACAGCTCCACACCTTGGTCAGTCCCAGCAGCAAGCACACCCACAACCTGAGGGAGTTAGTTCATTCTAAGATTCAACTTTCCTGACCTGCAATTGGGTGTTGTAAGGAGAAACTGAGGCGTATATGGGCCTGCCTTTCTTCAGGTCCCACCACAAGGCTGTGGGGGCCTGGGGCAGTCCCAAAATCTGACATCTACTCTTAAAGATGCCTCCCACACAGGGAAGTACAGTCTCCAGAAATCAGTCATGGGCAACCTAGTGTTCTGCCTCACAATAAAAACTAGGTATTGGATGGGGGGACGGGGGGTGGGGGAAGGGGGGAGATGAAACATGAGAGAATGGAGAGTAGGAGTGGAAGAAAAGAAAGCAGGCCAGTGGGAAGGTGGCGTAAGGCACTAGAGGTCTGGGGATGCCACAGCTGAAGGACTCAGAAATAGCCTGGGTCAGTGATGATGGTTAGGGGCACTTAGCACATGCTCGATACATAACCCTCACCAAGACCCTTTACCTGCTTACCCTCCAGGGGCCTAGACCCCCTCCCCCAGGTGCCATCGAGACACCAGGGAATATCTAGGTTACCACCTGTTCAAAGTGCCTGCTTGGCACAAACTGGAGTCCAATAAATATTTGTTGGTTAATAAATGAAAGAAATAAGCAATTGATAATCAAGATGCCCCCAGCAAGTAACTTTCTGGGTCGTCATTTTCCAGTCTCTAAAATTAAGGGGTTGGACTAGGATAGATGCCTGGCTTCCAACTTCACCTAGCTCTGCACTTCAATATGTGACCTTGGACAGGTCACTGAACCTCTCTGTGCCTCAGTTTCCTCATCTATAAAATAGGGATAACAGTACCTACCTCCTAGGGTTGTTTCAAAGATGAACCAGGTTAATAATTGCAAAGTGCTTAAAACAGATCCTGGCACATACAAAGTGCTATGTAAGTAAAAAAGTAAATTTCCAAGATCCCTTCACTGTGGACTTTTTCAAGCAGAGAGAGGGCGGGTATGGAAGGGTGCCAGGAAAAATGGCCCAGAAACTGCGGAGCCTCTAAGCGCTCGCGCATGCTCACTGACGGTGCGGGTGGGGGAGGACTACGTTACCCACAATGCTTCCCGCGGACTCACCTATGTGGCCTCGTTCCCACGCTCTTAATCCGGCAGCCGGGGGTTCCAGGACTACGTGGCCCAAAATGCATCTCGCGGGCCCGCCTACGTGGTCTCATACCCACGCAACACAATTGCTCAACAAATGGTGTAAGGACTACGTTACCCACAATGCCTCACATAGACCCACCTATCTAGACTCTTTACCAGCCGGCTCCGCCAATGGTGCGAGGACTACGTTACGCCCCGCCCAATGCTTCCCGTAGGCCTGCCTACGCGGCTTGGTTCTCAAGTCGGACAGCCGGCTCAGCGAATGGCCTTCGTGGACCGTTCTCCGGCTTGCGTCTTGTGGTTGGGGTCCTCTGCCTTCTGACCAGCGTCCGGATACAGCCAGCCCGCCCTCCGCGGTCACGCTTTCTTCCTGGCCCGTTGTCCGGGTGCGCCGGAACCTCCCAGGGCCCGCAGCGCTGTGGGTGAGTGCGGGGGCGCGAGGTCGGGTTCAAGCTTCGGTCCCACCGCCCATTTCCAAAGCCCCGGTTCGTGCTCCGGCCTCAGCCACTTCTCACTCTCTGAGACCTGAAGGGATGAGATGGAAAAGCAGCCCTCCCGGGGAGTCCCAACCCTCCCAGGACCATCGAGCTGGAGGGACCGCCCTAGTGACTTATCTACTCTGGTACCCAGGGGGCTCACGAAGGGGCTTGCTCACGAAGCCCAAAATCGGGGGTCAGGTTGAGACAGAATCAAAGTCTCCCTGAGCTGACTGGGCTCTGGTTCTCACCATATTTCCAAAGGGATCCCATCAAAAAGAGCCAACTGTAATAAAAACAGTGTTTCTGGAGTCTGACCGGTTCCAGGCACAGCGCTAAACTTATAGCAGTGGCACTATATTTTCTATTTTGAGATTTAAACCTTTAGTGTAATTTCGATTTAACAGTGTAGTTTAGCTTGCGATTTTTTGAAAGTTTTTCTTTGCTTCCCTCTCCTCCAGCCAAACCTTTAATGACCCTGTTTACTATACATTTACTATGCATACCAAGTTTCAAAGGCTCTGTTTACTTCACAGGGTATGCATACCTAGCTCAAAGACTTGAAAGAAGTTTTTACATCTGCATAATCCACTCTTATCCTGAAACAAAACAACCTCTGGGAAGCGCCTTCCCCCCCCCCTCCCCCCCGGAATTGCCTCACCAACTTCCCCTTTCCTTTGTCCTGCCTCTCTTTACCTGCTTATACAACTTTCGGGCTGGGCCTGGCCAGGTCCCCCTCCCCAGCCAGGCCTCTCACTGCTCTGACCTATGACCTCTGGGGCAGAACCATGACCCTCCATCTCCAGGCGGGAGACCCCAGGATGCTTGAGCCCCAAGGTTGTTGACAGTTCCTCAGGCATTACTGACCGCCATATTGGAAATTGGAACTGAACATACTGGCCAAATAAAGTTGAAACTCTAAAAATTAAAATAAATAAATAAATAGAACTTCTGGGCCATGCTGAGAGGAGGAGGATGGCCTTTGGACAGGAGTCCGCCACCCTCCCAGAATGCTGGCATTTTGAATAAACCTGCTTTTTCCACCAACCTGGCTTCTGAAGTTTTGACTTTTGTGAGGTGATGAGCTGGACCTTTAGCACGGTAACAAACTCTTTCCAAACATCCTTCCCATTTGTGTGTGGATGATATCACCATCTTTTCTTTTCAAATGAGGAAACTGAAGCCCAGAGAGGTTAAGTGGTTTGTCTGGGAATTAGCAGGGAGTTAGCAGAGATAAATGAATCTTACTTTAACCCTGTCTTTTTGCCAATGAGGGTGAGTTTGGCCCTGGGGCCAAGGCAGTGGCTTATGGGTGCAGACGCTTATCCTGCTCCTGTGCTACACCCCCAAATGATGTTATCGTCTGTCCACAGATCCCTGCAAAACGTCTTCTTAGTGTCTGGCCAGGGGTATAGGGAAAGACAGAGTTGACCCCTGAGGCCTGAGAAGGAGCAAGGCCCACCTGGAGCAATGGCAACCGCCCAGGGCCTCCAGCCCCCGCCACCCCTGGAGCAGGATGAGATCCTGATTGTGAAGGTGGAGAAGGACTTCCACTGGGAAGAGGAACCCTCCCTGGAGGCAGAAAACCCCAGCCCCGAGACCTTCCGCCAGCTCTTCCGGCTCTTCTGCTACCAGGAGGTGGCGGGACCCCGGGAGGCCCTGAGCCGCCTCTGGGAGCTCTGCTGCCGCTGGCTGCAGCCCGAGCTGCGCACCAAGGAGCAGATCCTGGAGCTGCTGGTGTTGGAGCAGTTCCTGACGGTGCTGCCCAGGGAGCTCCAGGCCCGGGTGCGGGAGCAGCAGCCGGAGAGTGGTGAGGAGGCCGTGGTCCTCGTGGAAGGGCTGCAGCGGGAGCCCAGGAAACAGAGGGTGAGGTGGGGGGCATTTTGGCCCTGAGGTGAGGAAACAAGCCCTGCTGCTGAGGTCTGCATTTGGAGATTCCCTGAGCTCTAGAGCCGTGGCCAGCCATGGTTATCTGGAGGACATGGGGCTGCTTGGACTCTGTGCATGGAAGAAGGCAACTGCAAAGTTTCTCAGCCTTGGCCAGTGGGTCCCCCTGTTGGTTAACCACATATAGCCCCACTAGCCCTTTTTAAGCTAGTATGGACTGGTTTGTTAACACCCTTCCAGTATAGGCCAGACACAGGTTTTGATGGGAGGGAGGTTGGAGACCTTCCCAGGCAGCACCTAGAGAGTTGAAGAGATCCCAGCAGAGAGGAGCACTGAGAAGAAAGGCTAAAGGCTTGTGGGTGCCCTGGTTAGCACCCCCAGATGTTTCCCAGTCTCTCCAGATCTGTGCTGTCCAATATAGCAGCTTCCAGCCACATGTGGCTTATTAAATAAAATTGAAAATGTAGTTCCCAAGTCACGTGCCACATTTTTCAAGAGCTCGGTCATCACATATATGGCTAGTGGCTACCGTACTGGACAGTGTGATTATAGGACAGTTCTATCATTGTGGAAAGCTCTTTAGATAGGGTCACTCTAGAGTGCATTCCAACTTCTAACCGGATTTGGAGAGTAGCAAGTCTTACAAATCTCTGCTTTTAGTCACAAAACTAATCAAGATGGGGGGAAAAATGGTCATTTCACCTACTGTTTTAATTCTTTTTTCAGGGCCATGCCCAGATTAGATATTTAGCCAATGCTGACTGGTCACCTCTCTTCCTGTGGCAGTGTCTTAGCCACCTCCTGCTGTTCTTTTGCATCCAGCAGGACAGACACATCCCCCCCCCAAAACTTGGCTCTGTGGGTTGAGTGCAGTAAGCAACTCCTGCTATCATGGTGACCAACAACACAGGATCCCCTCAGCTCCTCCAGGCTTGGTGTTTGGGGTTCCTGGCATGTTTTCCCTCTGTCACTGTGTACCCTGGAACTTCTGGGGACTGTCTCCTGTCAGAGTTGTGGAATGTTGGACAAGAGGAGGCCTAAGACAATGGTCCCCAGCACTGGTTTTACAGTTCCCTGGGAGTGTGTCTTACCCCAAGCACTGTTGCAGAGCTCGGTAAACTGAGACTCAAGTTCATCTAATTTACCTCCTCTGGAATTAGGAATTAGATTATCCCAAAGTGCCTGTAGATGATTTTTAAAATGTAGCAAATGCAGTAATGCCAACTTCCAAAATGAGATTGGATTCAGACCCCTTCTGGTCCAGGGTCTGTTGGGAGCACCAGGAAATGAGGGTAATAGCGTGATAGTGACGCCATTGCAGGGTGACAGGGAGACACCATGGAATCTCACTCAGGAGCAGAGCAGGCCCTGCTTTGTCCTGGCTCATAGTCCTCCCTGGGAGCTGGCTGGAGGGAGGGCTGCGTGTGGCATGTGGAGGGCCAAGGGTGCAGTTAGACACAATGAGGCTGCCCCCTTTTGGTGAGGATGGCCAGGGGTGCCCAAGACAAGGGGTTGGGGATCCTTTGGGTCTCCCCCTGACCTGGGATCTTATGGGCAGCACTCTGTCTGTGTGCAGGGCCCGGAGACGCTCTCTGACGACACAGTACTCCACCGGACCGGGGAACAGTCTTTGAAACTCCAGGCAGTGGCGCAGCCAGAGGAGCTGTCCCTAGAAGAAGGGGCTCGGTGCACCAGGCAGCAGCCCCTGGCCCAGCTGAGCCACAGACCCAAGAGAGGCCCCCCGCTCTGGCCAAAGAGAGGTGAGTAGCCTCCCCTCTTGAGGAAAACAGCTCTGCAAGGGAGGGGAGAAGGGAAAGGTGTGTCACAGGTGGTTGAGGCTGTGTCCATCTGGTGTGGACAGGCTCCCAGTGGGGAGCTGAGCATAGGTGGGAGCAGCTGCACCTGTCCCGCCCTCACAGTGGGCTGTGTGGGCCTCGCTGGTCACTGTGCTGTTTCTCTAGGCCCAGTGGCCTTCCAGCACCAGGACACAGCAGCACCAGCCACATCCTTCCAGCCTGGTCCCAGGTGAGCTGGCATTCCTGGGGACACTTCTCTCCCATGGCCAGGTCCCTGGGTTTCAAAGGTGCTCCCCCTTGGAGTGACCTTCACCTCCTGGGAAGTCTTGCTATGTCTCAGACGCCACCTGAGTACTAGGCGTGTCCTGGAGGATTGTGGGGTCCGATAGTGAGCTAGGGCAATCGCTGAAATGCAGCTGGGTGTTAGAGTCTCTTGGGACTTCAGGTAAAAATACAGATTCCTCCCCCAGCCCTGGTCTGGAATAGTCTTTTTTGCTTGTTTGTTTAAATAACAGCTTTATTGAAATATGTTTCATAGATACACAATTCACCCATTTAAAGTGTACAGCATTTAATATATTTACAGACTTGTGTAGTCATCATCATAATCAATTTTAGAACATCTTCATCACTCCCCAAAATACTCCACATCTCCCCCACCCCTTGGCAACCACGGATCCTCTGTATGAGTTTTCTCTCTTATGGACATTGTTTGCTTTGGTTTTAATCATGCTCCCCAGGTCAGCCTGGTGCTAGTTTTGAGAACCGCTGGCCTAGAGCCATCCTGAAGTCCTCAAGTCACCCCATTTGGGCCCCAGGGATACTTGAGCCAAGGTAGGGCTTGCTAACTCGTGTCCCCAAGGGGCATGCGCCCCAGTGGCCAAGCACGCAGTTGATCCAACACCGTCTGCGACCCCGCAGCAACGGGGCAGAGCGCAGTGGCGATATATCCTCCCACAGAACAGGATCCCGCCATGTCTGAGCCAAGCTTGGGAGTAAGAGAGGTGGATGATAGCATGTGGAGAGGGAAGAAGTCGGGGGAGGTGAGCAGGACCCACCATCGTGACGTGTGTGGAAGGGACGGGTAAGCCCACCAGGCTGGCCCAACCTGAAGGGACACTGGCATGGGATTGAGTGGGCTGTGTTGTAGATGCCAGTGACCTTGAAAGATGTGGCCATGTACCGGTCCCAGGAGGAGTGGGGGTGCCTGGACCCGGCTCAGTGGGATGTGCTGTCAGAGAGTGAGGGCAACATGGGGAAACCCTGGCCGCTGCCCATCAGAAACCATGAGGGAGGGTGGCTCCTTGCCTTGGGCTGGCCTAGCATTTCCCCAAAGGTGTGTTGGCCTCCAGGACCTGAGACCCAGGCCACCTCCCCACTCTGCACCTTCCCTGGCTCCACATAGCCTACAGGAGCCGCCAGTCCATCAGTTCTCAAGCGGTAGTGGCCTGAGAAATCGTGGGGAGCATTGTAAAAATAGGAAATTATGCACAGGGGTTGGTTCAGTGGGTCAGGGGCGCTCCCTGGTGAGTCTCCTTGGCAGCCACCTGCATACAATCTGCAGAACCAGGGCTGCGGATGTGTACTGTCAGTGGCCCAGCTGCAGCAGGGGCAGCGTGGCTGCTCACCACGTCCCGGCAGAGCTGCCCTGGAGTCCTCCTTTTTTTTCTCCTTCACCCACACAGCTGGTCCAGTTTCCCTTCATCTTCTGTGCTACCGTCAGCCTCCTTGGGCAGAGCTGCTCCCATCAAGGCCATGGCCATCCACAGCCGCTCCTTACCACTGCCCCAGCTCACCGCCCACCACTGTCTCTTCCCACTGGGCTTATCCTGCAACTCCTGCCACCCACTGGCTCCCTAAAATGTTTTCTAAGGGAATTGAGATGCTGCTTTGTATCATTTTGTAAGCAGGACCGCCCACTCCCAGGTCGCGTCTGCTCGCCCAGCAGGGGCAAGGAGAAGGCCTTCAGTGCCCAGTTCATGCTGCCTTGGGGCTGAGGGATGTGTGTGGCGATGCTGGTTCAGGCAAGGGAGTCAGCACGAAGGAAATGGAAGTCCCAGATTAGAGTCCCCCGTCTTCTGGGGTTTAGACATTGGTGATTGTGTTTGTGAAGTTCACCTTCAAGGGCTTAGAGCAGGAGTCAGCAGACTTTTTTTGTAAAGGGCCAGGTAATAAATAGTTCAGGTGTGTGGGCCATACAGTCTGTGTTGTGACTACTCTGCTCTGCCACCTTGATGTGAAGACAGCCATGGACAGCAGAAAGGACAAAGTATATGGGCACAAAGACAGGCATTGGCCCTTGGGCCCCAGTGTGCTGATTCCTGCCTAAGGGAATGGCAAGGGGAGATAGGTGACCTTAGGAAAGGTTTGGGGCTGAGAAAGAAACCCCTCAATGGAGGAGGAGAGAGTCATACCAGATCAGGCTGCGACCACGTACTGCTCTCAGGAACACAAGTGAAACTAGTCCCCAAGGTAGAAATGAGGGCAAGGGCCTGGGCCGAGCATGGGGCAGATGAGAGGCCCCCTCAAGTGTCACCCAGGCAGCAGTGCTTTCGGGCCTACACCTGGGGATGGAATTGCTGGGTCCTGTGACGGTGTGTAGCCTTCTGAGGAACTGCCAGACTCAGTTCCTTTTTAAAAATTCTCACAACAGGCCCGGGAGGTGGTTCCATCATCTTAATTGCACACATGTGGGAATCGAGGCTCAGGAAATCGGAGCTGAACCCCACATTTGGCTTTCTGGAAGTGTGAGTGGAGACAGAAGGGGAGAGCAAGAGAGGCCTGCTTGGGGTCTGTGGTAGATGGGGTCTTAGCGTGGACATATCCCGGGGTGACAGGAGGTTCTGTCCCTCTTCGTTGGGTTGGTATCTGCCCACTGTGAGCTTTTTAGGGTGTTCTGCTTAAAGGTGTCTGCTCCCCAGTTTCCCAGCACGCTTCATGCCCCAAGGTCCCCAGGTGGGGTTTGCTTTGGGCCGCAGACTAGGAAGCAGAGAAGAATATTTGCCCAGTCATACAACCCGGGCGACAGTGCCAGGGTCCACTCCAGGGCCCTCTTGCTCTGTGCTCATGTCACCATGGTGGTGGCTCTTGAATTTGGATCTGCAAAGGGGCCACCCCCAAATATATGAGCGGGAAGCCAAGGAGCTCGGACCCCAAGCCTTGGGGTCCTGCTCCAACCAGAACAGCCCAGTGCAGGGTCTCTCTGGGCACTTGACATCAGGGCTGGATCATTGTTGAGGGGGGGCCGTCTATGCGCCAGAGGATGTTCACCAGCATCCCTGGCTCCACCCACTAAATGCCAGTTGCAACTCTCCTGCCCCAGGCTTGACAACTAAAACTGTCTGCAGACATTGCCAAGTGTTGGCTGAGGCGCACCACCGCCCTCCCTCAGTGAGAATCCCTGGCCTAGAGGTTATAAGCCCGGATGACTGGGGGCTCTTAACAGCTAAGTGACTCTGGATAAATTCCCAACCTCCCCGTGTCTCAGTTTGTCTGTAAAACGGGACAGTAACAGCACCCACCTCACGGGCATTTCAAGGATTAAACGAGTTGCCTGCTGTGTGTTTACGGCAGCCTCTGGCCGAGGTGTTAGCACCTCACGTCATGGTCTGGGTGACAGTCGCTGTTCCGTGATTTGAGGGGGAATTTGAAGAGCATGGCTCTCCATCATTTTCCTCAGATGGAACCCCCCTCCCCCGCAGCCTTTGCTGCCTCTCTTATCAGAAGCTCCCCTTTCCTGTCCCCTCTCCATGCGTGGCCCTCAGGGACTCTGTTTTCTCTTTCTCAGGCCTCGGGATGCAGTATGAGGATGGGGAGGACACACCCACGAGAACGGAGTGGGACCAAGTGCTGTCGGCGCGCTGCAGGGGGCCCGGACCCCCGATCCCAGGTCAGGGGCAGGCCCC
The DNA here is from genome assembly GCF_001890085.2 of Hipposideros armiger. Lineage (NCBI taxonomy): Eukaryota > Metazoa > Chordata > Mammalia > Chiroptera > Hipposideridae > Hipposideros > Hipposideros armiger. The sequence goes on along the minus strand of NW_017731665.1, from coordinate 994,511 downwards.
TGTTAGGGGCCTCACCAGGCCAAAGTGGCCTCTGGACAGAGGGGGTCCTCGAAGGGTGGCAAAGCCGCACACGTGCCCTGAATGTGGCAAAGGCTTTAGCAAAAAGTCCCACTTGACCAAGCACCAGCGCACGCACACCGGGGAGCGGCCGTACCAGTGTCTGGTGTGCGGGAAGGGCTTCAGCGACCGCTCCAACTTCGGCGCCCACCAGCGCATCCACACGGGTGAGAAGCCGTACTGGTGCACCGAGTGTGGGAAGCGCTTCAGCCAGAGCTCCAGCCTGGTCACCCACCGCCGGGTGCACACTGGGGAGCGGCCCTACGAGTGTGCTGAGTGCGGGAAGCGCTTCAGCAACAGCTCGCACTTAAGCACCCATCGCAGGACGCACACGGGAGAGCGGCCCTACACGTGCCCCGCCTGTGGCCGGGGCTTCCGCCAGGGCACCGACCTCCACAGACACCAGCGGACCCACAGTGGGGAGAAGCACCCGCAGAGCCCCGACACAGGGGTGCAGCCGCCTCCCAGACGCTCGAGGCTCCAGGAGGCCCCCGAGGCCAAAGCCTGACCACCATGCACAGAAGTCAGTCAGTTCATGAAGCTGCCGGAGCCATTTCTGTCCCGGAACCAGAAACCCTGACCCGTTCAGGCATCTTCAACCGACTCCGTTTGCTCCCCTGGACCCAGTGTGAGGACACAGCAGCGGGACATTTCAGGTGGAGTGCTGGGCACAGAACAGGTATGTGAGGGTTCTGGGGCTGCCGTATAAATGACAACCCACTGGGCGGCCCACAACAACAGGAATTCTCTCAGTTCTGGAGGCCACAAGTCCAAAATCAAGGTGTCTGCAGCACTGGTTCCGTCTGAAAGCTCTAACAGAGAAACCATCCCGTGCCTCTCCCAGCTTCTGGTGTTGTCGGCAGTCCTTGCTGTTCTTGGGCTTGTGGCAGCATCACTCCTGTCTCTGCCTCTGTTGTCACATGGCCATCTCCTTGTGTGTCTCTGTGTCCTGTCTTGTAAGGGCAGAATCATTGGATTTAAGGACTCACACACTCACACTCTCTCACTCCAGAATGACCTATTTACTAATTACATTGGCATTGACCCTATTTCCAAATAAGGTTACATTCTGAGGTGAATATGGGGGACACTCTTCCACCACTGCAGGGGAAGTCTCAATGGCTGCTGTTGCTTGTGGCATTATGTACCCCAGCCTTCCCCTCTAACCTTGCCACACTTTCAAAATGTAGCCTGTGGAGGCTTTTCCTATATTCTGGTGGTGTCAATGGGGAAATGGGGTGAGTTGGGGGGGTACCTTCAGAGATTCACAGCTGTTGTGTAGGATGGATGCCTGGTGTGGGAACGCTTCCCTGAGACGACTCCTGATTTCCCCCTCCTGTGAAGGATTTGACTGGCCCTGCCATCTTCCCAGGGCAGGCGTCCAGGACTGCCTCTGCTCCAGCCCCAGGTGGCCATGTTCCAGGCCACAGGCCAGCCTTGGTTATCCCCACTTTGTCTTTCTGAGGTGGATGTGCCTCTGGTTTGGTCACATCCACGGTCTTCTGAGTGACTGGGGGAGAGGTATAGAATCCTTATTAAGTTCAGTCATCACTGGAGTCACCACTGGATTCCAGAACATCCCATCCAGAAGTGTGGCCAGTCCTCACGGCTGGGTGGCCTTGGCCCTCAGGCCAGCTCGTGTTGCTCCATTCTGTTGTGTTTCCCAATCACTGTATATATTTTCACCTTTTCATACAACTCAGGTTCCAGGGCATGTGACGTCTTCTCCATTAATAAATGTCAGTCCTGAACCCATGTGCTCTGTCCTGCGTGTTCTCTGGAGAATGGGGCGACCTGGTTAAGGATGGTTTTGACCTAGGTCAGCTTCTGGTGCTCTCCTGGGGCATGTAGTACCCAGCTAGGTCAGCCGGGCCAGCTCTGCCGACCACCCACCTCCCCCACACGGCCGTGAGCCCCTGGGCGCACCTCGGGTCCAGGCTGGTGGCTGCGCTCTTCCTGGCCTGATAGCTGGGCCCATCAAGTGCCTGTTTCATGATATTCTGTCATGCAATCCTGGGACATTAGGTTTTTATAGATGGGGGAAGCTGCCCAAGTGGCAGAAAAGACTTTTAACCCAGGTCTGAACTCCCACTGCCTCATCCTGCCATGCTTTGACAGTAATTCAGAGTTGAACTTGGAACAAAGTTTATTTTCTAAAACTATCATCCTAAATGAAAACTGGCATGAAGAGGGGTAGATATGGGGGAATTGGGGTTAAAAGGAAAAAAGGGCCTTTGCTCTCGGCAGCGAGGCTGGTACCACGGGTGGAGGTGTGCCACATTAGGCTGCCAGCACCTAAGCCCTGACCATGCTGCCTGTGCCCTAGAACTGAGGGTGTGGGACCTCTGCAGGTGGGACAGCCTGGGGATCCCAAGCGACAGCAGCCTGGCCACAGATCCTGGGGGAGGCCTCGCCTGGGCCTCCTGTGGCCTTGGTGGAAGCTTCCATTGCATCTGGCTTCTAATGAAAACACCATAGTTGGTGGTGGGACCCCTGTGGCCAGGTCAAGCGGGGTCTGTGGCCTGGATCTTGGTTTCCTGTGGCTGGCTGAGGCCAGGCAGGGCCTGACTCGCCTGGTGCAGGGCTGGATAAGAAGACACCCTTGCCCATCTTCAATGCGTGGCAGCCAGTGGTGACCTCAGCTGAATGCCTAGGACCCTGCGGGGCCGCCTGAGCCTACAGCATGGGAGGACCCCAGGTGACTTTTCTACTCTTATGGGGCAGGCAGGACAGAGGGGGGCTGAGACTCTGAGAAGCAGAATCTTGGAAACAAATTGGGAGGAGAACAGAGGTGCCACAGATAAGGGCTTCTTCCTATTGGCAGCAGCAAGGCTGAGAACAAGAGTTATGAAAGGCCTGTGTGAAAGGGGGTGGGGTGGGGGATAAGGCTTGTAAAGTAACAGGGTGAGAGACGGGAGTGCCTCCTGTGGGACTTCAGTTCTTGCTGGTTATCCACAAGGATAACCTTGTGAAACAGTTTCAGGTGTTAGAACATTCAGTATTCTCTATTTAAAGGTCAAGTCCACCTTTAGTTTGGAAGGAATGTAGAACATATATGTGCCTTTGTGTCTTGACTAAAGAAAAAAGAAATCAAATTTCAATCAAAAGATCATTTGGAGGGCCAGCTGAGTGGCACGTTGGTTAAGAGTTGGCTTGGGACGCCAGCTCTGAGCAGCAGGGCCCTGGTTCGGATCCCACATGGGGGCCAGTGACACTGCCCTCTACAGCTAAGATGGTGAACAACAGCTCGACCTGGAGCTGGGCTGCCGTGAGTCGCCGGCGACGGCATAGGCTGCAGCCCCTGCTGCAGTGGGCTGCCATAAGCTATCGTGTGTGGCTGGCAGCCAGCGTGAGCAGCTGGCAGCCAGTGTGAGCTGCCAAGAGCTGCAGTGAGTGGCCGTCCAGAGGCCGGCGACCAATAAGCCTCACCCGGAAGAGCGCAATGATAATACCAACATGGGCCAGTGAAGCGATGTCCTCCACAACTAGACTGAAGAACAAAACGACAGCAACTTGTTTGTTCCCCTCCCCCAATGCCCCAATAAAATCTTTAAAAAAAAAAAAAAGTTCATTTGGAGAGAGAAAGAGAGAGGTGTTAATTTAAATACACAAAATAGAAAGCACTCAGGGACCCAGAAAATCAGGCTACATTCTCTTTCAAGACCCTTTCCACCCCTAAATTCTCTAAATATATTTTACCTAAATTTTATAGTTTTTAAAAAAGACCTTGTATGATGGAAATGACAGATGTACATTATAGGGGAAAAAATGCAGAAATGGATGAAGATGAAAAGCCTTGCAGTCCTATGATCATAACAAAACTTATCTTCATGGGCTTTCCTTCCAGGCCCATTCAGAAGGTTGGGACCGCTTGAGTTGTCACACTGTGTGTACAAGTTTGTGCTGGCATCTCTTTGCTCTAAGTGCATGTAAATGTTATAACCAAATTCTAACAGAGGGCTTGATGATGGACCCACAGTAAGGGTCCCTGTGCTGCAAAAGCACCTGCTGATGGGAACACGGGAGAGCAGGGGACCATCAGGTCTGCGCGTGTGGATGAAGAGTCTCGCCATCCTGCTAACCCCCTCCTAATATCTAGTCCTGGAGGCATCTACAGTTGGCCCAGAGGAGGCACCAGCACCTCCCTGGCTGTCCCTGGCCCACGAGGGTGCCCTAGGGCTCTGGGACTTTCCTCTGAAGGTCTGGCATGGGCACTCTGCTGTTCAGCCCAGAGAGTTATACGGTGCTTTTTCCCAGTCCCAGATCCGGCCATGTCTTCAGGGGCCTGAGCCTTCTGACCCTCACTGGCAGGCAAATGGGGCTGAGCCGTCCCCTTCCGAAATGCCCTGAGCTGCTGGAGAAGTTGACTTTTCCCAGTACAGTCCCTGTGACACAAGAGAAGCAACCTCAGTTAATGCCAAGTGGAGGTCAGACCTCCCAACACTTCGCCACTGAAACGGGACACAAACACAAAAGCCGGAGTGCTCCCCGAAGCTGGTTCCCTGGTTCTTGAGAGGCTGACTCAATAAGGACAGCAGCCTCTGCCCTTGCTAAGTCACATGCGTGTCAGCACGTTAAAGGCTTCTTGGGATGGCACCTGTGTGATCCTTCCCAACCCAATTTTTTCTTCCCTCTTTCTTCCTGTCATGCCTAATCACGGACTATCTTAGGGGAAAAGCTGTGTTAGACTCTGACATTTCCAAAGGGTAGGATCTACAAGCTTTGCAGTTCCCATAATGATGGACACGCCACAGCATATGATTCTAACCCCGTGACCACAGTGCGGCCTCTCTACATTGGAGACCTGAGCCTTCTCTGCATTTCATGTCTTAATTCGCCCAAGCCTTACATTTCTGGCTAACAACCATCACTTTACTCCATTCCTACACTTCCTCTTCACTGTCACTGCCATCACTAATTGGGACCAAAATCAATGTGGGAGCTCTTTTTCAGGGAGAAAATGTACTAATCCCTTCTCAAGAGCAGGATAAGGTGTCCTTCGTGATGTCAGGGGACAGCAGGCCAGGCTGAGACGATGTTGGCCCCCGGGTGGGCTCCCAAGGGTATGCTCCCCACCTCAGACCACCTCTTCCACCCTCATGTGCTGGCCCTTTGGAGACAAGACATAGGGCTGAAAGCACAAATGTTAAATGTGCCAGGCCGAGGGCTCATGCGGAAAGCGGACAGGGAGCAGCCCCAGGCAGCAGAAGCCCGTGTGGTTACCGTAGCCCTCCTGGGCCCTGCTGGCCTCTCCCAGCCGCTGTCCCCTCTTCCTCCGCCTCCTCGCTGTCCGAGGAGCTGGAGCTGGAGCTGGGGGAGAGAAAGTAAGAGTCGCTGGACGCCCCAGTCCACCCAGCCAGGCTGGGTTCCCACCAGGGACTTGGGAGTGCCTGGGGCCTCCCTGGTGACCCAAGGCAGGAGGACAGGCAGGCCCGCCAGAGCCCAGCCAGTCGGAACCAAAGGGCCACTGGGCTTCCTGCCGAGTGGTGGATGGACGCACCCCAGGACTATGCACCCCGCCTAGACTGTTTGCTTAGACCTCCGCCCGAGCGGGACTGCTGCCTGGCCCTGCTTCTTCCCCCTTGCCCCTGCCGGGAGGGCCTACTGATGGAATCAAGTGGGACCGCTGGCCAGGCTCAGCTCCCGGCTAAGAACACGTCTCAAATGAGTGGTGCTCCCAGGACGGGCCCATGCCTGAGCCCTCTGGTCAAAGTCCCTGTTCCTCTCTAGGCCAATGTGGCATCCGCAAAGCAGTGGGCCTGCTTCAGGGCTGTTACCGTTCCCCGTACCTTTCCAATGAGCCCTGGTCTGATGGCTCCTTGGGCCTCAGGTCAATGAAGGTGGTGGGAGGCTCCGCTGGGCTCCTTAGCAGACAGTGGCCCAGCCCAGCCTGGAAACCCAACTCCGACAAAGCACATCTGAGATGAGAAGAGCAAGGGTGCTGAATCTCTTCTCGGTGATAATGTGTGACCTGTGCTGGGCGCATGGCTGCCACCCACTGAGCACCCACTGTGTGGGGGGCGCTGAGGTTGACCCTGTTGATGCATTTGCTCTTTTATTCTTCAAAACAACCCTCAAGGTTTAGGTCAGCACCGTCCAATAGAACTTTCCATGATGATTAAAATGTTCTGTATTTGCGCATTCCATCGTGGTAGCCATCTGCCACAAGTAGCTATTTAAATTTATATTTAAGATAATTAAAATTAAATTAATACAATAAAATTTAAAATTCAGCTCCTCAGTTGTACTAGCCACATTTCAAGGGTTTAGTAGCCACACGTAGCCAGTGGCTACGACTGGACAGTGCAGATCTAGACATTTCTGATGGACACTTTGGGTTGCCAGGGACAGAAGGCACTCCAATTAGCTCAAGCAAAAAGGGAATTCATCGGCTCTCAGATTCCTAAAAAGAGTGGAACAACCAAAGTATGGGAAGGCAGGGGTTCAGCTGGGCCTTAAGGGACCTCAGAGCCCTGTCCCCACTTCTGCCCCCACAGCTTCAATCTTTCTTACCACAGCTGGCCTTTCTCTGTTCTCCCACCCCTACCCAGAAAGATGGAGAGAGAAAGGCTCTGATTGGCCTGGCTGTGGAGTCAGATGCCCAGGGCTGGCCCAATCAACAGCAACCAGAGGGCCAGAGCCCTCCTCCTGGGGAGGCCATGTGGATGGTGAAGGGAGGGTTCCCGTGGGGCGGGGCAAAGAGCAGGTGCTTTGGGGCTTGAGTCCCAGCTCTGCCACCTATGGCCTGGGTAAGTCAACCTCTCTGAGCCTCAGTTTCCCCATCTATAAAATGGAGACAATCATAGCACCTACTTGATCAGACTCTTGAGATGAAATTAGAAATACACATCAAGTGCCTCACCCACAGTAGGCCTGATAAAGGCTGCAAATCCATGGGCCTGGTCTACAGAGGACAGGGCCATGGCTGGCAAGAAGTCCCACCTGCTTCCAGCCTCTTGCTGCTTGGTGTCCTGGGCTGTGTCTGCATGTCCTGGGCCAGCTCTGGACTGCGTGGCACACAGGAGGCTGAGCTTTTCCATGAGCCTGTCCTGGGCTCTCTGCTTAGCGCGATCTGACGGGAGAGCAGGGGGGCTGCTAGTGGGGACGCAGTCCCTGTTTGACTTACAGTGGCCTGACCACTCCACCATGTGGATGAACCTTGGGCTTGTACATGGAGAAGTGAGGGGACCAGTGGAGGCCCCCACCCCACCCCTTCAATACCCTACACCTCCACTCAGCATGGCTGGGGGCAGTATCTTTACGAGCAGGAGCAGGGAGTTGTATTCGAGTCCCATGAAGGAGGGGTGACTTCTTAATAACAGTTTATCCTACTTCCTCACTCCTGAGTCTCACTTGTCAAAGGGAACCACAATTAACAGTCTGTGTATTCCCTTTTTAAAAATATCAGTGGGATCATCCTCTGTAGATTTTTTTCATTGAATATATTATGCCTTTCCACATTAGTATACATCTAGATTCTCCCATTGGGCTGCAAGAGTTCTGTGGTGTAACTACTGATTTATCTAGATGCCTACTGAATACGGAATATGGGACATTTCCAATTTTTCACAGTTGTAAACAGTGCTGCAACAGACATGAACATCCCTGAATACACATCTTTACCCACCTGGGTGAGTGTGTGTTCTTTTCGGATAGATTTTTTAGAAGTGGAATCGCTTAATCAAAGGCTTTTACACTAGAAAACAGATTCTGCCACATTGCCCTCCAAAAAGGGAGTACCAATTACAGCCCCCTACGCCTGCCCCACCTTATAGGAGGATGGGTTTCTCCACATCCTGCTATCAGGGGTTAAATTACAAACAAACAAAACCCTGTGGAAAACAGCCTGGGGGTGTCAGCCCCAGAGGCACCTCTACTTTGGATCGGAAACCAGAATGCAAGACTTGCCTCCACTCACCTTTTTGGGCCAGGCTGGAAGGGGATGAGGCAGCCATTGTTATATATACAGAATTTCCCAGAGCAAGGTCACAAGTAGATGACAGTAACCACATCCCCCACATCATGGGCAAATAGGCAAATGAGCAAACAGGGAGGCAGTGGAAGCAGGATTGTGCTTAGAAGCACAAAAGGCAGGATTACTTTGCTCCCAGAAAGAAAGAGAGGGAGACCTGAGAAGGTGGGGAAGAGGAAAAGGTGAGGGTAGAGGACAGGAACGTGTCTGGAGGGCACCCTTTCATATCCCCAGGGCCTGGTTCACACCTGGCACAATACAACGAATGAATGAGGGAGGGAGTGAATGAATGAATGAGGGAATGCATAAAGTCTTTCAAGGACTGGACCTGAATGTTCAGGACAGTGAGGGCGGAGCAGCAGGGAGTACATGGGCTGCAGGGCTGACCCTGCCCAGCCCACGGCCCTATTTTGTTAAGAGGCCCTGGAAGGAGCTGCTTGTGGGGATGCACTTAGACCCTGGGTTCAAGGTCAGACCTGGGCCCTGGAAGCGGTCAGCTGCCCACCACAGTGTTCCAGGCACTCGACCTCCCCGATTGTCTGCATTGTCTTGTCCTGCCAGACTCTGAAGGATGTGATCTAAATCCCGCTCTTCAAGTTGCTGAAATGAAGAAAGTGATGATTATGAGGCTGCCACAGGGTCCCGGAGGCACAGCTGCTGTGACCAGCGGGGGCTGTTATGGGACGCTGCAGGGTAGGGGTCAGGGTTTGCAGAAGGGCTCGCTCACCCACCGTGTGGGCTGCAGAATTAACCACCTTGGCTCTGCACATCCTTCCTTTGCCTTTTTTGGGGCAATACTTCTGTTTCTGGCACAAAGGTATTGTTTAACCTGGAGGAAACCCAGTGTCATTTAAAAACTGTTCAGGTTCATGCAGGTTTAAGATGTTGGGAGGTTAAAAAGTTTTACTTTTGTAAGAAGCAGATTGTTCTAGGCAGGTGCTGAAAACCGGAGGACTTGGAAGAGAGCGCTATGTGGGCAGAGTGGGTATATTCAGAGGAGGGAAGTTAACCAGGAACTAATGTTTCTTATGTATGACCTTGCAGCTCCTTGCAGCCCTGTAGGTGAATGAAAATAAAGGTGTTTTTAGGGGCAAACAGAAAGGAAAGAATGGAATTGTTACCAGGAAAATGACATTGAAACCTTGGTTCTTGTCTTCTTGAAGGAAAGACTTCAATCAAGAAACAGAATTTTGGGGCAGCCCAGCTTCACTAGTTGGTTAGAGCATGGTGCACATAAGGTTGCCAGTTCCATCCCTACATTGGCTAAGGAGCTGTGCCCTCCATAACTATAATAGATTGAAACAACTACTTGACTTGGAGCTGATGGGTCCTGGAAAAACACAGTTTCCCCATAAAATTTAAATTAAAAAAAAAAGAGAGACAGAATTTTGTGCAGAATAAAACAGCCAAAAATGTATTAGTAAAAGAAAGTATTCTCCGAGACATGGAGTAGGCTGACCCAAGAGAGGCAAGCAGCTTCGCCTGGCATTGCAGGAAGTCTTTTATTTCTAGGTTCTAGGGGTAGAATTACCTCCCCCCTCCCTTCTCTTATCTCTCTTCCCTTTGATTTCGGGGCTTGTGTAAACACATCCCTTTGGGGCATCTTGTTAGGCTAGTAAAGTATGGGTGGTTCTGACAAACAGGATGTGTTGATAAGCAGGATGTCTTCCTCTCTTAACAATGAATTTCTTTGGTTTACACATGGGTAAACTCATCCCTTTGGTTTAGGGGCTTGTGTAAAGACATCCCTTTGAGGTATATGAAAACCTGGAATCCTGCTAGGCAGCTGCAAGGGGCTTTCTTTTTTTTCTTTTTTCTTTTTTCTTTTTTTAACAAGGGGCTTTCCAACCAGGGCGAAATTTCTCCCCCTGTTCATTTCTATCTCTCTATCTATCCTAATCAGAATTGATAAGAATGGAATGGGTGAGAATGACCTCCATGTACACCTTGATGCCAGTTTTCTCTAAGTTGTTAAGAAAATTATCCAAAATTTGTAAATAAGGCCAAAAAGAGAATTGTATGACCTTTCAATGTCATGCTGGAGCTTTTTCTAACAAAGCTCATCTTTCAGGGGAGGTTGGTTTGCACAACTGACCAGAGCCCACCTGTTCTACAGCTTTGTAAATCTGAGAAGGTGCAATCGTTTTCTCCTCTATTCAGTAGAGATGATACCAAAATGGGTGACAGTTCTGTGGCCCTGTAGGACGGTGACGGGTTTTGCACTGAATGTATCTTATTCATTTCTTTTTCCCCAGTGTTTTACAAAATCCTAGTTTCTCATCATCTCTTTGAACCAGTTTTATCATCCTGCTGGTTCCCTCATTCATAAACTACACCCAGCATTAACAGAAGCTCACTATTTATGTGAGAACGGGGGCTTGAATGTTTTGAGAATTATGCTTTGACAGAGTCTGTTCTCTATCTTATAGGCAGTTGTGTGTCTTTATAAATATGCTTGGGATTAGCATTCTTTTTTTTTTTAAGGCTAGAGTCTCCTTGCTCTTCTTCGTTCTTGTTAACTACCTGAGGATGGTCTGTCTGCCAGGACTGCACAACCGCTGAGACAGGTACAACCAGCTGCCTGATGGTGGACCGGGGACCATGGGCCTAAAGTGGCCCCTGCCCAAGTTACATGTTGGAATCCTGACACCCAATGTGATGGGGTTTGGAGGTGGTGCCTTTGGGAGTAATTAGCTCATAGTGGGGAGCCTCATGAATGGAACTTATAAAAGAGCCCTTATAAAAGGGGCCCCACAGAGCCTTCAACTCCTTCCACTGAATGAGAACATAGTGAGAGGATGGTCGTCTCAGCACCTTAATCTTGGACTTCCGGCCTCCACAACTGTGAGAAATGAACTTCTGTTGTTTTAGCCTCCCAGTCTATAGGATTTTGTTATAGTGTAAGGATCTGGGCCCGGACCCTAGGCCAGACAGACTCACGTTAAAAATTATACTTCAGCTACTCCCAAAGACTCTAAAAAACTAACAGCTCCTTTTTGCTTCTGTATACCTGCTTTGCTTCTGCCGGGGAATAAAAGGTTAAAGAAAAGACATTCCTCAGTTCCCCCTTCCTCCCCTTGCTTCTATCTTAACATATCAAAAAGCCTCACAGCAGCAAACTGGCTCCTTGCTCCTATCTTAACGCGCCAAAAGGCCTCACCGCAATTAACTCTCCCCTCGCTTTTATTTTTAACATATCAAAAGGACAGTTGGCTCCCATGGCCCCTATCTTTATACTTCAAAGGTGTTTTCAAGTTTAGGGGACAGGCTGTGTGGTCAGCTTAACCCAGTTACGATATACTGTTAAAACATCTGAACATAAAACAGCACTGTTGTGATAGCGGAATGCAGTTTTAACTGGAATAACTACACATTCTTTTTAACTTCTGTAACTTACTTTGCATATAGCCCTGCCTTATAAAAAGCCAGACCCCCGAGCCTGGTGGCCGTTCTCCTTTTAGCGAAGGAGACGGTCGCTGAGCTCAGCTTAATAAAATCTTCGGAACCCTAATTTAATATCCAGCCTCTTTATTAATTGTCTGAACTTTACAATAGCAGGACCCAAAGACTAACACAGGCATAGGGGCCAGCCCTCAAGTTGGCCTGTAGAGGACGAGCCAGGGACCACGTGCAGGGCACGCCTCAAGGACCTGAAGGGAAGAGGAGCCACCCACCTGGAGGGAGAGCACCGGCAGGCCTTCCCGGGACCCCTGTGGTAGCACGCCTGGTCTTGGACATGCTGCTGCAGCTTCGCAGGGCGTCTTCTTCACTGGACTTTGGTCACTGCAGGCGGGGTTCCGGGCACCCCAGGTGACTTTATGGAGTAGGTCTCTCTCAATCATCTTCCTTCTTTCTCTATGGAGGGCTCTCCGGTTTGCAGAATCTGAGCCCTCCCGAGTCCGGGAGGCAGCACTTGGGGGTTCTGTCCTTAGGTCTCCTTCCTGGGGACAGAGGGTGGCTTCTCCCTGTAGCTCCCAGGGAGGATTTGGGGATTCTTTGGTGTTGAAGGACATGTCCCCAAGGTCACCTTCCTGACACATGGGAGTTTCCTTAGGCGCCCTAAGAAGAGAGCCGCTCTCACCACTGCTCCCCAAGTGCTGGCCAGGGTCCCTTCTTTCCTTCATCCTTGCAGCCCCTTCACCCCAGGCATCTGCTGAGAACTCCACAGGCACCACCAGTGGCTATCAAGAAAACAGGTGTCCTGGATCAGCAGCCTCAAAAACACGTTTCAGGGAAGGTTTTCTTATTGCAGTAAAATAGGTATATAACATAAACTTTGCCATGTTAACCATTTTAAGTATACATTCGTAATGCTGTGCATCCATCACTACTGTCCATTTGCAAAGCTCTTTCATCCCCCAAACAGAAACTCTGTACCTTCCCTACCATCCCAACCTCTGGTAAACGCTGATCTATTTCCTGTCTCTATGAATTTGCCTTTTCTAGATATTTTATGGAAGTGAAAACATATACTATCACTTAGCTCTGTGTTTCCAGGGTTCATCACGGTGTAGCACGTGTCCGTACTTCATTCCTTTTGGTGGAGTGAATAATATTCCACTGTTTGGCTGGACCACATTTTGTTTGTTGGTGGACACTTGGGTTGCTTCCACCTTTTAGCCACCGTGAGTAGGCCATCCAGTTATTAAGAGACGGACATGATGAAACCCAGGCCCTTTGACTCCAGAGCAAGCTCATGGCTCTACCCCCAAGAGTTGGTACAGACTTTCCCATCTAAGATTTTTTTAAAAAGAGTCATCCAGAAGAATTGTAGAAATGAAAAAACAAAATAAAGTCACCTGAACTAACCAGGGGTCTTGGCAGCCCTGTTTGGAGTTTTCAGACATACTTCTAGGCATGGCTGAGTGAGTGGGTGACTTCTGTCCCAGTGATGGGGAGGGGACACACCCTGGCTCTAGAAGATGACTCTGTGTTCTCTGCGTTAGTGCTAGCACTGAGAACTGAGTATGGCTGGGGGTCAAGGTGAATAGCAGGGGCAAAACCAGGCAGAAAATAAGTCCCCGCCCCTGGTCCTAAGTGTGCTGGGCTCCCGGGAGGGTGCTGGGCACAAGGCGGGTAGATATTTGGTGTCTGACCTCCTTGGGTTGTACCTGGAGAAAGGCCTGGATGTGCAGAGATGCTGGACCAGGGGTTTTAACCTCTTTGACCCATAATGCTGTTAAGAGTCCAGTGAGAGCCATGGACATCCACTCCTGTACCCTATTCTGCCCGCAGGGTCCCAGTGTCATGGGCCCGCATCCCACAGACCTCAGGAGGAGACTCGCCAGCCATAGGGACCCAGGTCCCATCCGCGTCTTCAGCCAGCTCCTCTGACAAGTCTGGAATCAGGGCAGTTTGATTTCGCTGGAAGATGAACAGCTCCTCTTCCCCGCAGTCTGACTGTGGACAGACAAGAAAGCTTAGGAATAACTTAGCGAGGAGGGCCTTGTGCCCCACCTACCCTTGCCCTGCCCCTCCCCACCCTGCTGCTGGGCAGTGGTGGGGTATATTTGTTCTTTCCCAAAGGGCCTTGCCCTGCACTGGTTCCTACCACTGATTTACAAATTGGCTTTCCAGCACCACCTTGTGCATTTGAGATCTGGGGTTCCTGGTTCTGCACATACCTGCTACCCTTAAGACTTTGCATATAGCAGGTGCTCAGTTAATGCCTGGTGTTGAATAAATTGGGCACCACCGAGATAGTAGGTGAAAGAGCAGAGCCCAGCCCCCACGTCCCCCATGACCTTCAGCCATCACTTAATGACATGGAGCCTTGGTTTCTCGCTTCTAGTCACCAGCCCACCTCACAGGGATAGTCTGAAGATGACAGCAAATGAGACTGAAGATGTGAAAAGGCACTGGGGTCACATTATTTACTCCCCATTAGCCTTGCTGTGCACTGGAAGCTCCCTGAAGTTCAGGAAGCTCTGTTGCATTCATCTTTGCAGGTGCCCCAGGTAGGACCAAAACCTGATGTGTTACTTCTAAAACCCTCTCCCTTTCTCTAAATGCCCGGCTCTAGCCTGTGTGTTTGGCAATCATTACTGAGAAGCTCCTGCCTGTGCATTGCTCACCTTGCTCTGTCCGTAGAGTCATTGTCACGTCTTACATGTGTGTACATGTCTAATTTCCACTACGTGGAGAAGGCAGCACAGCTCATTTAAGCCTGAATTCAGAGTTACTTTTGTCACCCAACATTCTTAGTGGGTAGAAACTAGAAACACAATTACCATGATGGTGAGACAGGACCTGCCACAGTACATGATGTTACAAAGGGTTCCTGGTCCTTGAAGAGGCTGAGTAGGCTCCTTAAAAGTTTGTTTAATGAATGTATGTTATCAATAACAAAATTACTATGTATTATACATTTACCATGTGTCAGGCACTGTGCTCTAATGTTTAATCCTTACAATGCTTTACCTCAGAGCTGGGATTTGGACCCCAGGCAAAGTGGAGCCTCGGTCCTTGATTCTTATATGATGTGCTTCTCTGTTTATTGTTATCGACCTCCATAAAGCATCCTGGGGTGTTTGCCCAAATGAGAAAAATGCCAGGATATAGATGATTTTGTTAACTCTATTAACTGAGCCCCCACTCTGGGCCAGGTACTTTGCATACAGAATCCCAAATTTGTAGCAGTGATAACTATCTATATTTTGCAGCAAGGAAACCGAGGCTAACCCAGGTGTGGCAACTGCCCACAGATTACATGAACGGGGATGGGGACCCAGGTCTTCTTGATGCTGAAGTCCCTGCTATTCCTGCTCTGCTGCAGCCCTGTTCTCGACTCTGTTGGGCCAGGAGGTGCCCAGGACCACCACTGAGAGTGGCTAGCATTTCAGTGCAGAGTGTAAGCCCTCGGAGGAATTCTCCAGTCCTAGTTTGGGGTCACTGGTATGGCCGGGAGGATGTTGAGCATGCATAAATGTATTCAGAGAACAAAAACAGAGACCATGGTGAACGTAGAGTTGGTAAGCTCCGAAGCTCTCCGTGGGTCAGCATCACATTTATCATGGGAAGAAGGGCAGTCCGAGCCAAGGACAACGTGGGAAGAAGGTGCTTACTTACCAAGGAGGAATCCGAGTCCAGAGACGGGAGCTGCTCCCTGGCAGCCTCGAGGATGGCATTCCAGGGCCCCAACTGGGAGGCCCAGGGAGAGGGCAGTGAGCACCCCACATCTTTGTCTTGGGAGGCCATGGGGGCCCAGGCTCAGGGGAAGTTTCTCAGTGTGCCATCATTCAAGGAGCCCTGTAAAGGATGTAGGATGAAGTGACAAGGTCCAGAGGCCAAGGGTCAAGAGCAGGGAGTGGGGGGCTGCCTTTTCAAAGCATCTGCCACCCCATGGGGTATGAAAACTGACTCACAGACCTCCCACCCCGTTTCCCTTTTTTTTGACTACAGAGTCCTGTTACTGAGTGCCAGGCACTGTGCCCTACACTGTGTCTGTGTGTGTGTGTGTGTGTGTGTGTGTGTAGTGAAGTATGGAGTTTGCCGATCTAGGTCTGATGTATGCATAATATATAGATATGTGTACTGATATGTAATGATATATGTACATAGGTATATGATATATAGAACAATACATGTATATGACATAATATACCTATGTACATATAACATAGATACTATTATTGACACTTTATAGGCCCAGAGAAGTTATATTGTTAGTAAACAGCAAAGAAAATCTGTATCAAAGTTAGAGAGAATTTCAAGCCCACTATCCTTTACTGCCCCCTCACAAAGCAATAGGCTAGAGACATTTCGGAGTTCCAGGTTTTTGTTGTTGTTGTTGTTTTTTTTTTTTTTGAGTCACCACTCAAATTAACCTTATACTCAGGCACTGAACCATCTCCCCTTTTGTATCCCAGAATCTAAACGGAAAAGGCCCAGCCCCTCAAGAGTCAAGGGGGCTTTAAGAATGTGGGATGATGGTACTTCAGAGCCAGTGTATGGAGAAGCCTTGCAGTCTGAGCCGCAGCTATGGCTATAAAATGTTAAGAGAACACTCCTGCTATCATCACTCTGTGTCAGGGCCCCCATCAGGGTAGCTGCAGGACAAGGAAGTGGGGGCGGCCGGGAGGGAGGCGCTTCTTGCTTCTTCTGTCCTTATGGGACCAGGGACAGGAGCTTGATGCGCCCTGAACTGGGGAAAGCAGGGTGGGGACGCATCTGGTACATATATCATGGGGTGTTCTCTGGCTGTAGGGCAGATCGGAGGACAACAGAATCACATAGGTGAAGGGGGCCAACAGGGACTCTGGTAAGTTCAGGAGGACAGGCAATAAGGAGGGGAAAGCCATTACAGGATCCGGGAGGAATATGTACAGCGGCTCAGAGGAGTGAAAATTGCCCAACATGTTGGGGGCGGGGGAGGTGTCAGTTGCTGGGCTATGCAGTGAAAACCGACCGGATCGTGAAGGGTCCCGAACGCCAAGCTGAGAAGCTAGGCTCATCCAGCAGAAGAGGGTTAAGCCAACGGCTACGCGAACCCGCTGCTCTAGCCTCCTCTGAATCCTGACTTGATCGCCAAGTCCATTTTTTGGTTGCAGCCCGTTAGCCCCGCCTCCTCTCACGGGTGGGCGGTTGTTATGACAACTAGACGCCAACCGTCTCCCGGGCCAGGCTTTTAAATTCTAAAGCTCGGAAACAGGAATACCCATCGCCCAGCCTTCCACGCACCCGCAGCCCATGTTTCCCATCCCTTCTCGTTCAACTCCTTGACATTTACCTTTGTAGCTGCGGCAGGCTTGAGGCCCCTTACCTCTGTCCTCCGCCTCCACTTCCCCTCCCTGCACGGTCCTGACAGGGCTATAAACAGTTTCCAGCGCGTCCCTCCGGTCGTGTTTGCCCCCTTGGGCCGCAGCTCAACTACCGAGGCTGTCACCGTTTTCGGAATCCCCCCTCAGCAGAGCCTTACTTTACTGGACTGCCAACCGC
This sequence comes from Hipposideros armiger, assembly GCF_001890085.2. Taxonomy (NCBI): domain Eukaryota; kingdom Metazoa; phylum Chordata; class Mammalia; order Chiroptera; family Hipposideridae; genus Hipposideros; species Hipposideros armiger. The sequence continues at coordinate 977,545 of NW_017731665.1, read as the reverse complement.
TTTCCACACCCCGCCCCCCGCGCCTCTTTCGGGACTCGGCGCGTCCTGCCTATCTTGCAACAGGATTGGTTCCCCTGGCAGTGAAGGGGCGGGGCAGGCGAATTCCCCTTGCTTATTGGCTGTCGCGGGTGTCGCACAGAGAACCGGGCTAGCTGACCGGAAGGTCCGGGTGCGGGACGGACGAATTCCTCAGTACCGGGAGCTGCCCCGCGGACCCGCGAGCGTCCCGGCGTGCTCCGCGCCTCCCGCAACCACTTCCGGGGCGGGAGCGGGGCCTCAGGGTCCAGGCGCTTCGAAGGCGGGCGCTGAGGGGACCGGGAAGGGCGCGGTGGAGAGCGGGCCCCGCGGAGGCAGCGCGGCGACGGCGGCCCGAGGGCGGCTCGGGGCCCGAGGCACAGTGCAGGTAGGCTCCGCAGCGGGCCTGCCCCGCCTGGTGCCCGCACCTGCTGCCCACCTGTGCGGCCGGGAGCGGGGAGTCCCAGCCCTGCCTCTCGCTCGTGGCGTGAGTGTATGTCTGTGAGCTTCTGCTCTGCAGCTGTGGGGCGGGGAAGATAAAGCCACGTGCAGTGTAGAGCTACTGGGAGGAGGCGTCAAGGGATGCCAGTGCTGTAGGTGCTCGGGTTCTTCCTTAGGGACCCTCCCCAGGGCCTGACAACGAGGTTGGGACACCCGGCCCCACGGAAGGCCCACGCGCAGGGGAGGGAGGGTGTGCCCTGGGGCTTTACAGATCTCTTCCCCGTGGGCGTGCCGGTCGACCACCAACGTCACTTTTAAGTTAAAAAATATTTTTTTGTTTATTTTAAAAGTAGTGGATACTTAGTATTTTACAAATGGACAGAACCAAAAGGTAGAGTAGAATTTAAAGGACCCCATCCCCTTACACTTGAAATAACTTAAAAAAAAAAAAAGACCATCCCCTGAACTTATCCTGGAGATAAGTTCTGGAAGTTATATTCAAAAGACCCTTTCTACAAATATAATCATGTTATATGTAACAAATACCACATCATGTGGAGTGTCTGGAATGTGTCAGGGTGAAAAGGAAGTAATGGTACCTTTATGGGCCCTTGGCATCCAAGTTCACTCTCTGTAAGCTCCTTGAGCAAGATCTGGTTCTGATTGTCCCTTAGCACTCCGCAGGGTGTCAGACATGTGAGCATCCAGTAAAAGGAGAGAGAACACGGGCCCCATCCCGGAGGAGGCATTTGGAGAAGAGACACACCCACAGAAGGCTTGAGCGGCACTTTGAAAGGGGCCCTGAATGGACACTCCGCTTATTTGGCTTCTTATCCAGGCTCTGGGGGCCAGGACTGTTCATTCAAGTTCTCACCTGTGCAGTGAGAGCTGCTTGCTCTCAGTCCTTGCCAGTGTGAAAAGCGGTGATACCAGGAATAGGGCTTTGCTCTGAACTTTGTTGTCTGCAGGCCCCATCACACCCTTGCAAAGGTCCTACAAATTTTTTTGTCCCCCACATTGGTGGCTTGTTTGTTGTTTGGCCATGTTGGCTGTCACCTGGAGCTTGGAAGCATTCTTTAGTAGAGACTGAGGTTCTAGTGGCATCTGTGAGCTGCTGTGGTACCTTCAGGCCGTCTAAACAGTATGTGGCCTGTCTTTGTTTTCTTTCTCTCCCTTTACTGCACTTGCTTCCTTGTTCTTTCCCACCCAGAGTAGAGTAGGAGATAAATGTCACTCCTTAACCTAAAGGATTCTACTAGGAAGCTAATGACTTGGCCTTGATTTGGGTAGGATTCCCCGAATAAAGGGCTCTCACAATCACAGGCTCTTCACCCTGGTGTTGTCCCATCTCAGGGAAAGTATCATTCCACAAATGCATCACAACTGCCCCCCTCTCTGTCCCACTTTGAAGGATTGCATAGGTAGATTCCTATCAGTTAACATTTGCTGAACACCAATCACATCCTAGTTTCTTTGCTAGGAGCTCTCAAGTTTTTTCAAAATTTATTTGTTTAAAAGTTTTGCATGCAGTAAAATTCACTCACTCGGTGTTCAGGTCTATGAGTTTTTGATAAATGCGTAGAGCCACATCCACCAATCAAAATGTGGAACAGGTCCATCACCCCCAAATTCCCTCTTGCTGTCCCTTTGTGGTCACCCCACCCCTAATTCCTGGTACCACTGACCTGTCCTCCAACCCTTTAGTTTTATCTTTTCTAGAAAGTCATATGAATGGAGTCATACAGTAGGTAGCCTTTCGAGTCTGGCTTTTAGCACAGTGTGTTTGAGATTGTTTCGTGTGTTGTGTGTATTGGCTGTTTGTTCCTTCAGCTTGTTGCCAGTTAGCATTCCGTTGTATGAATGTGCCACTTTGTTTACCCATTCTTCCATGTGTCTTTAACAGCAGCCCTCGGAGATATTATGTCCCCACTAGACAGTGAGGAGCTAGGGATCGGAGGTGTAAGTAGCAGAGCTGAATTTTGATCTAACTCGAAGTCCAGGGTTCTTTCCCATCATACTCAAGAGCTGATTTGGTCCACTGACCCAGTCAGCATTTCTTTACTGCTCACCCAGGAGGTTGGCAGGCTCCTTGAGTTCCTGGAGAATTCTCGTCCTAGAATGTGGGGCCTGAGGCTTGATAAAGGAAATTATATGCACTGTAGTCTATGACCCACCATATAGGCTCCTCTTTTTCTGTCTGGTGACAAGCTCAGAAAGCCACACAATATTTAATGAAAGAAAGTTGTGTTAAGTCAGTCACAGGAGTTGACCGCATTGGGGAGCAGTCGGCTAGGATAGTGACATAGACGCATCCTGCACACAGGTAGGAGTGTGACTCTCCTGTTTCATTCTTTGGAACCACCAGGAAGAAAAGACCTAACCCCTGGGCCTCCCTCCACAGCGATGTCGGAGCTCAGCGATGAAGCTAGTGAGCCGGAACTCCTGACCCGCAGCTTGTCCATGTGGCATGGGCTGGGTGCGCAGGTCAGCCGGGAGGAGTTATCCGTCCCCTTGGATCTCCACACAGCTGCTTCCATTGGCCAGTATGAAGTGGTGAAGGAATGTGTGCAGCGGTAAGAGATCTTGGGAAGTATTCCTTCTCCTTAGATGTTGAGAACCATCTCAATGGCTTCAGCTCCCACATGGAGATATGAGTAAGCTAACAGGGCCTCGCACGCAGCTGTAGACATTTAGTACATATAGCCTGGATTAACCCCACCTCTCTCAGGCAGTTGTCAGTAACGAATTATGCTGGACTCTCCTAAGGAAGGCAGTTTTTATTCCTAGGAGGAAAAAGTTGGTTTAAACTTTTTTCATTGGCTTAGGAACATTCCTGCCTTACTTTAACCAGAATAATTTTATGGTTTTCACTAATTTTAGAAAAGCTCCAACAAAAATAAAGCTAGAAAGTGATGCCCTATGGCCTTCTTTTCCTAAGGGGTTTATTTTAATCCCTCATGCCTTCCTCTCCCCTCCAGCTTCTGCCATAGAGGAGGAGGAGTCAGCAGGGTCTATCTGGAGGACTGCCACCTGAACTAACTGCCCACGAACTGTTTTTTTACCAATTTTACATATATATTAAGTCCCGATACAACAGCAGTGGCCGTTGGCTATGTCTTGTTTATAGTACAGTTGATACCTACTGTAATTTTTGGAAAAGGATCCATCTCTTCACCTCCACCCCTTTATGTCTGCCACACTTTGTGCTCACATTTCCATTTGTCATCGATAACCCAGAGAAACGATCTATGTCTGTACCTACTTGTGCCTTTTCCAGTTCCTGGGGTGCCAAAGCCAAGCCTCATTAAAGCCCCAGGTTTCCAGTTCCCAAGTCATAGACATCACTTATAAGTACCTGGCCAGTCAGGTGCAGGTGCACTGAGGTGAGGGATGACCCATTGTACTCCTGCACCAGGAGGCCTTGGAATGGGTAGCTGCATACACAGGCAGCATATCCCCCTCACAGGGTCACCAAGACCCCAGTTATAACTCTGCTCCTTTGGCATTCTTGGTGAAATGCACCGTCCAAAAAAGGCTCCACGGAGGAGAAGAGGGAAGTGTTTGTGTTCTGATTGGGATTGTGACTCTAGCTGAGCCCGAGGTTTGCTCACAGTTAGACCGGGGACCTGAGGAGTGGGAGGCATCAGAAGGGGGGATTGGACTGAGGGGAGGTGCGAGGGCCTTAGAGGTACTCAGCCAAGGGTAAGGCCCCTCCCTCTCCATTTGGAATTGAGCCCTCCATCAATGAAGGCCGTGTGGTAAAGGTGAACTTGTCTCCATGAGGCTCTCCCAGCCAGTGGCTGCCTCTGCATTCTTGGGATCAGGACCTTGCAGAATGGCTGTGTGGACGTGGGCACCCCAGAGTCCAAAGATGCTAGTGAATGGAAAATAAGTGTCTGGTATGGCTTGTGCAAGCCTACAAGAGGCACACACTGTGTGGATCAATTGGCAGTTGTTAGCTCCACTGGAGGCAAGGGCTGTGGCAGAGGAAGGGCTGTGAAGTATGAACTATGCAGTATGTTTCTGGAAGTGGGTGTTACTTCCATACCCCAACCCCAGAGCCTGGGTTGGGAAGCCCACATTTTTTTTTTCCTGTGGGAAATGCTTTTCTATAATTTAATGGAAATCAGAGAGAAAGATAGGATTACTTGGCCGCAGGTTTTCCAAGAATGTTTCAGTAGAGTGAGGTGGCTCTTTTGTCTGAGTCCCTTGCTCTTTCCACTCCCCACCAGCACTAGACGAGCAGACTGGGGTCTGCTGGTGGAAAGTAGTCAGAGCTCCAGGTCAGGGTTTCCCAGCCTCGGCACTGCTGACAGTCTGGGTCAGATGATTCTCTGGGTGGGGGCTGTCCTGTGCACTGTAGGGTGTTTAGCAGCATCCCTGGCCTCAATGCTGGCCTTGGTAAACCCCACATGTGAGACAGCTGGGCGTGACTAGCATATCTTGCGTTTATTTAGGAGAGAGTTAGATTTGAATAAGAAGAATGGTGGTGGCTGGACCCCGCTGATGTATGCCTCCTACATTGGACATGATACCATCGTGCACCTGCTGCTCGAGGCGGGGGTGAGTGTGAATGTGCCGACTCCAGAAGGGCAGACTCCTTTGATGTTGGCTTCCAGCTGTGGCAACGAGAGCATCGCCTACTTTCTCCTCCAGGTGAGCTACGACAGGACTCAGGCCCAGAAACCTGAGGGGCTCCCTAGCCGCTCTGGCAGAGATGCGAACCACTGTAGACCATGGTGCGCGTGTAATCACTTTCTTTCAGTGTGACGGCCAGCAGGGCCCCTGCTGCACGCAGAGGAGGCGAGGCTGTAACGAGCATTCTGTGTTCTCTTGAAGCAAGGTGCTGAGCTAGAAATGAAGGACATTCAAGGCTGGACAGCCCTCTTCCACTGCACCAGCGCTGGGCATCAGCAGATGGTCAAGTTCCTTTTGGACAGCGGAGCGAATGCCAACGTGAGGTGATTACCACATCTTAAGTGGCCATAGTTAGATGTGGTCACATCTAACTCTGAGGAGGACAACTTTAGAGGCAGCTACGGGCTAGAGTCAGGGAAGCCGCTGCCTCGGTATGAGAGGTTCAGATAAAGGGGTGGAAGGACAGTCCCACCTGGGTGCAGGGGGCCTAGGGATAATCCTGGCCGTTTCCTGCATCTGACAAGTGACATTGGGTGCAGCACTTTAAGCTCTCTGAGCCTCACTTTCTTCCTGAAAATGGGGGATAGCAATACCTATATCATAGAGTTGTTAGAAGAATTACATGTTCTATCATACTTCAGAGGCCTATCATAGTGAATGGCACTTAATTGAACTGAATTAAATGCTAATTCCTTTCTCCTGATTGCCTTTTGTATATATCAGGTGAGATGATGCTTTGAAAACAGTCATGAGTTTTATAAGCTAGAATGGGTGTTGTCTAAAACATGTCCGATTGATAATCCCTTTTCTTTTTTTTAGCTGAGCCATCCTACCTGTTGGCAGCTCAGCGGCTGCTCAGCTCGGGCTGGACTTGAACTGCTGTTGCTCAGAGCTCACACTCTTGAGTGAGCTCTTAACCAACTGAGCCACTCGGCCGGCCCTGTTTTTTTTTTTTAAGATTTTTATTGGGGAATTGGGGGATGGGAACAGCACTGGGGAATTGGGGGAAGGGGAACAGACAAGTTGCTATCCTTTTGGTTCTTCAGTCTAGTTGTGGAGGATGTTGCTTCACTGGCCCAAGTTGGCACCATCATTGCGCTCTTCCCGGGCGAGGCAGATCAGTCGCCGGCTTCTGGATGGCTGCTCACTGCGACTGCTGGCCACTCATGCTGGTTGCTGGCTACACATGGTAGCCCATGGCAACCCACTGCAGCAGGGGTCACCGGCAACTCATGGCAGCCCAGCTCCAAGTTGAGCTGTTGTTCAGCATCTTAGCTGTAGAGGGCAGTGTCACTGGCCCTCATATGTGGGATCTGAACCGGGGCCCTCTGGCGTCCCAAGCCAGTTCTTAACCAACGCGCCACTCGGCCGGCCCTGGAATTATTTTTTTAAGACATCTTTCTTTTTCTTTCTTTCTTTCTTTTTCTTTTCTTTTTTTCTTTTTTAATTTTATTGGGGAACAGCCATGGTCATTGGTTACACATTGCTTTCATGCTACAATGGCATAGTTGACTCTTTTTTTAAGGAGGGCGCAGTCACAGTGGCCCATGCAGGGATCGAACTGGCAACCTTGGTGTTATCAGCACGATGCTCTAATCAACTGAGCTAACCAGTCATCCCTCACCTACGGATTTTAAGACACATTCTGATTTCAGAGATGTTAAAATGTGGAAACGGTGTGTCATGGAATGGATGAAACCCAGTGTTCTATTTGGTTTCTGTCTTCTAGACCAGTGTGAAAGAAATGAGGGGTAGGGTGCACTCTGAAGACAGTGCCAAGTTAACCCTCAACCAAGCTCAAAAAATAAGCACCAGGTACCAGGCTTAGTAAGGACCAGGTAGATTATTAGTCCTGGACCTTTTGGGCGGGATCCTGGATATGATGTTGAGTTCAAAAGATAGGGTCTAAATAGGTCGATGGGAGACATTAGCTTTCTGTCAGCAGGAAATGGCAACAGCTGCCTTTTACTGGTGATTCAAGTGAAGACGTAAGAGATAGTGGGTGCAAACAGCTTAGAAGAAGGGGAGATGGGGAGACAGATTGTTTTTAGGACAAAAGACTCAGTTGATTCTGGGGTAGAAACCAGAAGAGTTTATGAGGCCAATGTGTTGATGAGAACTTTTCTCTCCTGGTTATTCTTGTGAGAGGGAGACCTCTACACTTTGGGGTGGGTGACTTGGCATCGGCTTGGTTTTGTCTGCAGCGGGAAAGCGGCTCCCTGGCAGAGCTTCTCTCTGCGCATCATCGGACTGTGGTCTCTGTCTTGCAGGGAGCCGATATATGGATTCACTCCTTTGATGGAAGCAGCTGCCGCTGGCCACGAAATAATCGTTCAGTATTTTCTGAATCATGTAAGTGACCCTCTTTATTAGCTTTTAATTTAGTCATAGCAAGTGAGGAATCCTATCACTTGAGGTATAAACTATAACAGTTTTCTGCTACACAGAAATAACTGCTCTTCATCTACTTACTTAACACATGTTCATTGAGTATCTATTGATGCCAAGTGGCACTTAGGCATTTAGGGGTACAGTGGGGAGTAAAAATAGACACCTGTTCCTGTAGGAATGTTGAAAATACTATTATTTGAAAAGTATGGAAAATCATATTTTAAAAAGTAAATAGCATTCATCATCCCATTACTTAAAACAATTATATAGGGTAAGAAGGCAGAAATCTTCCTCCCTTTTCACCCACACCCTGCTCCTCCCTCAGATGCCCACTGGGTTTGACAGAGACACCCCAGGACTTTTCCTCTGCTTAGAAGATATGTCTGTAGACACCTGCAAATGCACTGTTGTTTGTTCTGGACAAAGTGAGGCTCTGCTGTATGTTTACTCTGCAGCTTTTATTATTATTATTATTTTATTTTTAAAGACTTTATTGGGGAATTGGGGGATGGGAACAGCATTGGGGTATTGGGGAAGGGAAACAGACAAGTTGCTGTCTTTTTGTTCTTCAGTCTAGTTGTGGAGGACATCGCTTCACTGGCCCATGTTGGTATTATCATTGCGCTCTTCCTGGGAGAGGCAGTTGCCCGCTGGCCATTGGACGGCCACTCACGATGGCTCATAACAGCTCACAAAAGCTCACGCCCGCTGCTGGCCAGCCCCACTGCAGCCTATGCCATCACCGGCGACTCACGGCAGCCCAGTTTCAGGTCGAGCTGTTGTTCACCATCTTAGCTGTAGAGGGTGCAGTGTCACTGGCCCTCATGTGGGATCCGAACTGGCGCCCTGCTGCTCAGAGCTGGCATCCCAAGCCAACTCCTAACCAATGCGCCACTTGGCCGCCCCTGCTCTGCAGCTTTTAAACAACCACTTAATATGCCATAGTCATCTTATCCTTACAGAGTATTCCATGTTCAACCTATACCACCATTAGTTTAATCAGCTCCTTGTCAGTAGAAATTGAGGTTTCTAGCATTTTGCATTTATAACCAGTGCTCCAGGTATTCTGTATACACAGCTGCAAATGCATGCAGTTTTTTTCTGTAGACTGTATTTCTGCAAGAAGGATTGCTGGTGCTCACATTTTCAGTTTAATAGGGCCTAATAAAAAGACAATTAAAAGATGGGCAGGGCGTGGCAGGTTAGCTCAGTTGTTTAGAGTACAGTGCTTACAACACCACGGTTGCTGGTTCGATTCCCACGCCCTCCACAACTACATTGAAACAACTACTTGACTTGGAGCTGGTGGGTCCTGGAAAAACACACTGTTCCCCAATTAATTAAAAAAAAAAAAAAAGTGGGCCAAGGATTCGAATAGACATTTCTCCAAAGAAAATATACAGATGGCCAATAAATATGTGAAAAAATGCTTGACATCATTAGTCATAGGGACATGCAAAACTACTAGGAAGTCGGGCCGGCCCAGTGGCGCGATGGTTAAGAGCTGGCTTGGGATGCCAGAGGGCCCTGGTTTGGATCCCACATATGAGGGCCAGTGACACTGCCCTGTACAGCTAAGATGCTGAACAACAGCTCAATCTGGAGCTGGGCTGCCGTGAGGCGACGGCGTAGGCTGCAGCCCCTGCTGCAGTGGGTTGCCACAGCTAAGATGCTGAACAACAGCTCGATCTGGAGCTGGGCTGCTGTGAGTCGCCGGCGACAGCGTAGGCTGCAGCCCCTGTTGCAGTGGGTTGCCATGGGCTACCGTGTGTAGCCAGCAGCCAGCATGAGCAGCCAGCAGCCGCTGTGAACAGCTGGCTGTCCAAAAGCCGGTGACTAATCTGCCTCGCCCGGGAAGAACGCAATGATGGTGCCAACTTGGGCCAGTGAAGCAAGGTCCTCCACAACTAGACTGAAGAACAAAAGGACAGCAACTTGTCTGTTCCCCTTCCCCCAATTCCCTAATAAAAATCTTAAAAAAAAAACAAAAACCTACTAGGAAGTCTAAGAAACAAAAGATGGACAATAACGAGTTGGTGAGGATGTGGAGAAAATGGAACATTGCCAATGGGAATGTGAGTGATGCAGCCTCTTTGGAAACCAGTCTATCAGCTTGTCAGTTAAACATAGAGTTACTAGGTGACCCAGAAATTCTCCTAGGTACATACCCAAGAGCTGAAAACAGGTCCATGCAAAAACTTAAATACAAATGTCCATAGCAGCGTTACTCATAATAATCAAAAGGTGGAAGCAGGGCTGGCCGAGTGGCTCAGTTGGTTAAGAGTTGGCTTAAGAGCACAAACTTTGAGCAACAAGGCTGCCAGTTCGATTCCCACATGGGCCAGTGACACTGTGCCCCAGCTGAGCTATCGCTGAGCTGCCAACAGGTGGCAGGATGGCTCAGCTGGTGTAACAACAAGGTTGCCTGTTCGATGGTGGACTACACCTACCTGCAACTAAGACTGAACTCGGCACCTTGAGCTGAGCTGCCACCCGGATTGCTCAGTGGATAGAGCATGCACTCTTAACAACAAGGCTGCTGGTTCGACTCCCGCATGGGATGGTGGCTATGCCCACCCTCAACTAAGATTGAACACAGCACCTTGAGCTTAGAGTCACAAGCTGCCGACGGGTAGCCAGATGGCGACTGGCACCCTCCACAACGAAGACTGAAGAACAACTTGTCTGGTCCCCTTCCCCAATTCCTCAACACTGTTCCCCTCCCCCAATTCCCCAATAAAATCTTTTAAAAAAAAGGTGGAAGCAAACAACCCAAATGTCCATCAACTGATAAATGGATAAATAAAATGTGTTATATTCATACAGTGGAATATTAATCGGGCACAAAAAGGAATGGAATCTGTTCCAGATTTCTGGTGAGGTTGAGCATCTTTTCATATGTTATTGGCCATTTGGGCTTCCTATTCTGTAAATAATATTCTTTGAAGGTAATACCACTCACATGGACCAGGATCCTTCGGTCACAGCCTAGGGTCAAGAAGAGATGGGTAAACCATAGAAGAGATGGGTAGATACCCAGCAGAGGGACTGTTGTGTCATGTGGTAGCTCTGTTTGTTTGAGGAACCTCCATACTGTTTGAACTCCCTCTTGCTGATTTGCCGTCCGGAGCACTGAGTTCCAGTGGTCCCACCTTCAGGTTGAAGCTTTGAAAATGGAAAGCTTATTGGGCTTTTTCAGCTTCAAAAGTAAACATGCTCATAGTAGTAAATTTAGAAAATATAGAAGGAGGATGGGAAAAGTCCCCACTATCTCACTGCTTAAAAGTAATATTAACAGCTTGGGTATATTTCCTTCCAGTAGTGCTTTCTGTACACGTTTATCTTGTTTTGCTGCAATTGTACAATATATCATGGTCCTTTTAAAAACTTGGTTATACCAATTATTTGTAAATACCAGCAACTGTGACAGTAACATAGCGGACTCTCCACCCTGAGCATTTAAGGTTGTCTCCAGGTTTTTTTTATTGCAAATATGTTGTGTTAAACATCTTTGTGCAGAAAAGCTTTCTGTGTATTTGGGGTTATTTCCTTACGCTCGAGTTGCAGAAGTGAAATTATTGTACTGGAAGCTATTAAATACTTTTTAGGGCATAGGATAAAAGTTTCCAAATTCTGTTTCAGAAGGGTGGGGCTCTCATTCTGATTATGATTTTTAAAGGCTGCTTTCTCTAGTGAATCTGTTCTGATGAAGAGAAATGAAGCAAGTCAGACACACGCCCAGGTGCCAAGGGTGAAGCCAGGCTCTTCCGCACAGCACAGTGGCCTGGGTTTACCTTTCCCCACCTCGACTACCTGACTGCCTCTGTCCTCTAAGTGGCTAAAAGCCAAATGGGAATGAACCTGGAGAGCTGCCGCAGCTGTGAGATGGCTGGATTACTGCCTTATTTGAGGAGCCAGCAAGCCCCTCTCCATGCCCCCCACTTACTCGTAGCATTAAGAAGAGATTGAAAGACTACATGGGCCTTTACCTCTCCTGAAGTTGTGGGGTTTTAGAGGACCTGGGCACAGACCTCTCCAGGGTGGTGGTAAGAAGCCAGTGTCCTCGTCGTGAGTCCGCAGCCTGGGAAGTGAGGGTGCTTTCCAGGGGAGTTTCTTAACTCTTACCAACTTTCACAGGGAGTCAAAATGGACACGAGAGACAACAGTGGGGCCACGGCCCGAATGCTGGCCAAGCAGTATGGACACATGAAGATAGTAGGATTGATAGATGCTCACTCGCCTTCTCTGCCCAAGAGCCTTTATCGGAACCAAGGTAATTGCATCTGCGGCCTCACCCTCTGCTGGAGTCCTGCCCCCTGCTCCCACCTGCTCCAGGAGACTTGGCACCTGCAGCCTTGCCAGACCTTCTCTGCCTCCCTCCCCACCCCCCATGACTCCATTGTGCAGTCAAGGTTGAGGCCTGCTTGTCTGAGGACAAGTTAGGTTGTAGAGTGGTACCTGCCAGGCTGAGTGCAGGCACACAGGATGTGGGCATGTGATGCTCACCCAGAGGTAGGGCAGCCTCACTAAGGGGCTTGCTTCTGGTTTTTGTTTCTTGACTTTGCTTATTGTGTTTGTTGCCATAAAACTTTTCATTTTATATCAAAGTCATTGATTTTCTTTTTTAATTGGGGAATTGGGGGAGGGGAACAGGGTTGGAGAATCAGGGAAGGGGAACAGAGAAGTTGCTGTCCTTTTTGTTCTTCAGTCTAGTTGTGGAGGACGTCACTTCACTGGCCCATGTTGGTATTATCATTGCGCTCTTCCCGGGTGAGGCAGATCGGTCGCCAGCCACTGGATGGCCACTCATACCGGTTGCCGGCCGCTCACGGTAGCTTACAAGAGCCCACTGCAGCTCCACTGCAGCCTACACCGCTGTCGCCGGCGACTCATGGCAGCCCAGCTCCAGGTCGAGTTGTTGTTCACTATCTTAACTGTAGAAGGTGCAGTGTCACTGGCCCTCATGTGGGATCAGAACCGGGCCCTGCTGCTCAGAGCTGGCGTCCCAAGTCAGCTCCTAACCAACATGCCACTCGGCCAGCCCTCATTGATCTCATTGATCTTTTTTATTTCCTCTAGATTTTGAGTCACAGAAAACCTGTGCTCTGGTTGTACAAGAATTCACCATGTTTTCTTCTAGTAGTGACATGATTTCATGTTTTACATTTAGATCTCTGACCCATTTGCACTTGACTTTCATGTGTAGTGTGAGGTATGTTTTTTTCAAATGGCTACCTGGTTGCCTTAGCATCATTTAAAAGTTTAGCTTTGACCTAGTGGTCTGAGAGGCCATCTTTGTCACACACACAAAATTTGTGCTCTGGACTTCAATTCCTGGTCTGTCTATTCACACGCCACAGCCATGCTATTTTAATTATAGAGGCTTTTTGTAATACGTTTTACTATGTAGTAGGGTTAGTCTCCCTCCTTTTTCAGTGTTTTCCTAGCTATTTTTATTTTTTTGTCTGAACTTGAGTATCAGCTTGTCTAGCTCCTTAAAAACAGCATTTTGGTGTTGAGATTGTGGCAGATTTATAAATTAACTATTCCTTTATGTTGTTGAGTCGTCCTGTGTAACAATAAGGAGTGCACTTTTGTTCAAGTGTATTTTTGTGTCTTACAGAGGGGTTGAAATTTTTCCTCATACACATTTTACATATAACTTAAGTATGTTTGATTTTCTTTGTTGGTGTTGTAAATGGGGTTTCACTACCATTATATCCTCTTACTGCTTATTGTCTGAATACAAAGGCTGTTGATGTCTGTATACCAATTGTATATCCTGCCTTACTGAACTCTTCCAATGTTAGAGTTAATTTTATTTATTGATTCTCTAGGGATTTTCCAGGCATACTCCCGTATAATCTGCAAATAGAGATAGATTTACTTCAGGTATACAACATAGTGATTAGACATTTATATAATTTACAAAGTGATCACCCTGATAAATCTAGCACCCACCTGACACCATACATAGTGATTACAATATTATTAACTATATTCCTTATGCTATACTTTACATCCCCATTCAGATTCATGGAGTTGCCTTTTCCTTGGTCCCCCCTCCCTTGTACATTTATTTTTTATGATTCCATCTTCTGCTTGGACAGGACCATGGTCTCCTGGTGACATAGATCCTGGAGAGGATGGGAGTCTGCTGAATGGGGAAAGGAGGGAGTGGTCCTCTCAGGTCACTGGCCCGCGTTTGGGACCTGGGTCAGTAACTGCCTGGCTTGATGGGCAGCCACTGAGAGTGGAGTTCTAGTTCACATTCGAGTGGGCCTGTTTCCTTCCCACAGCCTGGGCTGGCCCAGCTCCCTTCCTGGCCTCAGGACTGTTTTGTGATGAACACCAGCTCACATGGAGTACGGTGGTAATAAGGGACTTATCTATTTCTCCACCTCAGTTGTTTTTTTTTGTTTTTTTTTAAAGATTTTTTTATTGGGGAGTTGGGGAAGGGGAACAGTATTGGGGAATTGGGGAAGGGGAACAGCTAAGTTGTTGTCCCTCAAATTTAGTTGTGGAGGGCACAGCTGGCTCAGCTCCAAGTCCAGTTGCCATCCGGCCGCCCGTTGGCAATTCACGGCTGCTCAGCTCAAGGTGCCATGTTGAATCTTAGTTGCGGGTGGGTGCAGCCCACCATCCCATGTTGGAGTTGAACCGGAAACCTTGTTGCTAAGAGCGCACACTCTAACCACTGAGCCATCCGGCCACCCATTGGAAGCTCAGCTCAAGGTGCTGTATTCAATCTTAGTTGCAGGTGGACGTATCCCACCATCTCATGCAGGAGTCGAACCTGCAACCTTTCTGTTAGGAGCACGTGCTCTCACCAGCTGAGCCATCCTGCCACCTGTTGGCAGCTCAGTGGCAGCTCAGCTCAGACGCAGCTCACTGGCCCATGCGGGAATTGAACCCGGCGACCCTGTTGCTCAGAGCTCGCGCTCTTAACCAACTGAGCCACTCGGTTGGCCCCTGCACCCCAGTTTACCAACTGCAAAATAAGATCTTATCAGATGTGAGCCTTATACACATATGTACATGTATTTTGCTTTCTATTGGGTTGTCAGAAAAGTCATAATATTGTTTCTGTTTTTTGTTGCAAAAATGCGTCATGACTTTTCCAATAACCCAATAGTATGATGAAATATGGAAAACCATGAAAAGCTATAAAACAGTAATGGCTGTGGGCATGCTGAGCCTTTAAGCCCAGATGGGCACTGAATGTGAAATGCTCCCTAAAATGCAGCTCACAGAGCCTCATGTGGCACTTGTTTCCCAGGAAGTTGTTCAGGTTGAGAATATAGAGTTGCTAAGAAGCTGTGAGTGATGTTGCCATGTGTTTATGAAGAGGTGGATCTTATCACTTCAGCTTAGAACAGAATTTATTTTTGGTTGTAAACATAATAAATGCTTATTATAAAAAATTCAGCAAACTCAGACAAGAGGAATAAGAAATAAGAGTTAGGCTCCCCCATCACGACAAACTTTTTCAGTTCAGCTCACGTTCAGCAATCTTGCTGTCCCCTCAGATGTCCCCATGGCCCTTTTCAGGAACGGACTGGCCCGTTATGGCATTTCCTACAAGTGAAGTCCTGGGAAACACTTTTTTTTTTCTTCAGGTTTTAAAACTTTATTTGCCTATTAAAAAATCGTGCATTCCAATAATTAAAATCATTTGAACAAAAAAGAATTGGCACTCTGATTAAACTGCATTTTACAGCCTGCAGGACACTTTGGACCAGCTTGCTTTTTACTCTAGATTTCACTGTCGTCCCATCCAGCTTCTGCCTTCACCAACATGCAAGTTCTTTTTCTTCCCTGCTAGCCAGCCAGGCAGATGGGAGAGGCAGGTGTGGCCTTCGTTGTCAGTAGTAGTTCTGATGTGAGAAGGAGCAGCACAGTCGTTTAAACTTGATCTAACCTCTTTGTATCTTAGAAGTTAAGCAGCTAAAAGAAGCAAAATACGAAGGCAATGCTTGTGGAACATACAGTTATACTGGAGATGCGTGCCTTGTTACGATTCGCCTGCTCGCTTTTCCTGTTCAACCGTGTCTTTCCTTAAATTTTTTTTTATTTTTTATGCTGAGCTATCCTGCCACCTGCTATCCCGGCTGCTCAGCTCGGGCCGGGAATCGAACCACTGTTGCTCAGAGCTCAAACTCTTGAGTGAGCTCTTAACCAACTGAGCCACTCGGCCGGCCCACAACCGTGTCTTTTGAAGGCAGTGGGTTTTTCTCTTGCATTTCTGTCTTCTTGAGTTTTGACTGTTGAATTTCTCAGTCTCAGCCTTATCGGATTTGTCAGACACGGTTTCAGACGAAGCA
This sequence comes from Hipposideros armiger, assembly GCF_001890085.2. Taxonomy (NCBI): domain Eukaryota; kingdom Metazoa; phylum Chordata; class Mammalia; order Chiroptera; family Hipposideridae; genus Hipposideros; species Hipposideros armiger. Next base: position 961,736 of record NW_017731665.1, on the reverse strand, counting down.
GAGTGAGGTGTACAAACAGTTAGAGTTCGATCTGCTCAGTAGCGGTCACCACGTCACTTTTCTTCTTAATTAAAAAAAAACAATTATGATTTTCTCCCAGTTCACTATGAGGATTAGTAAATTAGTCCATCACTGGACAAACTATCTTCATTTTGGTGTTTGACCCACAGAAAAATATGAAGATCTCAGCTCTTCGGATGAATCCTGTCCCGCTCCTCAGAGACAAAGGCCTGGTCGAAAGAAGGGCCTCAGCATCCATGACGGGCCTCGGGCCTTGGCCAGGATCACAGCCATTGGACTTGGAGGCAAGACTCAGCAGCCCTGCTATGGTGAGCGGTCCACATCCCTGATGGCTTTCTGGGAGCGCATTCGAAATCTCTGTCTTGATGAGAACCAGTAACTCTCCAGCTCCTGAAATGTGGGCCAGTGGGTGGGAGCAGCCCCTCAAAGACTCAAAATTGATAACATTGGCTGGCTCTCAGGTTTGGGTTCATCCTTTGATTTTCCTTTTCATTGGTTAAAATTACAAATAGAATTTTCTCTCCAGTGGCAGAAGTGTAGTGAGGCTAAAATTTCATTGGTCATAGTGCAGCTAGTGCAGCGACAGCGTGACGTTGGAGCCCTGTCACGTCCAGCGTGGCAAGGGCAAACGGGTTTCTCTTGAGGGGCAGGGTAGATTGAATAAAGAGTCAGAGACAGAAGTAAAGTTTAAGAGCGAGACCAAGGGACTCAGTCAGAGAAACTGAGCAAGCCCAAGGGACTCATTCAGAGAATCTGAGCGAGAGCCCCGAATCGGGTCAGCGCATAGTTTTTATTGAGAATTTTCAAAGAAGTAAGACTGCTGTCAATCAAATTAGCATCAGTTTGAGGCCTGTGCTTCAAAGCCTTTTTCCTTTAACACATCCATTATGTTCCAGCAAATGCTATGCCTTCACATATCCGCCGCATAGCCCCAGGACACCTGGTTACTGTGTCCTCCCAAGAGGAGATTAACTGTTTGCATTTCAACAGGTCCCAGTCACACTTTGAGACACTCCTCAGAGGGAGCCTTATCGGCCTTGGTCTTACCGGGGCACCCCCTCAGAGAGAATGCAGCCTTCCGGTTGTACTGGGGCTTCTCTCTTATCTAATGGGAAAAGGGGGGGGGGGGGGGGGGGGCATGTTAATAGAAATCGGCTTCAGGCAACAGAGCCCTACTTCCTGTCTCTGGCCATAACTCCCGGGCACAACACTGAACCCATTTGTCAGCCTGAGGTGGATGTGTCCCTGGACCAGGCCAAGGGGTGACTCTGCTCCTGCTCTTTCATCCAGGTGATGGATTTGATGCTCAAACCCTTGTGAGAATTGTCGCATGGGACACTTGGTGGGCTAGGACCCTGAGTTTCCTGATCTCCTGAGCTTATTCTCAAGTTGTCAGCTCCTGAATATTGAGTGCAGTGCTTTTGGGGAGTGTTGGGGGTGCTGACAGTTCCTGGGTTGAGTTGGGTTTGATGCCCACTCACTAGCTCTGGCCTAAGGGATCAGACTTAGGAGTGAGTGACATCTTCCTTTGATGCCTGTCACCCATCAGTGGCCAGGCTGAGGCTGCTGGTCAAACGGGGTAGGTAGATGCGCCCTTCTCATAAGCAAGCACACCCCTGAAGCCTGGGTTTCGAAGAAACCAACTTTCCCAGTCTGGAGACTGTGTTTCAGTCGAGAGTATATGAGTAACCTGATTCCCTTCTAAGACCCTTGGAAAGAGTCCTGGGTTGGAAACTTGAGGCCCACCTTCTCCTGTTGTCCTTGGGGGATGGGTTGACTGGGCCACTTGGCAAGGCTGTCTCCCAGCTCCTGCCTCAGGGTGACGGTATGGCTCATCAGATGTGCTTGTAAGCACATGGCTCTGGGACATTTGGTTGAGTTGTTCTCTTTTTGAGTGGCAGAGTCTGTTCCTTCTAAGGAGTCTATGCTACCTGTCCCACCCTGAGGTAGGACCATAGGAAGGATAGTTCTTACCCCTGGGGCGGGTGTGTGTGTGTGTGTGTGTGTGTGTGTGTGTGTGTGTGTGTGTGTGTAATTAATCTGTGTAACCATCCAACAATTGCTTTTTTAGAATGGAATTCTTTCAAGTTACCGAAATAATCTGTGGCTGAAGCCCATTTGTACACAATTATTTTTATGTACTCACAGAAAAGGCTGGAAGAACATTCACCAAATGATGGTAGTTGACTCTTGGTTTTGGCATTTTAGGAGAGTTTTGTTTTTTCATCTTATACCTTGTGCTATTTAATTTTTTTTAAGTGCATATATTCTTTGCCAACAGTTAAACATTTTTGAATGATAAATGTGCTGGTTGTAAAAAATCTCGATTAACTACAGAAATGTATAAAAAGGAAAATGAGTTAGGCATGGCCCCATCAGCCTGTGTTTTATGCAAATAAATACTTTCTCTGGGGAAGGGGTAGGGCAAAGTGGGAATGAAACTGTGGTTTGTGTTCTGCCTTTTCTTCTTGTTTTCTTGCAGGTAGATATGTTCAAAAGTTGTGTAGTTTGGTATTACTGTGGTTAATTTTTAGCCCAGGGCCTTCTACCTTCCTGCTCAGCCAGATCTTTTTGGTTGGGGTTGACTGACCAGAGGAGGAAACCCATAGATGCCTGTGTTGAAAAGTCCCAGGGACCATGAAGGCTGGTGTGTGAGATTAGATGCTTCCAGCTAAAGGGTTACCCAGTGGTATAGTTTTTCCTTGGCTCAGGAGTCTGTGAACACAGCTTACCATCTCCTACTCTTCCCATTTAGAAAAGAAATAGCACGGTGTGTGATGGAGAGGGCTTGGGGCTTGACTGGGTGCCATGGGTCATGAGACTGGGCTCAGCCCCTCGGAGCCTGTCTCCTCACCTGCAAACTACACCTAACAGTGTGTCCCAAGTTCCTGTGGTGAGTGGATGAGGTAATGGCCAGGAAGATACGAATTCCCTTCTTTCCTGCCTAAACCCTGGGTCTTTCCTCACGCGGAGGCCCCTCTGAGGAGGTCGCATTTGGAAGGAGGACCTTGTCCTCCCCTTCGCGTTTGTGTGGGTTTACATGCCCAATTCTGTCCACAGAGCAGGTGCCTCCACGGGGCTATGTCACCTTCAACAGCAGTGATGAGAACCCGCTGGAAGGTGGGGGCCTCTGCTACAGGGATGTCACCTCCCCCATCAATGACCGGGACGTGGAGAGCAGCAGCAGCAGCAGCCGGGGTATGTACCCACCCACATCCCGCCCGGGCTTGGCACTGCGATGAGTCCATCTGGTAGAGAACAAACGAGAGGGTGAAAGAGACAGAAGGCCCTGGCTCTTGGGAGGACAGTCAAAGGGTCTGGCGTGAGGACAGAGGAGAAACTTCTAGGCCAGTGTCTCCCTTCAGGATCTGGGGGACTTGTCCAGACAGGTTTAGCTCCTTGGTCGGTGAGCCTTCCGGGATGTGTCTTTGGTATAGGACACGTATCATTCATTCAGCAGCTGTTGACTGAGGGCCTCGTGTGCCAAGCACTGTTCTAGATGCTTGGATTTACCAGTGGACAGAACAGGCAAAAACCCTGCCCATGTGTACAGGGGAGGGCTTGGGCCAGGCAGTCGGCATGAAACAGAAGAACGCAGTGAACTATGTAAGAAGTTGGTGAGGGCTGTGGATGAAACAGCACAGACTCTGGGGAGTCACCACGAGGGAGACTTATAGCCCCATGTCCTTGTCTCCACCACTGTCAGAAGAGCAGGCCTTCTGTGCCCACCTCGGGGCTGTGCAAAGCAGCAGCAGCAGCGAGGGCCTAGCGAGAGCCCGGGGAGTCAGCAGCGAGGCCTCTCTGGAGAGCAACGAGGTGAGGCTTCTCCTCCTTTATCTCCCACCTCCCTTCTTTTCTTGGGGATGCTAGCAGTTCATCTGAGATGGGCGAATCTCCTAACAAAGACTTACGCGTGTCTGCGCTGTGCTGGGCAGGGGCGCCCTCTAGGGGCATCACTTGGGCATAGGTGACACAGACACGATGGAAGCCCATGTGTGGTGGTGGTGGGGGGGATATTTCAGATCTTACCCATGCTTGAGGGCAGTGGCACAGATTGAGAAGCTGGAATCATGGGGCAGAGCGCATTTGGATCAGCATGTCAGCCGTGAGCCCTTCAATGTTCATTCATTTTTTGAGTTCTGCTGTGGGTGTTTTGTTTTGGTTTTTTTTGAGGGATTTGTCCAAGGTCCCACAACTAATTAGTAACAAAGCTGAGATATGAACCTAGGTCTAGGTGACTCCAAAGCTCATGTACTTTTTCTTTTTTTTAAAAAATCCTATCTTCCCCAAGCCCCTCTCCTTTGGCAATCATCAGCCTGTTCTCTGTATCTATAAGTATGTTTCTGTTTTGTTTATTTGTTTTGTTTATCTAGAGTCCACATGTAGGTACAATCACATGGTATTTGTCTTTCTTTGACTTATTTCACTTACCATAATACCTGTAGGTCCATCCATGTTGTCACAAACAACAAGATTTCTTTTTTTTTTAATCGTTGAATAATATTCCATTGTATACAGAGGGTGCCAAAAAATGTATACACATTTTAAGAAAGGAAAAAACTGTATTAAAATTGTAATACTCAATATATACCAATAACAAAAGATGAATACAAGTCATGTTTGATTTCTGCAATTGTAAGAGGTGCTCAAAGTGGTTACCATCAGTGTAATTTTAATAGTTTTTCCCTTTCTTAAAATGTGTAGGGCTGGCCGAGTGGCTCAGTTGGTTAAGAGCTTGCTCAAGAGTTTGAGCTCTGAGCAACAGTGGTTTGATTCCCGGCCCGAGCTGAGCTGCCATTGAGCTGCCAACAGGTAGCAGGATGGTTCAGCTTTAAAAAAAAAAGTGTATACATTTTTTTGGCACCCTCTGTATATGTACCATATCTTCTTTGTCCATTCATCTATTGATGGACATCTAGGTTGCTTCCATATCTGGGCTACTGTGAATAATGCTGCAATGAACATAGGAGTATGTATATCTTTTTTTTTTTAAGATTTTTATTGGGGAATTGGGGGATGGGAACAGTGCTGGGGAATTGGGGGAAGGGGAACAGACAAGTTGCTGTCGTTTTGTTCTTCAGTCTAGTTGTGGAGGACGTTGTTTCACTGGCCCAAGTTGGCACCATCATTGCGCTCTTCCCAGGCGAGGCAGATCAGTCACCGGCTTTTGGACAGCCGCTCACTGAGGCTGCTGGCCGCTCACGCTGGCTGCTGGCTACACACGGTAGCCCATGGCAACCCACTGCCACAGGGGCTGCAGCCTATGCTGTCGCCAGTGACTCACGGCAGCCCAGCTCCAGGTCGATCTTTGTTCAGCATCTTAGCTGTAGAGGGCAGCGTCACTGGCCCTCATATGTGGGATCTGAACCGGGCCCTCTGGCGTCCCAAGCCAGATCTTAACCAACGCACCACTCGGCCGGCCCCTGTATATCTTTTTGAATTAGTGTTTTTGTTTTCTTGGGATAAATACCTAGAAGTGGAATTGCTGGATTGTATGGCGTCTCCATTTTTAATTTTTGAGGAACCTCTATACTGTTTTCCATAGTGGCTGCACCAATTTGCAATCCTACCAGCAGTGTACGCGGGTTCCCTCTTCTCCACATCCTTGCCAACGCTTATTTGTTGATTTATTGATGATAGCCACTCTGACAGGTGTGAGGTGATATTTCATGGTGGTTTTAATTTGCATTTCCCTTATAAATAGTCCTTCAGTGTTACTTTAAACACACACCTCTTGCTACAGGATTCGGATCATACACGTAAAAGTTCGGTTCGAAAACAAACTAAAAGTTATATGAAGACCAAGAATCGTTACAGCAACAGTGACAACCAGTGGCCTCCCAGCACCGGAACTTCTGGGGCAGCCTGTTCCCCAGGATCTATCCCCCAGTCTGAGAGGTCCGCCTATTCAGGACCCCAGGTAAGACCATTTGTGAAACTGGCGGTTACACTGTTAGAAAGACGGCACTTTGTGTGGTTTCTGAGGCAGTTATTGTGTACTCATGGGGGCCAGGCACTGTTGAGGGAAGAGAGTGGTGGTGCTTTTCCCCCAAATGACCTGTAAAGATTCTTGAGCTGAGAGGATTCCTAAGGTTGGAGGCTAGTTGCAGGGTTTGTGTCCATCTCTTTCCACAGGAGGGATCTGTCTCTCCCCTTAATTATACTCATTTCCGTATTCGACTCAGCCTCCCTGAGCCTGGAGAGGAAAAAACAGGACCCATCTTTGAGAGCTGCTTTGAGGGGTCAATGACAAGATGCATGTGAAGCAGACATAGTGGCACACAGTAAGCACTCAGTGAAAATTGGTATTTCTGCCTGCCTCATCGTGGGTCGCTCTGGCTAAGCAATTTTTTAGGGATTACAGGTGCGACACAGCAGCTCAACTATCTAATATGTGTTTATTGAATTCTCCTGCTCTCTGTGGGCATAGGTGGTACCAAGATGAATGACAGAGAGGTACTTATTTGCCATTTATTTGTTCAAGGCACAGCTCTGCTGTTCACTAGAACCCTGTGGTTTTGCTGGGTTCTCCTTGCAACCCCTCCAGGGAGTTCTCTCCAGGGTCCATATTCCCAAGGCTCAGCAAGCAGCTGCACCTCTCCATTCCTTAAATGCATGTCGATTGGAGAGCTGGTGGTGATGGTGGGATCTTAAGGCTGTTGCAAAAAGTAGGTTGAGGGCAGCTGTAACAGCCACTGGAGGGGCAGGGCAGAGCTGGAATGCTTTCAGAGTTTCATTTTCAGAGAATTGGTGTTGCTGGACCTGTCTGATGGTTCCCTAGGAGAACATAATTATAATACGAGGCTGTATCTGACTTGACGCAGAGCTTGTCTGTCCAACACCAAAGCCCTCCTTGAAGGACATATGTTGAAAATAATCACAGGGAAATATTTTAACTTTGCAGCTGTCTGAGGTGTTGGAAAACAATTGGGTAAAAAGATTAACCATAAAGCTTAAAAGGAAAAGCTGGGGAAGGTGATGTCCATAGGAGTTTTGAAAAGCTCTAACTTATTCCCGGGAATCTAGAAGGCCCCTTACATGCTCAAGGCTGTGTGTGTGGTCAGGAAAGACCTGAGAATACCTCTGATGACCTTGAGGCTCTGAGCAGACAGGAAGGAAAGGCTAAGGTAGAGCTGTCATGCGCCTGGCTGGGTGTTGAAGATATGCCCCAACAAGCATACAGAGCTACTCAGCAAAGAATCAGCTTTAAAAAAATATGTTCAAAGAGCTAAAGGAAACCATGTCTAAATAGAGACTACCAACAAAGTGACAGAAATAAAAATGCACTAAGTAGAAATTCTGGACTTGACAAGTATAACTCACATGAAAATTTCACCAGAGGGGCTCAACAGTAGATTTGAGCACACAGAAGAAAGAATTAGAAAACTTTGCATCGACCACCTGAGATTGTCCAATTTGAGAAAGAGAATGAAGAAAAATGAACAGAAACCTGTGACACCATCAAGCATCCAACACACACTGTGCTCCAGAAGAAGTGGGAACAGAAAGCAAAAAATGTTTTGAAAATAGCCAAACCTCCCCAAATTTGATCAAAAACATGAACCTGCACATTCAAGAAGCTATTGGGTTGTTGGAAAAGTCATGACACATTTTTGCAATGAAAAACATAGAAAAAATACGTCATAACTTTTCCGACAACCCAACAAATGAAATCTAAGTAGGTTAAACTCAGATCTACACCTACACCCATCATAATGCAACTGTCAAAAAAGAAGGGAATCTTGAAGGAAGCAAGAGAGAAGTAACTCATCACCTGCAAGGGAATCTCAGTAAGATTTAACAGCTAATTTTCCATCAGAAACCATGGAGACCAAAGACATTTGATGACATATTCGAAGTAATGAAAGAAAAATAACTCAACCAAGAATGCTATGTCCACCAAAAACTATCCTTTGGAAGGGAAAGAGAAATTAAGACAGTCCCAGCTACACACAGACTAAGAGAATTTACTGTTAGCAGGAAATATTAACACTAAAGGTGTCCTTCAGGCAGAAATGAAAACACTCGATTCAAAGACACAAGTGGACTTTCCTTGAGGGCAGAGAGAAGGGGCAGCTTGGGCTCTCCACCTGCAGTCAAGTCACTGTCCCACTGCTGAACTTGGGGGATCCGCAGGGCTCAGAGCTCCCTCTTCTAAGCAACCTCACCAATACAGGCTTAGCAGGAGAAAAGCCATCGTGTGCGTTTTCTTGTCCCCATGTTCTTGTCCCCTGCTGGCCTTCTGACCTATCCTGGCCTCTCCTCTCTGCCCCTAGGATCTCGCCACGCTGCTGGAGCAGATCGGGTGTCTAAAGTACCTGCAGCTGTTTGAGGAGCAGGACGTGGACCTCCGCATCTTCCTGACCCTCACCGAGAGCGACCTGAAGGAAATCGGCATCACGTGAGTCCAGAGGGGCCATCTGTGGCTGCCTGTCCCTTGTTCCAGCCAAAGTTGTGGGGCCAGCTGGGGCTGCAGCTTCCCTGCATTGAGAGGTCGGCTGTCCCCTGTCCATCCCTACAGCTGCTCCTGGCTTAGATGTAGGTGACCTGGGTCCTGTAGCTTGAGGGCCCCCAGCTGGCCCAGCTGAAAGTGCTGCGTTCAGGACACCCAGACATCTTTCTGCTCATTCACTTTTGAGAGCTTCCGAGTTGGCAGATGGTTGTCCAGGGGCTGAACTCCGTTTAGTGAAGGCAGCAGGCGGGCCAGGGAGGGGACTGCTCCCTGGGGAGGGGTGGGGTCGCCACTTCTTACTACCCTTTCTGTCCTCTTCTGCAGGCTCCCAGGGCCACTCCTCTTCAAGGATGGGATCTTTCCTAGGGGGAACCATCTTTATGGAAGGACAGTCAGTAGAGCCTCCACCCACGCGGCAGTGCTGGTCTGAGTCCTCTCATTCCACTGCAGGTTGTTTGGGCCCAAGAGGAAGATGACCTCTGCCATTGCCCGTTGGCATAGCAGTGCCCGCCCCCCCAGTGACGCCCTGGAGCTGGCGTATGCTGACCGGCTGGAAGCTGAGATGCAGGAGCTCGCCATCCAGCTGCACAAAGTAAATGGGAAGAACTGGGAGGGGACGTGCAGAAATGGTGAGACCTGGAGAGGACACAGCCAGCGATAGGACACATTACAGCTCCTGCCCTGAAGGGGAGACATGCAGGCAGGCACCCAGGAAGAAGGTGCAGAAAGCTAGGGGATATTAGGCGGGAGGTCAGATGGACACAGGTGAGAAGAGACAGGATGAGGGCAGAGAACAAGCATCCAGCGTGGACACCAGAGGGCTCATGGGAAGCGACCCAAAGCAGGGGAGGCTGCGAGGTAGAGCCAGCACCCACTCCAGTCCAGGAGAGTCAGGACAGCAGAAACGGGGGTGGGCAGGGGGGTGGGTCCCGGCCGTGTCCCCTGCATCCCCCGGCCCACTTGCCTGCCCGCCCCCCTTCTCCCGCTGCAGCGCTGTGAGGAGGTGGAGGCCATGCGGGGCCAGGTGTCCCAGGAGCAGGAGCTGCGGGCTGTGGTGGAGAGCTGCCTCCTGGAGCAGGATGGTGCCCGCAAGGATGTGCTTGCCCAGCTGCAGGAGACCTGGGCCCTGGCCCGAGACGCTGCTCTCGTCCTGGAGCAGCTGCGGTGAGTGGGTGCCTGCGCTGGCCCTGGGCCAGGCCCTGAGTTTTCTTTTCTCCAGATTCAATGAAGGACTTGCTTTCAAAACCTCCTAGGATGACTCCCTGCTACCCCCATTTCCTTCTGGCTGCTCCTTCCTGCAGGGCAGACCAGGCAGCAACGGGGCCCTGAAAACCTGCACACCCTTTGCAGGTTCTCTGCCCGGGTCTCCACCCCGAGCTTGTCAGTACAGGTGCTACACAAGGGTGCGTGCCAACCCGAGGAAGGCAGGCTGCGGGGACACTCAGGGATGTGGGGTGTCTGCCATCCCCGCCTTCTGGGACCATGGGACGCATCCCCAGGCCTCTCCCCTTACCCGCACTTGGTCTTGTGTCCGGCAGAGCCTGTCAGGCCGAGCTGTCAGCCCGAGTGAAGCGGGACGAGTCCCCTCCTGGGGCCACCCTGGGCCCAGCCTTCCCCACAGCTGGTAAGGAGAGCAGCGTCCTGGCCCCAGGCTGGGCAGGCAGCGGGCAAGGACGCCTCCTCAGGCTGGGTTTTACACTTGTCTCTGCAGTTATCACACAGGTCCCCTCGCACACACAATCCCAGACCCAGGTGAGGGCACCCTGCCTGCCCCAGCCCGTTTCCCCCTCTTGGTGGTGGCAGAGCCCATGAGCTGTGGCCGACTGGTCTAAGACCTCAAGTGACTTCTGTAGCCTCCAGTTGGGAGGCCAGGGACCCCCACCCCATTTTCATTCCTGGGGCCGGGCCCTGGTTAGCAGTTAGTACTTTGGTCAACAGACAGACACAAGGGGCTGTTTGGCACTGACAGTTGGGTGGGTCTCCTGCTCACAGTGGCTCAGGGCAGAGGCAGAGCCTGTGAGCACAGACCCGAGGCTCACCCAGCCCTCTGCCCCCCAGACTCCAAAGGCTGCCAGGCCTCCCTGCAGGCCCTGAGCCTCCCCGAGCTATCAGGAGCGCTGGAGGACCGAGTCCATGAGATGGGTGAGTCTCTGGGACGGAAGCCAGTGGCCTTTGCCCCCACCCAGGGACCTTATGTGGGGTAACAGGAGAGCCCTGTCAGCTCAGACCCTGAAGGCAGCCCCACCACAGCCTACTGACCCTCCTGGTCATCCAGTCCCAGTGCCCCCAAGGGTGTCCCTCCTCCCACTGCTGCCCAGGCTTGCAAAGCAGTGATGGTCTGCTCCTATTTTCAGGGCGAGTACTATGCTCAGTGACCCAGGGCCTGGAGAAGCTGCAGGTGCTGAATGGAAAAGAGAACTGGCGGGAGCCTTAGCCGGAGGGACGGTGAGTGTCAGCCAGCTCGGGACCCAGGCCAGGCCAGCAGGGTCTGCTGGGAGCTGAGTGAGCACCCACCTCAGTCCTCTTGCCCTTCTCAGAATCTGACGTCGGGTGACTGATCCACCCTGAAGCTGTGTGCCCGGAAAACGAGGGCAGTGAGCGGGCAGTTGCAGCAGCCGAGGCCTCAGGTGGGGCCAGAGGATCGGCCCCCGGGAGCAGCTGGCAGAGAGGCAGGACCGGGCTGTGGCCGGTGCCAAGCAGGGAGGACCCCATGGAGGCAGGACGAGGGCTTCTCGCCCAGAACCTGGCAGCAAGGCCCAGAGCAGGCAGGGCCTTGGGGAGAGGGCATGTCCCCACGCACAGCAGGCGCCACACTCAGGCTTGCCCTGATGGGTGAGGACTGGGGCGCCTGGGCAGCATGGTATTTGCTGGAAAATAAAATTGAAGATCATCTGGTGAGGGGCTCAATTCTGGTCTCACAACACGCCATTCTGGCTGACAGAGCAAAGCAAGGGGAAAGCCACACCAAGATCGCCAGCTGCAGTGACCCACTGAGGCCCAGCCCCTCCGCCAGGACAGAACGCTACTCCTAGTGGCGCTGACTTGGTGACCCCTCTTGTCCCCTTGTCCCTGCAGCTAGGGCCACCTTTGCTCAGAGCCCCCATGATTAATAGAGGCTCCCTGGAGAGCCACGCATGCCCCCACACCCCAGGAAATAAGAGAGGAGCAAGGTACAGGTCTTTTATTTACAGAGTGAAGTGCCTCTGCCCAGTGTGGCTGCTTCATCGAGGCTCTAAGGTAGATCAGAGGCCAGGCGGGGCAGGCACTGTGGAAACTTCCCAGTAGCTTCACTGAGGAGTCTTGCCAGACACAGGGCCACAGACCGCCAGTGGTGACCTTCCTGCCTGTGGTGTCTCCAGACCATCCCGGGGAGCTGCCTGCAGACCATACTGGGAATGGAGAAAGGGAGGCTTTCAAAGCACAGGAAACAGCAGCAGGCTCAGACCAGGTACAGCCAGAGCCATCCGGGTCAGGAACAGGGCCTCACATGGATGGTCTCAGCAGACGCCCCGGGCCAAGCTGATGGCCCAAAGAGGTCGGAGGCTGGCAGTGCCACAGGTAAATACAGGGATACACAGCACCCCCAACTGAGACGGGTCCTGAGGCAGCTCGCCCCTCGAACAGTGCCCAGCACTCTTGGGGCCTGGCCTGGCCCTGTCCTCAAGTCCTGGGTAGTGGGAAGAGGACGGAGATGACCTCCTGTGCCCAGCCCTGGGCCTGCGGTTAGAACCAAAAACAGTAGCAGAGGAGCCACTTAACTGTCCCTCTCCAACAACTACAGCTGAGCCCATGGCCCTGACTATCCTAAGAGACTGAGCCCCAGTGGGGTAAAGCTGTTTTGAAGCCTCACCCACAGTTCACATACCACAGAAAAGGAAATCTAACGAAGTAAAGCTAACAATAGCCAAGGTTAACAATATAACATCCCACCTGAGCTAGGGTGGGCCTGGGGCAGGATGCAGAAGTAGCCCAGATAAAGGCATCCTCCACTAGATCAAACTTCTCATTGCGTGTGCACCTACCCACTTGAAGAACCGGGGGTACCTGGGCCTCTAGCAGTCCAAGACTTGCAGAGGTGGGTGAAAACGTCCTGAGCTTAGAGGGCCAGGCCCGGCACCCCCAGGCCACCCATTGACCAACCTGAGGTCCCAGCTGGCACCATGACTGCTCGGGGCAGTGGAGATGAGGTGCCCACTTGCCCCAGGCAGTCAGGATGGGGACAAACAGAGACATTCCCACAGGAATTCAGGGCCCAGTCTCAGCCCACAGGCACAGACAGAGCCAGGGGAGGGGGACAGACACGCAGCACAGGAGCAACCTCAGGAAGACGACGGGAGCAGCTTCTCCAGGGCCTTCTTCTGCTTCTCCGTGGCTGCAGCCACGGCCTCAGCCAGCTTCTCCTCTGGCATCATGTTAAGCACCTTGAGGGCGAAGAGGAGCTGGTACTTGGCCGTGCTGATGAAGGCATTGCTCAGGAAGTTGGGAAAGCCACCAACTCGGTCCTTCTGGGTGTACAGCGGGACCCGCACGAGCCCCAGCACCTGCACACAGGAGACCAGGGTTGGGGCTAGGCTCCAGACCGATGGCCCAGACCTGGGAGGAGGGGCCTCTGAGCTGCTAGGCCATGGGAAGGGAAGTCAGGTGGCCAAGGGCATAATGGGAGACCACAGCAGGGTCTGGTAAGGCAAAAAGCCGGCCAGCTCCTTGGAGCAGTGCAGCCCCTTTCTCCCCAAGCGAGTTTCAAGGCCACCTCATGCACTTCCCAAAACTCTGCGTCCCCAAGTCCCAGCTCCCAATCCACTGGCAGACCATACATACCCCATGCTCCCCTTCCAGCCAGTGAATCCCAAACACACCAAGTATCACTCCAGACCATAAACCCCTCAAATCGCAAGATCCTTCAACCTCACCACCACGAGATACCAATCTCCTTCCCTCCCAGCACAAGTTCCCCTTTCTGCTCTTCAATTTCCCAGCTCCATCCCATCCCCCCAACCAATCCCACTCCCCAATCCCAGGATTGGCAATGGCAGGCAGCAAGGCAGATGGAACACAGCCCCGAGGGAGCCCCAGCCCCACCCGTACCCCCGGTCTCTCCCCACCCCGCCCCGCCAGATGACCCTTAGGGGAACGTGTTACCCATCGGTGCCTTCCGCGGAGCCAGAGCCAAACCCCGGGGTGGGGAGCGGGGCCCGGACGGCGGGCCCACCTCCAGGCCGTGGTCGCGCGAGTGCACCGCGCTAATCTCCACGGCATGCAGCTGCTCCAGCGTCAGCTGCCGAGCGTACAAGTGCGCCACGACGCGGTGCGGGCCCTCGGTCAGGTGCGAGCTCAGGTAGTCGGCTTCGGTGAGGCGAAGGCAGCCGAGGCCCAGGCCAAGCACCCGGTTCAGTCCGTCCTCCAGCGACCAGAAGCGCCGGTCCACAAAGCCCCCGGGGAAGCCCAGCAGCCCGTCGAAGCGCATCTGCATCTGCAAGGGAGCGCCGGGTCACGGGCGCGGGTCCGAGCGGCGCCCCGGCCCCCGCCCGCCCTCCCGCGTCCTCACCAGCACCGAGAAGCGCATGGGGATGCGGCCGAAGAGCTGCCCGGGGTTGGCAGCGTAAAGCATGGCGTGGCACGAGTGACTCCAGCCCGGTCCCAGGCGCATCGCCTCCACCCGGCTGATCTGCTTCAGCTCCGGGACCGCTGCCGACATCTTAGCACTGCCCCCGCGGTCCGAGCACCTCCCCTTAAGAGCGTGCGCGAGCCACCCTGCTGCCCCCAGCCAATACGCGAGCAGCCGCGTCCCTGGGGCCCACCCCTCCACCAATCGCTGACGCACGCCGGGGCGGGACCCACCGCGGCGCTCCGACGCGTCGTTAAGGGGAGCAAAGGGCGTGTGCACAGGCTGAGGCGGCACGCGCCCCATTCGGTACCCAATAGCCGCGCACCCCGCGCGGAGGACCCGCCCACGGCCCTCGAGAACCACAACGCCCAGGATGCAACGCGCCAGCCCTGCTCCACTTCTCGGGCTTCAGGCCTCCGGCCCGCGGAGCCTATGGGTGGGGACCGCACGGGACTCGAGACTGCTAGTCCGGAGGACAGCGGGATCCCCAGTGATCACATCGCCCTGGGCCGGACCTAGTAGCGTGCCTTCCCCCAGAGCCTCCCTGGGCGCGTGGGAGCCTCCTGCCGTCTCCAGAGGGCCCAACCCTTGCTTGCACGCACGCCAGCCCCACAATCCTGGGCGCCTACCACCTGTTAAGCACTCAAGTCCACCATGCTCAGCCTTAGACTGGGGGTGGATGGCAAGGAGCCCTGGGGCTCTCCACACCGAGTCAGCTAGGGCCGAAGTAATTTAAGTCCCCGGCTGGGAGCTACCCAGCCAAGTGCCCCAAGTACCCTCCAAGTCGGAAAACATGCCAGGTACTGGGATCTCCCGTTTCCCAGAGGACCCTGGGCTCAGAGGAGCAGGATTTGCCTAGAGGCACTCCAAAGTTGGTGACAGAGTCTGAATCCTACTCTAATTCCCACCCTGTCTCCTACCTAGTGTCCACAGCAGGAAACTTCCCGCCTTCCGCCTCAGGTACTTACCCTGTTTGTGCAGAAGGAAGCTGCTGGGTCTCCGGAGTCCTGGTGCCACTCACCCCACCAGCTGGCCCAAGCTCCTCCCCATGGTGGGCATGGATTTGCTGAGTGGAGGAACTCAGGGTGGGTGCCCTGGGCATAACTTCAAGACAGCCATGCGGTGAGGACAAACAGTGGCACAGGGATGGAGAGTTGGGGGCAGAGGGCAGGCAACGGTTGGTGGGATCCACCAGAAACACATGTTTGGTCCATGGTGTGTTCTGTCAGGAAATGTGAGGAATAAAGACCCAAAGAGGGAGGCTTTCTCCCCAGCTGTGGCCTTCCACCAGCGTCAGGGCTCAGAGGGGCAGCTGCAGCTGACATGGAGAGGCCAGATCCCAGAACAAGTGACTGAAGGGGAGAGGTTAGCTAGCGACGGCAAGGGCCCATCCAGAGAGGGCCCTGTCTCCAGGTTGCAGGGCATGCATGACCCAGGCTCAAGGCCAGTGCAGGATAGGGTCACAGAGGAACGGCACCCTAGCCCCAACCCCTCCCTGACACCAGACATTAACAAAGGCGGTGGGTCCACTTGGGGGAAGTGAGGGAGATCCAGTGTAGCCCATGCAAGAGCCCATCAGACACTGAGCACCCTTCCACTCACGCTGGGACCATGCTAAACCCAAGCACAACCGAGGGTGGCAGGCCTTCCCCCGCCAGCCAAGAACAGTGGTTCCACTCCAGAGCACCTGAGTCAAAGGAGGGTTCCACAGAGGCAAATTGGAACCGAGTTTGCAAAGGAGCTGAGAATTCTGGGACACCAGCTTGTCTTACTGCCCTTCTAATCCATTCTCCACAGGACCGCTGGCATGAGTCACTCCCCTGCTTGAAAACCTCTGATTGTTCTTAGAATAAAAGTCTCACTGCCCCTAAAAGGTCTCGCGGTGTCTGCACAACACCCTTGAATTCCGACACTCCAGCCACTCGCACTTCTTTCCACTCAGTGGACACAACTAGGGTCACTCCTGCCTCTGGGCCTTCGCACTTGCTGTGCCAGCTGCCTGGGGTGCTCTTCCAGGGCCAGCTCCTTCACATCCTTCAGGATGCAGCGGAAATGTCTCCTCAGAATAGTCCTCCCTGACCACAGGTTAAATTAAGTCCCCCATGTGACTCCATCTTGTCACCTGCTGATTCTCTTCCTAATGGTGACCAAGCCTGGGAAGATGTGGAGTCACTTGCACAGTCTCACTAGAACGCAGTGAGTCTCACTGACTAGAACGCAGGCTCCCAGGGTCCTGGACCTTGCCTTCTGCTGGCACACAGTAGGTGCTCAGGAAACATCTGTGAGATGAATCGGCAACGCAGGTGGGGACTGCAGCAGCGTGTCACACACCTGGAGGCCCTGGGCTCCTTCTCCACCTGCTCAGAAGATTGAGCAGACTCCCCAGACACCCTTCACTCCAACCCAAGAATCAGCACGAGAGTCAAAACAGTGCCCAGCAGCATCACACATTGCGGCTCAGGCAGTCCTCGCCCCTTCCTGGAGTCAGACTGCACTGTCTTACACATGAGGAAGCAGAGGTTGTGGCTACAAGCAGGCACTCGCACTGCAGTCAAGGTGCTGAAGCCACCACTAGCTACGCAGCTGTCCTGCCTCCTGACCAAGAAACAGCTGAGGTCCCTCGGTGCTGTGTGGAGAAAGGAGCGGACAGGATATTGCTGCATGATTTTATTACTATAAATATACAGTAAAAATGAACAAAAACCAGCCAATCAGAATACATCAAATGATAGCACATGTAAATCCAGGACAGGGCAGTCTGCATCCCGTCCTTCAGAGGACTGGCACCGATACCAATAGCGCGAGGCCAGGGCGTTGGCAGGTGGCGAGGGCGAGGCGGGGGGAGACGGCCAGCCTGTGTGCTTGTATGTGTGTGCATGCACAGTGGCACGTGTGCATCCACGAGCACACGGTGGGCGGTAGGGGAGGTGAGGCAAGCAGCCGGGGCAGGCAGCCTCAGCATGGCTGACAATTGTACACAGGAAGCGCTCTGCTGACAGGCCCAGCTGGAGGGAGACCGAGGACCCGCCTGGACAGAGCCCTTGGCTGCACCAATGCTCTGTGGATGGCTGCTGGCCACCCCAGAACCATCCTTCCCAGGGCAGCTCGTCATAAAGCGGCTCCTCCCAAGCCCAGAAGTGGTGGCCCCCATGGGGAGCTGCACACACCCACCCACCAGGCCAATGTCCCTGCTAGGGCAGCTTGTACGCAGCTGCACCAGGGCTGGCACTCCCTCTGCCTTTCTGTTGCCCAGGAGGCTTGTCCTATAAAAAAGACGAGGACCTCAGATGGGACCCTCCTCCCCCAGGCAGGTCCCACCACAGGAGTCCCACACAGAACAAATCAAAGAGAAACACAAAGTGATGTTTAAAATGGCAAAGAGGGAGCAGAGAAGTTGCTCAGGTCCCTCCCGGGTAAGGTGGGCAGCAGCGTCACTGGCCAGGCAAAAGCCTCTTGCTGAAGGGAGTCTGGGAAGGTGGGCAAAGCCACCTCTGAGAAGACGCAGAGCTTGGAGAGGGGCCACCAGACCAACCGCTGCCAACAGGCTGTGCACCTGCTCCCTTGGGCAGACGCAGACCTTGGCCTCACGTGCGGATGCCAGGGCTGCCCAGAGGGCAGGGCCGTGGGGAAGGGCTGCAAGCTGTGACAGGTGGCCCTACACCAAAGGGCCTGAGCGGGGCAGGGGAAGCAACAGAGGGCACAAAGCAGCAGCGCCAGCCAGGCCACGCACATGGGGGTAGGGGAGAGGCACTGTTTCCGTCATCGACCGTGAAGCTGACCCCACTTCCTTTCCACCCCTGACAACAACCCCCCCAATAACACCTCGGATGAAGACAGCGCTTCACCCACCAATAAATCCTCTTCTACCAGTTTGCTGAGTTCTAGGGTGTCAACCCCCCACTGGCCGGGGGGCTAGGCGAAGCCAAATCGGGCACATGTGGGTGGACAGCCCCCAGCCTGGGCTGCTTAGTCAACAGGACATTTGGGGAGACCCCAGAGCTCAGTACCCGGGACAGAAAGCAGCTGTCCGTCATCTTGTACCATTTACAAATACAGCGACCGTAGAAAAAGGGATTTGTCAAGGGGACAGTCCACTGTGCTCTTCAATCAACGGTCACACGGCCCCTTGGAGTCATGGCTACAAAGGGCGTGCAGACAGAAGAGGCCTGGAGTCCAGATGGCCCCTCCGCAAAGTCTGGGGAGCTGAGGGCTCCATGCTGCCAGCCTGGCCAGGCTCTCAGAGTGGGGTCAGCTCGGTAACCCTGGGGTCGGGACTGGGGCCACTAAGTGGAGGCCAGGCGGGACCAGTGGTGAAGAGGCTGCGGGGCGTCTCCATGGAGGTGGACCATCCTGCAGGTGGGAGCAGAGGGAGGAGGAGGGTCAGGCTCCACCAGGTAGTCCCGCTTCACCTGCTCCCTTCACCGGCCAGGCTCTGGGTTCCCACCAACTGCGAGACCAGAGGGCAGGGCCACCCAGCACCCTGCACTGTGTAAACATGTCTGCGGCAGACTACACAGAAGGCCTGGGGACTCCAGTCTAGGCACATGAGCCAGGCTGTCCCTGTAGGAGCAGATCACCCCCCAGAACAGGACAGAGCCCCTGGGGCTGCTGACCCCCAGGTCTCCAGCCCTCGCATGGTCTGTGCTCCTGGGATCTGGGCAGCCACTGTCCGCAGAGCTTCCTGACTGGGTTAGGCTGGGACCTGGTCAGCCCCAGGCTGAGGTGAGTGGACTCAGGCCCGGGTGAGCAGCTCCAAGAGTCCCACCTGCCCTCCTCAGAGGCCTGCTCTGTTCTTTCTACACTGCCACCTCCCCAGTGCCGTGACACATCTGTCCCTGGACCGGGCCTGCCCCCCAGGTGCTGGTGTGGGGAGCCCGGACCCAGCGCTGCAGCAGCGGAGGGGACCAGCACACTTCTCAGGGCTGCAGAGCGCGCGGCCACCGTCACCCACCTGATGTGGGCTCTACAGGGTGCCTCCTAATAGCAAACCAAGCAGTGCTTTGGCTACCGGTCACCTGAGACACAGATCCTTGGGTGAGGGGACTATTTTCTTAGGAGCTGTGGCTACGTGCAGGACGTCAGCTCTGCCACGCAGCCCGCAGGCAGTATACAGCTCTCTGTAGCTCGGCCTGACCGGTTTTTCTTACTTATGGAAATTTTACCTGAATCGCAACATTCAACATCTTCCACTGCAGAGGCCAGGGCCACCTTTATAAACGTGTCGGGCCCCATTTCAATAGAGGGTAAGATGTGTCAGAAGAAATGTGTGATGGGGACAAGAGAGGTTTGTGTGGGGATATAAGAGCAGCCATCAAAACAAGCGGACAGACACTGCAGCCTGGCGCACGTCCAGGACGGGCCGGGGTGCTGCTGGAGCGCCACACCACACACGTCTGGGAAACCCTGGGCTACCAAAGGCGCCAGTTCCTCTATCACCAGGCTTCCCAGAGCCGCTAACGTCACATGAAGGCGGGTAAGAGGGTCCCCAAAGCATATGGCCTAACCGCCTTCTGAGAAACAACTGCTTGGGTCACCCAGGTAGAGGGCATCTCCCTGTCAGGAGGGGAGTCAGCCTCACATGGCCGCCTCATGGACTGATACCAGAGGGTGCTGGTGTTCGGGAAGGTTCCAGAGGTGGGTGGAGGACAGGTTTGTAGCAGCAATGGTGGGATCTCAGCTAGGGCTGGGTCCCCATTCCTGGGACCCTAAAGGCTGGAAGAGCCTGCCGAGGCCACCTGGTCCCGATGCAAGAACCTCTGGCCCCGAAGGCAGCGTCAGAACCCAGGACCACATCTTCAGGGCAAAGGTGTGGCAGTTGGGAGAGGTGTGGCTTCAGAGCCCAGGCCCACGGGGAAGACCCAGATGTAGAAGCCTGGGAGACGGGAAGGAACCCCCATGGAGGGAGCAGGAGAGGGAGGGGCAGCTGGGGGGGTCTCTCTCCAGCCCCCTGCAAGGACGCCCCTGGGAGCCACCCCGCCACATGTATAAGGGTGATCACATACCAGCTTACTCCTCTATACCAACAGAGCAGGAGTCGGGCCCCCGGCCTGTGCAGAGGGGGAGAGAGACGGAAGCTTGGTTAGCAAGGCTCGGTAGACCAGCACATTCCACAGCAGATGCACTGGCTTTAGGACAAGCTGCCCTGAGGGCAGAGGGGGCTGTAAAGGAAATGCCCACACACAAGAATGTGCTGGAACAAACAAGGGCCAGGCTGAAAATGTTTCCTGAGAAAGCACTGGGCCCAATTCTAGCGCACACAGGGGTTGGGGGCCGAGCAAGGCTGGGGGCTGGGTGGGGCTGAGCCCAGAGGGAAGGCGGAGCCCAGGAAGGGCCCCCACCCCACAGGGCTGCCGGGACGCCAAGCATCTAGGTTTTCGCCATTTACGGATTTCCTCCCAATGTCCTTTCCCCCCCATCAACAGGGGATACTCAGGTTCACTAAGTCAGGCTCTATCCGCCCAGGGACGGCTGTGCAGCTGCTATAAAGCATGAAGATGCCTGTGTGTGCTCACATTCTGAAACACACACAGATGTGAAAGACGTTCAGGTCTCCACTAAGTCAAGAAGCCAGTAGTAGGATAAAAGGTGCCGGCACGTGACTGGAAGATGACAGGTACACACTCACAAAGGTGCGCACATCCATGAGGACCCCTGCCCGCCACCCCCACCTGCAATCAGAGGTGCTTGTGGGGAGCAGACGCAGGATGCTAACAGCGCCCACCTCCTCTCTCCTCTGAGAGCCACCGAGAACCCACCTTGCCCTGCAGAATGGGCAGGGTGCAGAGCCAAGCTGGGGCCTAGGCCCAGGAGCAGGACGTCGCCCACCGTTATCCAGTCAGGCCCGGATGCAGACTCCGGCCTCGTCTCTGCCACCTCCATAGCCACCTGCCTCCCACTCCACATGTGAAGCTACAGGCCCCGGACACTCGCCTGGGGGGTTGGTGGACTCAACAGCCAGAGGTTCTGGTCTCACTCCTGGGCTGAACCCAGTGGCTGTGAGCTGTCACATCCCTGATCACTCTGTGGGCCACTCACTGGGGGGAAGGGTGCCCCTCACTGCCCCAGGGGGCCACAGCGTAGCCATCCTGTGAGATCAGGACTCATACTCCAGGAAACCGAGTCCCTCTCCTGGTCCCCTGTCCCCAAATTTTAATCACAATGAAGTACTTGGAGTCCTCTGAAGGAACTTACTAGAATTCTGTGTCACTCTAAGGTGTGTATGGCTTTTCCCTGTAGGTGTCCCTATGGGCAGGCCCATACGTGCCAGTGAACCAATGGCTGTTCTGCTTCCTCACACCTGGTGACCCTGTCTGCACAGGCCACTGCTCGTCCAGAGGCTGACATGGGGGATGAGAGGCCCTTTCCAAACCAAAGCATGGCACAGCCCCCAATGCCCAGGCCAGGTCACCGTGGACCAGGCAACAGTGGCTCCAGGGGCAGGCAGGAGACGAAGGGGCTCCCGGCCACGTGGCAGGAGCCAGGCTCTCTGAGGGGCAATGTGACTATTTATCTTGATTCCAGAATCTCAGATGGAGTCCTCGCAGGTGCCAGCATGCGCGGTGGAGAACCCCAGCTCCCACCCCTGGTCTTTCGAGCCCAGGACTTGGAGCTGAGGGTCTTGGCCCAGAGGAGCAGAAAAGCTGAGGCCACAGGGCCCGGGGTGGAGGCCTCAGAAAAGGGGAGGAGGAGAAGGCCCCCTCCCTGCTGCCTTGGGCCTTGTTGGCACCCGGCACCCCAGCCTGTCTTCCCACACCTGCCCTGGGAGGCACTGCTTCACCTGGGACCTTGGCCAGGTAGTGGAGAGCTGGTGGCCTATGTCAGGCGTGGGGAAGGCAGGTGGTTTTGTTCCTACCTCCCTGGGGCAGCAGCTTAAGCCTGCCATAGCCATGGGTGAAAACAGATACGGCAATGGCAGTGGGACCAGAGCTGCCTGGCCCCAAGCAGGAGACAGATGGGGACGAGGATTATGTCCTTAAACACACAGCCCTTCCCACCTTCCTGAGGCTGAGCTGGCTCTGAGGCACAGGTTCTGTGCCAAAGAGCCAAGGGCTGCAGGAGAGGTGACAATGGACCCTGCACTTGGCCGTGCTTTGGGGGTCAATGAAAGGAGTGTGGACTCAGAGCCAGGGGGACGGGGCGGGTTCTCCACAGGTCAGCCTGTCTCTCAGCAGTCAGAATAGGCCCCCAGCTCTTTGGGGACAGTCATAGCACTGCCCCAGGCCTAGCAGGCCCCCAGCTCCTTGGGGACAGTCACGGCACCACCCCAGGCTCAGAATGCCCCCAGAGCCCACAGGCTGAGTGCTGTTACCTGGCAGGTAGATGTCAGCAGGGTGGCTGCGGCCGCAGGGCTCGGGGCTGCCATCCTGCAGGACATTCTCGATGGAGGACACTCGGCTCCCTGCAGAGGAAGGGGCAGGTCAGGGACCCACAGGCAGGGGTGGACCCAGCTGTCCCTCTGGCAGAGAGCCCCACAAATCCATCTTCCGTCCCTGAAGGTGCTGCAGCCACTGTGGGCCCGGGCTCCGGCCTAGAACCCACCCCACTTCCTCTGTGCTCTCCCGGGACCCCAGAGGCAGATGTTTCTTATTCCTTTCTTTCCTTCTCTCCCACTCCCCCAGAATGGGGCTTTTTACTTTTATCCTAAAAACATTACATGCCCTTGTTTAAAAAACAAGGTAAAATGGAAACGGATGTGACTGTCTCCCGTTTATCTCTCCGGATGAGCAGGTGGGGCAACAGCCCGTGGCCCACATGTGCCCACAGCGGGTCCTGCGGAACCTCCAGTGGGGGGCCCCATGTGTCTGGCTGCCCCTCTCACACATCAGCTCTCAGCCCTGAACCCACACTATTCTCAGTGCTGCCAAGGGTGTCGTCCCATCTGCAGAAAGGGGCCTGTAGAGGGCTGCCTGGTCCCGACATGCGCTGTGCATAGGCAGGAGGCCAACGCCGAGGGAGGTCGGGGAGCCAAGGCCTGACGGGCAGGGGGCTCACCCTGCACCACACTGGGCAGGGAGGGATGGCACCATGCTTTCAGGGACAAACACCCCTAACCCAGGCACCCTGCCCTGGGTACCCACACTCACACCCAAGTCCGAGGGCCCCAGCCCAGCAGCCTATAGATAGGCCCCACCTGTGTGCGGGAAGGGCTGCTCCTGGGAGGAACCCGGGTCCCCACAATACAATACTGGCCAGGGGACACCCAGCAAGGAGGGGTCACAGCAACAGAGCAGCTGCAGTTATTTGGGAGGCCATTACCGTGCTGCAGGCTTGGGAGCCAGCCAGCGAGGGCCACCTCCTGGCTATGTTACCTCCAAATTAAAGGGCCTTGGCCTCCCCCAACACTAACCCTGAGCCTCTGTTTCCTCATCCATCCACACTGGGGAGTAATGACCAGGACAATGGAGGGATGGTGTCTCCCCAGCCAGCAGAGGGAGGCACATCATTGGTGAGGTCAGGCCCAGTGCATCTGAGTGGCAGCTGGGACCTGACCCCTGCAGGCTGCTATGTGCTAAACCAACCAGTCAAAAGAGGCGCAAGCCTCCCCTGCAATGGGCGGCTTGGACACACAGGGGCAGGGCTGACTGCGCCCTGAGCCCACACCCTGGCCATCAGCTGTGCCAGGCCCAAGGCCCACATAGAGACCACCCTGAGTCAACACCGCAAAGACTACAACCCCAAGGGACGGGCATAGCCCAAGGCCGGGCTGGGCAGCTGTCCAGGAGGACATGCGAGGAGGGGTGATGGCATGCAGAGTGATTCAGGCGGGAAATAAAATGACTGCTGCTACCCAACACTGGACAGAAGGGGGAAAACTAGGAACGGCTCCAGGCTGTGCTCTGGGACATCATGCAGCAAACATGTGTGTGGTTCCCAGGAGGGCACCGAACGTGCTCTGTGAAAACCCCTAGGAGAGCTGAGCTAGAGGCCCCTGGCCCTCCCAGGCACAGAGTACCAGAACCCTGCCCCTCAGGGAAGAGAGGTCTTACCTTGCTTTAGTGACGATGTCTCGTCAACCTCCTCCGTGAGGAAACTCTAGGAAACAAGGGGAAAATGACCCTGGAGCTCTGGTACTGACCCAGGACCGGTGCCGACCTCAAGGGACCAGGCTGCAGGTGGCCAGGGGAGGGCGCAGGGCAAGCTGCAGCATCTGCCGGGTCCTTCACACACAGCCCCTTTGCCAGCACCCACCCCACACACGAGGAAACTGAGGCAGGGGAAGTCACAGCTGGGCCAAGGCCACTGAGTGAGGGAGTGGCAGAGTGGCCCAGGGCATACCACGCCACGGGTCCGGGAGGCCAACATGTGCGCAGTGAGGACTCAGATCTCAGATGGGCAGGGCTGGGGAGGGCAGGACCTCACCTCTGGGGAGCTGCTGAGCACCAGCCCGGCTCCACTTTGCAGGGGAGGGGCTTCTGAGTCTTGGGAGACCTTCTCCTCATCCTCTTCATGGATGGGGGATGATGGGGACCGCAAGGTGCTGAGGACAGAGAAGAGGAGGTGGAGGACTAGTGGACAAGAAATGCCAACCCCACCTGGGGTGAGCTTGCAGATGTGTGCCAGGGTCCACAGAGCAGACGCACCCAGGAAGGTGTGCACGTCAGCAGGATACCAGCGGTGTAACGGCCAGCCAGACCAGAGGCTAGCCACCTGAGGCTGGCATATGCCTAAACACGGCCTTTTATTTCCAGGACAGGCCCGTAATGGTCGATCGTGTGGGGTGGAAAGCTGGGCGTGACAAGCAGCAGAGACCCACATTTCTTTCTGTATCTTGGAAGTGATTCAGCCACATGCATAAGTCACAGGGGCCACGGCTGGTTTCATAGAACCTGTGCCTTTATTCTTTTTTAGTAAAAAACCCAGCACATGTGGGAGCAGACTTAACACAGCAGGTGTTGGTCACCTGGGCCTCGCAAGTGTCCAAGGGAACCACAATGGGCCCTTGGCCGGCCCCTGAGCGTCACGTGTGACCCTCGAAGGTTCCTGATGCCAGTGACGATGATCCTCTCTGATCGCCTGGAGCACGGGCCCTGCCCTCCAGCTCCTCCGGCATAAACATGGTGGGAGATGGTGCCTGGTTTCTGGGTCACTGGTCACACAGCAGGACGTGCCCATGTGACCAACCTCCAGAAAGTCCTGGAACCCTGAAACTCAAATGGTTCCCCTGGGCCGAGACACTGCACACACACACCCCCCCCCCCGTGGCTTGCTGCCCCCCTGGGGCCTGGGACGGGAAGGGACCCTGGTGCCTCTGGCCTCCACTGATGCATTTTTCTCCTGCTGCCTTTGCTACGATCAACCTTAGCCATGAGCCTAACCCGCTACTGGTCTTAGAATATTTCTGGCAAACCACCAAACAAAATGTGTTAAAATTATTTAAAGCTACAAATAAACCTGCTTTGCGCTTCTTGCCCACTGGCAAGCGTCCCCCTGCGCTGGCTCACCTGTCAGGGGATCTGCCCCGAGACTTGCCCTTCTGGTGGCTGCTTTCCACGATCCGATCAAGCCCAGCCAGTGGACAGCTGGCCTGGGACAGGCCGTCCGCGATGCCGGAGTAGGTGATCTCTTCATAAAGGGGGGCCGAGGGGATGGCTGGGGAGATGGCTCGAAGGCCATTGAGTGCCTCGAGCAGGGAGATGGGCTCGTAGCCAGGTGGGGTGCTGTCAGAGCTCTGCGGGGACAAGAGCAGGTGAGGGCGGGCTGGCCGGGCTCCCTGCCCACTGCGCACTGCCCTGGGCTTGTGCCCCAGGGATGTTCTGCTCCCCGGAACCTACTTTCTGACCGTCTCCTGTCCAGTCCACCTTCCAGGGATTTAAACAACCCCTCCCTCAGAGGGGCGCCAGGAACTCCAGGGCAACGTCGGACATCCTGCCCAGGGCTCCCTCGGCCATCGGCTGCGGCACACAGCCTTGGACACCCAAATGCCCCACTCGATGGCCAGCATGAAGGTAGAGAGGACATCTGGAGGAGCCACCCCCACCCCAGCCTGGGCCAGCCCCTACCTGGCTTTCTGTTCCTGCCTGGCAGGGGGTGGAGAGTGAGAAGGGTTAGTAAGAGACAGCAGAACTCGGGAGCAGGTGGAGAGCAAAGCCATGCCAGAGGCGAGAGAAACCAGTGGGAACCACGTGTGTTCTAGACCAGGAAGGACCTGGTTCCCAGGGAGCCCTGCCCAACACAGACACCTGGCCCCACTCGAGATCCTCTGTGGACCTGGGGCGGGCGGCCCTCTAAGCAGTGATGTGTGCTCTGGGAGCTTCTACTGGGCCCCCTGGTCCAGAACTGTTGTTTCCCCCTTGCTGGGAGCAGCTCACATCGACAGGCTGAGTCTTGCTTTAGGGTTACAGGTGAAGGGAGAAGGGAGATGCCCAGGTGCTGGGGGGTGGCACTGCTGGGCCCCTGCAGGGCGCGGCGGCCACCTGCTCTCGCTCTCATTAGATAAGGTGAAGGGCAAACGCTCTAAGTGAACCCCCTGTGCCAGCCCACCCGATCTGCTGGGGGGAGGGCTGCCTTTCAGGGAGGTGGCAGAGTGACCCGGGGACCACAGGACAGGCAGAGGAACCGAGGCAGGGGCCTTCTGCCCTCAGCAAGCACCCCGGGGCCTCTGGGTCACCTGAGGCGGTGGTGCCCTGCATGTGCTCCCAATCTGCCTTCAATTTAAAGGTTATAATTACTCTGAACCCCTTCATCCCTCCAAAAGGAAAACACCTCTCTCTAGGCTGACTCTCCAGTGACTTCCACCTCTACGCTTTACCAAGGGGGCGCGGGGTTCAAGCAGAGACCCAGCCCGGCTGCCACGAAGTCTGGCACCCAGCCTGCTTCCTGGGGTGTAGGGAAAATGCAAGAAAACCACGTCCTTGGCCAAACCCAAGGGGCAGAGGGCAGGGGGTGCAGGATGACAAGCAAGCGCCAGGAGTGCTGTTTGCAAAATCTAGCAGCCACATGAGCTCCACCTCCAACATCATTCCACGGCCAGCAAGAAAAAAAAGGGAAACGCGGGCCATGGGGACCGGGGCAGAAGCAGAGCTGGCGGGAAGGGGCGGCCGGAGGCCCGTACGTCGCCTGGCAGAGGGGGCCCGCAAGACGGGCTTTTTGCCGACAGACCTTGAGCTTTGCTTGTTCCACAAAACTCCCTTCCTGGGCAGGGACGCCGGGACTGGGGAGAGTGGATTTGACAGATTAAATTAACCAAACGCGTCAGCCTGGGGTGAAAATGACTTCCCATACTTGGTATTGGTTTAATAATCAGGGTGAGGGGCAGAGATGTGGCCACAGGGCCAAACACACTTACAGTTTCCCTTTTAGGTTTCTTGCTGGCCAGTGAGGCGGGGTGCGACTTTGATTTTTTAAAGGGACACTGTCAAAATAAAAATCAGACATTTTACAACTACCACCCCCTGTCCAGCCCTGGCGCTGCCTGGACGGGGCCTGTCTGGTCTGCTGGCTTCTACGAGCACCGTGAGCCAGAGCTACGCAAACCTCAAGTGTACGTTGAGTCGCGGGGACCTTGCCAAGTGCAGATCTGGCCTCAGGGACCTGGCTGGGCTGGGCCTGCGCACTGACGCAGCTCTTAGGGGTCCATCCCCATCCCCAGTGCCCACCCACGGTCTGGGTCACCTTGGGCAGCAGGTCCTGGGCAAGGTGGTGTGAGATGGCCAGCTGCTCCCCACATGCGGGCCTGGCTAGGCATGGGGAAGGGACCCCAAGGCCCCAGGGACCTCCATGAGGCTTGGCCTGGCCTCATAACCTCATCACCAACATCTAAGTCCTGACAGTGGCTGGGGAGGAAAATGAACCCAGATCACCCCACTCTGCAATGATCTTAATGGACTCAGTAGGGAAAATGCCTAATTTGGGCTCTCCCTGTACTGTGTGGAAATTGCTCGTACAGAGAAAAGTGGCAGAGAACAAGAACCCACGTGTCTGGCGATCTTAACCCTTTGGAAAGGAAGGCACTGGGTTACTATCCAAGCCCCAGCCGCCCTGTACTGGGGGTGGCATCTTGGCTCTCAGGGTAAGAGGGACAAACATGGAAGGGTCCGGCCTCCCCTCAGGCACCAGGGCAAAAAGTGGGAGGCGAACACGCAAGCGACACAAAAATCCCACCACCTGAGCAGCCACCGCTCTGTGAAGTAGTCCGAGTCCTCTCTTCCTGGGGACAAATCACATCTAAGTGCTGCTCCCCTCTCTCTCAAAATACGTTGTCGGGGAAAGTATGCAGAGCTCCTAACCGAACCCTATGTGAAAAACACTGGGGAGCCGCGTTTCCAGGCTGTAAGCCCTGGTGCTGACAGGGCCAGGCAGGCTGCCCCAGGGGAAGAGGGTGATGGCAACTCACCCCTGCCCCCCAGGGGCAGCCTTGCCTCTGCTCCAGCTGTGAGACCACACCTTCAGGCTTTGAAAGAGAAGTCAGAAATCTGAGTTTTAAGGGAAATTTCCAGACTTTTAAATGTTGGCCCAATTTTCAGAAACACTGTGGGCCGAACACATCAAACCCACCAGCCCAGCATAGGAGCCCATCTTGTGGGCGCACCAACCAGAGGGCTTGGGTCCTTTCTTCTTTTTAGAGAGTTGGCAGGACCTCTAAGAGTCACTGGGTCCAAACAACCTCAGCAGAGAGCCAAGAAAACAGACTCACAGCTGACAACACTCGTGACCAGCTGGGACCTGGGGGCTCGAGACCCAGGCCTGCCCCCCTGCTTCCTGGTTCTTCCTCCCTCATCTGTCCTCCTCCGTCTCTCCTTTCTACCGCCATCCCCGTCTTTGTCTGTTATCTGTCTGTCCGTATCTCTCTCCCTGTCTTGCTCCCTGTCTGTCCATCTCTAAGTAGCTCCCTTTCACCTGTATCTCTGCGTGTCCCTTCTCTGTGTCTCAGCATCTGTCTCTCCATGTCTCTGCATTTGTCTCTCTCTCCCTGTCTGTGTCTGTGTTACTCTGTCTCTGAGCATGCATCTCTCAGTCTCCCTCTCTCCATGTCTCTGCCCATCTCTCTCGAGGTTGCTAAAGCCAGAGACCGACTCCCTTCGTCTGCCGGCTGCAAGGTCCACCTCATGGTTTCTCAGGAAGCAAGGATGGGGGACAACTGCTGAGGTGCCCTCCTGGGCACCCAGGCTGGGGAGAGGTGGCCAGGGAACGCGTGGAGGGCATGTCACAGCCACCCTTTGAAGGAGACCTCACTTCCCAAGACCCATGGAGTGCTCCAGTTTCCTGGCTTGGTGGGACAATGGTGACAGACACCGTGGCACAAACTCAGCGATGGGGCGCCTGACACCGCCAGCAATCTCACCGCTGGAGCTTGCTGGGCCAGGCCTGGATCACCCCACTCAGCCCACAGCCCCCTGTGAGGCCCTGCTGGGCACATGAGGACAGAAGCCCAGAGAGCCAGCAGGCAGAGGTGCTGGCCAGACAATCTGGGTCCTGGCCTGTTACTGCCCCAAGGGCAGGGCCCAGGTGGTCTCCTCCTGGCTACCTGATCAACCCAGCCCCCCAGGAGCAGGACACTGTCCTAACACGAAGGCAGGCCACAAGCATCTGGATGCCTATCAGGCCCTGCACAGTGGGCAGGGGGCTTCCTACAGACCCCTGCCTCTCTCTGCCAACCCTCCCCAGCCCCCGCTCCCAGCATAGGAAGAGGGAGGCACTTACAGAGTGCTCATCGTGGTCCATGCTCTGGGCCAGAACTGGGCTGAAGGAGACAGGGGACAGGGCTCCTGGCTTCTTCCTCACTGCCCGGATCTGCAGAAGGGCCCGGAAAGCTGTGGCAGAAAGGGGGCGGGGGCTGATGTCAGGCAAAGGACGGTCAGTTCCAGTACCACCAAGATCCTCCAAGCTCCAGGGACACTGACTACCCCCCCACACACACACAACAGTCCTGGGACAAGACACATTTCTGAATCAGGCGGAACAGAGTCATAACAAAACGTCCCCAGGAGGGAGACAGAGAGGCCAGGATGGCGCTGCCCCAACTCAGACAAAGCTTCAAGCGGTGGCAAGCAAGGTGCAGCCAGCCAGCGTCTCACCTGCCACACCCCAGATGGTACACTAGACCGTGAACGTGGCTGCAAGCTACACCTGCCAACCAGCTAAAAGCGCACGGTGTGCTCTAAACACCACAGGTCTCTTCCTGGAAGTTATACCAAGGAAGGAAGTGACTGACAGGCAGGCAGACATATGTACATGAACATTCATGATGGTACAATGTCCACGCGGGGAAAACTAAAAGCAGCACAAGGATCTGGGAAAATAAATTAGGACACAAGCTACCAGTCATCCTGTAGCATCGGTTCCATTAACAAAAGTATATTTGTGAGACATGGTTAGATGAAAGTACAGGTCACACACATAATGGTCACAAATATACCAGCTACACCCCCACAAAAGATGAGACAACTGAGTCCCTAGCGGGGACAGCAGTCGCCCCAGGCTGCAGGCCTCAGGGACAAGGGCCCTGGGCCAACTTGCCAGCCCAAGTGCTACACCTGCCCTGGCGTCCCTGCTGCACCCCGAGAATGCCCAGGCGGCCAGAGAAAGCAGGGGAGGCTGCTTAGGATCCTGCCACCGCACGGCCCCCCGCCCCTACTTCCTGCCCTTCTGCTCCCAGCCTGTCCCTCAGCGAGGAGAGGCTCCTGCCCTCCATGCTACAGTCTGAGTGGGCTGGGCAGAGCCCTGCTGCCCGTCTCTCCAGGCCGAGCGCACAGCCCCCGTGTCCCATCAAGGCTGGGGCCTCCTTCCAGGCTCTGGAGACCACATAGTCTTGTCTTCCACTTCCACACGGTCAGCCTGCCCTGTGGCCCCTTCCCACGGCCACCTGGCTATCCTGGGGGGGACAGCCCTGTGATGTGCCGGTGCAGCCAGTTCCAGTCAGCGGGGGTGAGGGTGCGGCTCTGGGCCAGACCCCAGTTTAAACCCCACCTCTGTCCCTTATTAGCCGCGACCTTGGGAAGGTTCCCTCTGAGCCCCAAGAGGCAAGCATGGCAGGTCAGGCCACATGTCCTGTTTCAGAGCTCGGGGGCAGAACCTCAGCAGTCAAGGTATGAAACAGCAGAATTCGTTTTTAAAAAGGTATCATTTACCTACTAAATGAAAATGTCCCACAGCCCCCACCCCCCAGCTCTCCCCACCCACTTAACGCTCATGGTGACCCTGAAGTGGGACTAGTACCCTGAGAATGTTTAGATTCCTTCTATTGGAAGACAAATCTTTTATTCAGAATTACACCCAACGTGATGAGTTTTGACTGAAAAAAATTGTCTGGAGTGCTCCAGGAAACCAAATTTAATTCCTTGATCAGCACCCATTTCATTTCACAGTAATTTCTATCAAAATATTTTCCACATAATCTTTAAAATAAGGATTTGATTCACTGATCAATGTCCGTCTGGTTCCAATGTCACTGTAAACACTGGACCTGGAACACCCTTGCCGGTCATTTATTCTGAAAGTCTCATTTTCCTGCAGGCAGAGTTTTGAGGATCTGAACCCTCCCTAGCGCCTGCAGTTGCTGTGGGTTCACCAGCTATGCTAACCACAAAGTTCCCCTCCACCGTGAACCCGGCGGGGCTGGCTGCCTCTGTCACCCTCAGCGCCCCGCCACTCCGTGCGGCAGTCCCCACTCACGCAGCCGGCAGATGGGGCAGTTGCTGGCCTGGTAGCGCAACGTGTCGGCGCAGGAGTTGCACAGGCACAGGTGGCGGCAGGGCAGGATCAGCGTGTCCCGCAGGTCCGACAGGCACACCACACACTCGTTGCTGTTGTCACTGTTCTCCTCGTCCGAGGGCTGCAGGGACATCAAAGGTCTGAGGGTCAGTGGCTTCCTGAGAGTCAGAGGCTAGAAGCCAGCTAAGGGCAGGGAGGGGGCCTTCTGGCTCTGGCCACCCCATTGGCCGTCCCCCACTTCTCCAGGGGAAAGGGAAGCCCAAGAGGGCAGAGGAATGTCACCAAAGAGCAGAACTCCTCAGGAGGCGTGGCGGGAGCCATGCTGGCTGGGCACCAGATCCAGCCCATGCCCGCCCCTCAGCAAAGAGAAGCAGCTGTGGCCCCACCCCAAACGCACTCCCCAAATCAAGGAATGCAGGTCTCTTTCTAGTCCTCAGAACCAAAAACAAAATGTGGAAAAGACACCACACCGTGGAACACGTCTTCTAGAAGGTACCTATTTATCTGGTCAAAACAAAAAAAGATCAGACAAGTTTAACTTGTTTGAAATATTTTCATCAAGTGATGGCAGCTTTTGGAAAACGAAATTAGTATCTGGATCAAGAGACAGCATTTTAAAACAGGGATCAGCAAGCTATGGCCTGCCACCTACTTCTGTAAATAAAGTTTTACTGAAACAAGGCCTCGCCCACTTGTTTCTGCATCGCCTGTGGCTGCTCCCGCGCTATAATGGCCGTGCTCAATAGATGCGACAGGCACCGTAGAGCCAGTAAGGTTGAAAATATTTACTATCTGGCTCTTTTCAGAAAGTCAGTCGACCTCTGGTGCAAAACACGTGAACTGGGCAGACAGTGGTCATGTGAGGCTCAGGGCCTGGCTGAACTACCCTGTCCTTCTGCTTCTGTCCTGTTCCGGCTGGTGTGTGAGACTCTGGAGATGTTTAAAAAGAGGCGGCCGTTTCATTCTTGCCAGTGTGCCTTTGAAAACAGTGACAAAGGCACCAGTTGATTCTCTGCTACCCTTCCCTGGCTGTGCCAGCCCTGGCTCTGTCAGCCACCAGGTTTCTGTCTGTGACAGAAAGGCACATCCCTCCATCCACAGAACCGCAGGGGCTTCAGTCTGGAGAGGAGACAGCCAGCAGGGGGCAGTGAACAGCAGGCTGTGAGAACTGAAAAGCCCAGGCAGCACCAGCTAAGCCCAATCAGGCAGGAGGGGACCTGATAGCCAGCAGCCCAACAGTGGTAACAAGCCAGGAATTTGCTGGAAAAAGGACAAAATGTCCCATAGTCATTGTTAACTCTTGTAAAAACTCAAGGAAAAATAATGGAGTCTGGGGTCCTGGGGCCTCCAGGGGAAGGCACAGAAGGGAATGGCTCCTCTCCCATCAACCCGCAGGGCCCTGGCCAGGGCGGGGGGACCCCAGGCAAGTCACTCCCGAGTCTGCTTCTGTGCAAGTGGAGGAAAGCTGGGGAGCGAGGCCAGCCTGGCGTCCACGCGTGTGCTCGCCACAAGCACGTACCTTCGTCTCCTGGTTGTTCTTGTTCTCGATGCCGTAGATCTCCTGCAGAAGGTAGCTGACCCGGTCCACCTGGAGAGCAGGAAGGCATCTGGGCACTTGCTACCCCCACTCAGGGCTCCTCTGCACCCACCTGGCCTAACACCACCTCCCAGGTACCAGGCTCAGGTCCTGGAAGCAGGCACAGTTAGGAATTCTGTCCAGCCCCACCCCACGAGAGGGGTTAGAAGAACCAGCGACCTGTCCAGGACACTAGTAGCACAGGCAGTAAGGTGGGGGGCCCAGGGGTTCTGCCCACCACAGAGATGGGCCTGGACGCAAGCTCCACATGGGCCCAGCAACCAGACCCTCTGCCCACCTTACCGTCCCCAACCTGGAGAATAAAACTCTTTGGGCCCACCCATCACCAGTCCCACAAGCGTGACCAGGGTCAGGTCTCCTGTTGTCCACATTCAAAAGTGGTCGGAACTGCTGTGTTGCCCACAGGGCCATCAACGCCCCTCCTGAGAGCCACAAACAGTCCTGCTTGTCAGCTCTCCCGCAACAAGTGCCCTGACCATCACTGGGGTCTCTGGCCCTCCTGCCACCTACAGGGGCTGGGTCTTCCCGAGTTCTCAATACGCCTCCTTTTAAAAAACTAACTGACACCATTACCAGGTTGCAGCTTACACACCTGAGCAGCTACATACAAGGATAATTCTCACCATGGTTTTGGAAACAAACCCCACCGTGGCCATTGTTAAAATCAATCTCAGTATCAAGATCCAACATACTGTGATTCTGGGGGCCCCATCATCTAAATTTTCACAGCATGGGAGGCCACCAGGGATAATTCTTCCTGGGGTAGGACCACGGAACTACTAACCCCAAAGAAACGTTGTACTGCTCCATAGCTCCCATGTGCTCCAGAATATTCCATCTTTCCTCACATATTGATTCAGTCAATTCGACTTTGCCTAGTACTGCAACATTTCCCACAATTTGTGAGGAAGAAGGGGAGGAAGAGGAGGGGAAGGGGGAGGAGGGGAGAAAGGGGGGAAGGAAGAGGAGGGGGGAGTGGGGGAGAGAAAGAGGGGGAGGAGACAGAGGAGGGGGAGGAAGAAGAGGCGGCCGGGGAGCAGGGGAAGGAGGATGGGGACGAGGGGCAGCAGAAGCTGCAGTCTAATTTTCTGTTTGCTCTCACCCTCCGTCCATTCATTCATTCATTCAGCAAACATTTTCTGAAAGCTGACTACGTTCATGCTGGACACGGCTCAGGGCTATAGCGGTCAGTGGTGGCAGGACACATGTATGCGCCGGGTGATGACCTTGACCCTGACTTCCCAGAGCCCAGAGTGATGACAGACAAGTCAACAGGCCTGCCACCAGCTACCTCAATAGCAACCGTGGTGGGCAGGGAGAATAATCCACGGAGACGACTGGGTTATGTGTATGCGTGTGTCATTTAAATCACATTTCCTCTGATAAGACTTACGATCTGCTTCTGCTTTAACGGCTTCACAGAGAAGCTGCCGTCGACATGCTGCAGGAAGAAAGACACAGAGGTTAACTCAGCCACGCCAGCACTGCTCAGCCGGCTGAAGGTCTTTCTCGGTCATTCCACATCTACAGCTAGACAAAGGAGGGACCGCATGAAGACTGAAAAGCCAAGCCAGGGTTTCTCAAATGTAGCCTCTGACCTGGCCTCGACACGACCCGGAGAACCTTCTAAAGATACCATCTCCTGGGTCCCACCCTGACCTACGAAACCCAACTGCCCCCCCGGGGAAGCTCTCAAGCACATCCAAGTTGACAACCATCAGCCAAGTTCTGAAGATGGACAAGAGCCTCCCCAACGGCGAGAAGCAGTGCCTGGACAGCAAGAATTGGAGCCCAGTTCCAGCCCTCAGAGGGCTTGGTCTCATCTCAAAGACGGCACAAAACACGCACGCGCATGCGAACACAGAAACGTCCTGAGCTCTAAAAACTGTAGAACAAAACAGAGCAAATGCACTCAGGGGTATCTGGGGAGACATTCTGCTCAGTCGACAAGGTTAGTTAAGGTATGAGGTCTGAGATCTTGCAACAACACCAATTATACTACTGAGTCAACCAAGACCAGTACTTGGCATTTTCTGATAAGGCTGATGGGCTCCTACAGAAGTTTCTAGTATGTTAGACTCCAAAAATGAAGCAGTTTCTCACTGGGCTCTACATTGGAAACACAGAATGGAATGTTTGTCCATCAGTGGCCCATCTGCCTCAGCCAGAAAAGCGATGGGTAAATAGTCACTGTCTCTTCTGAAAGGCCGGGCTTGGGGAGCACAGCTGGCAAGCACAGAGCTGGACAGGGAGCGGGCCAACCTTGCCCGGGGCACTCGACATCACCAGAGCACCAAGAGGCCAGGGACAGCACTGGACAAACGGGCCAGAGGGGCCTCAGGCCTGGCTATCCTGACTCCTGGGTGTCTGGAAAGGCCCAGATCACAGGAAGAGGCTGGGCTCTGCTCTTAGGGCTGGCTCTCAGTACTGCAGACGCAGACCCAGCTGAGGGAGCTGGGGCCAGCAGGACGCCCAGGCGTGGTGGGAATTCCTGTGCAAGCAGTCTGAGCCTGGTTTCCTCATCGGGTCCTTGAT
Source organism: Hipposideros armiger (assembly GCF_001890085.2). Classification (NCBI taxonomy): domain Eukaryota; kingdom Metazoa; phylum Chordata; class Mammalia; order Chiroptera; family Hipposideridae; genus Hipposideros; species Hipposideros armiger. The sequence continues at coordinate 925,877 of NW_017731665.1, read as the reverse complement.
CCTCATGCACGTAGGCCACAGGCTGGTGCCAAAAACACTGTACAGCCGAAGACAGAGAGCACTGGGGTGTGTGTGTGTGTGTGTGTGTGTGTGTGTGTGTCAGCCCTGGCCATTATCAACCAGGGACACACCCACTACCTTCAGCAAGGGTCTCAGTGAGCAGGGACCCTGTCCCAACACAACCAGGCACGCAATCACTGCGTGGCCAAACACACAGAACTACCTGGTCCCCGGGAGCAGCAGACTGGCGAGAGAGACTGTCCCTAGAACCCGCAATGTCCTAACGTGGATGCAGCGGTGCGGCACACCACCCTCACCACCAAAGCCAGTATCACCACTGCACCCTGTAAATGTGGTCACAAAACACAAACAGTGGGGAGCCTGGGGACTCGGGTCTGCATGGAGGGAAGGGGCAAATACCCAAGTTCAAATACAAGTAATGCTAAAGGTTAACATTAAGTGAATCCTTCCACATAAATGGCCTTTTCTATGTAGGGCATCCCCAGCTCAGGGCCCTCAGAGGAGTCTGGATGTCTTCTCTCTCTGCCACCTACAAAAGGTGCGAGGCAGGTGCCAGACCCTCGTCCACAACACCAGCATTCACTGAGTGCCTACTGCGCACTGAAGATATGACCAACAAGGGGCCAGTTCTGCCCTCACAGCATCAGATGAGTGTCTGCCCGGAGGTCAGGAATGCCCCCACGGGGAGGGAGGTCTGCCCAGCCCAGCGCGGCCAGGGGATGCAGCTTCCCAGAGGCGGGGCAAGGCCACCTGTAAACATTCATGGACCAGGCGGGGACTGAGAGGTTCCAATGATACCCGGGACACTGGGCCCGCTGGGAAAGGCCACAGCCCTGGATGGTGGCAGCCCTGGACGGTCCATCCACATCTCAGAGGAAAGCTAGTCTGACTGGAACCCCCGACGTGGGTGTCCCAGCCCGTGCTGGCAAGTTACAGGGACTTCTAGAGGGTTAGACTCTCCAGAACATGCCCTCACCACACACCACATGCCCTCAGAAAAGCCTCCTGATGGTGACGCTCGACGTTAAGGCCCAGCCTCCTGACACGCATCATCTCCCTGGAGCCTGGAATGACTGGGGAACCCTCCATCTGCCCTGGGCCTCCGGCACTAAGCCCACTTGGCCAGACATGATCTCCAAGTTCAGACTTCTAGTCTCAAACACCACCCCTCTTCCCATAGCTCCCAGGTCGAGGGGCAGGACAGCACTTACCTTTTCAAAGGCAGCTAAGAGCACGTGGGCGTGGCCAGTCACCTCCACAACTGTTGGGAGAGCGAGGAGGAGAGAGAGGAGAGCACTCAGAGTGCTGCCCTGGCCCCTGTTCCAGCCTCACTCTCTTCCCTGAAGGCCGAGTCCAGATGGTCCAGAACCTCTGGAAGGCTGGTCCTCATCTCTCCTTCCTCTGCCTGAGGGGCCCTGCCTCGCTCTGGCCCACACCTCACCCCTCCTCCAAAGCAGCCACTTCTAACTGCCCGAGGCTGGCTCGGTACCTGCTGTCTCCCTGCACATGGGAGGGCGTTTCGGGCACGGCTGAGGAGCTGGACTCAGCCAGTGGGCCTGGAGGCAAGCCCTGCCCTGGCAGGGTTCCATGTCCACACCCCAGGCTGGGGGCCCACAGCCCACAGCAGTCACAGGGAGACCCGGCAGGACTGGCTGGACTGGTTGGGAGATCAGCGTGGCCTGAGGAAGGCCGTTCCGCTTTCTGCTAACTGTCTCCATCATTCCACTGCGGGGTGGCCACCAGGATCAGAGGCCTGTTTAGCCGCTGTTACCACCGTGAAAGCCAGGCTCTGTCACAGGGCCTTGCCACTGCGGGAGGGGGACAGGCTGGCCAGGTAGCCTGAGCTGGAGAGAGGCTCCACAGCCTTAGGTGGGGGAGACACCAAGGGGGACCCAGAGAGGAGAGGGAGAGCTTGGTGCTTGAGCCCCACGGCCCTAAACCTGCTCAGTGGGCTGAGACCCTGTCCTTCATCACTTCTGAATAAACTTGTTCCTGCTGATGGAGGGGAGAAGGGCCTGGAGAGATGGCTTCTTCCCACAAGGTCCACACGCTGGAAGGGAGAACAGAAGAGGAAAGGCAGCTCACCGTCTCCTTCATCCACCATGGCTTGGATGACCACTGGAAACACCCCCCGGTCCAGGTCAAAGTTCAACTGAGAAAAGGAGGCAAGAATGGTCAGATTGCACTGGAGGGAGGAGGGGTGGGGGCTGTGGCAGAGTTTGAGGGGGCAGACAAAATGGTGAGGAAGACAGAGGCCTGGCTGTGCCTTTGTTCTTTTGTGGTGAGAGAGATAAAAGTGATTAAAATGGCAAATTTGTGTTCAACTCAGTGGCATTCAATACATTCATAATAAGGTCATGCAACCATCACCACCATTCATTTCCACAATGTTTTCATCGTCCAAACAGGAACTCTGTCCCCATTAAGCAATCACTCCCATTGCCCTCCTCATCCCCTGGTGACCCCTCTACTTTGTCTATGGACTTGCCTGTTCTGGACATGTAACAGAAACGGAATCGCACAGTCTTTGTCTTCCGTGCCTGGCTTCTTTTACTCAGCATGGTTTCCAGGTTCACCCATGTGACAGCGTGTCAGTGCTTCCTTCCTCTGGGAGGCCACTCTCCTCCTCACACGTGTCTACTCGGGTGTGATCTCCACATTTGCTCACCAGTGGGGGCCTCGGGTCAGGTCACACTGAGCCCATGGGACAGAGGCGGCCAGCTGAGGGCATCTGCAGCAGGAGCTGCATGGGGGGCCTAGAAGGTGCCGGTCCATCCCAGGCTGTTTAAGAGGGAGGCAGGACTGGGAAGGGGAGGGGCCAGAAGGGGTCTGGGTGCCGGGCAGGGTCAGACTCAGAAATGGCGTGTTCAAATCTAGAGCCACGACCCAGGCCTGTTTACCCATCTGTAAAAGAGGAATAAAAGCTGTGCCTAATGCAAAGTCTGTGAGCGTGGTATCTGGGCAAGCGCGCAGTGAACACCAGCCATTCGAAACTCTGCATGTTTAGGCAGCAGGAGCCGAGGGAGGTGGCCCAGGAGGGTCGCCCAGGAAGACACAGGGCTTGGCCCCCAGGAACGCAGGGCTTTGGGGGGACATGTGTGTGTACCAGATGCATGCAGGGAGGTGTGTGTGGGGGGGTGTGGGATGTGTCAAGGCCTGCCCAGGACCCAGCGAGGCCTCATGCTCCCCACACCTCAGAGTGGAGGGGCTGCACCACAGAACCCTGGACTTGCTGAAGGGAGAGACACCCTCTCTGCACTCCTGCCTTGATCTGAGATGACCGTGGGGATGTGCTCACCCAAGATAGGAGTTACATGTCATTTACAGCTATCCAGGGGACAGTGGCCCCTCTGTAAGCGTGTTCCTGCCCTTCCCACCCTGAGTCAGGGCACAGGGGTGATCTCGCTGACGACCATCCCAAAGTTACCCTGGTGATGACCACGCTGGGTGTGATGCACAGGTGCTGCCCTTCCAAGGGCTGTAATTAAGACCAGGAGGGAGCTGTTCAGGTGACAGAGCCGATGGGAGCAGAGCTTTGTGCTTCTGGCCGGCTGCTGGGATATAATCCTCAGAGCTGACGTGAGCGACCTGGTGCTCTAAGGAGCTGCCAAGTCATTTGCACTCTTTCTCCCTTGCACACTAAGCTGAGTGCTCCTTAGCATGGCTGACAGTCGTGTTTTGCTGGTGTTGGAATAACAGACAGCAGTCTGGGGAGGTGTGCGAGGTGGCTCCACCAGCAGGCAAGGACCCTGGCCCTTCTCTTCTGTCCCCGACAGACAGGGCTCATGATGGACAGCCCAAGCTAAGTAAGCACTCTGCACACTTGACCTCACAAAACCCTGACAGCCACCCCACAGCAAGGGACAGTTTCTACCTCCAGGTGACAGATGGGAAACGCAGGCTTGCAGAGAGAGTGAAACTTGCCCAATGCATCATGGAGAGAGTAACAGAGCCAGGGTGGCCTCCGGGCCCCATCCACCTGTTCCTGGGACAGGCCACTACTGCTGCCCCAGATCCCCCTGGTACTTCCGCCCTTGAGACTCTGCTGTTATCCAGCCTGACTCACTGGGGGGTCTCCTGCCCAGATCTGTCCAAACCCCACAGAAAAGGTGCAGACAGCTGCTGTCCACCTGCCCAGCACGCGAGTGCTCTTTTCAAATGGCAGCAGCCCAATTTTCTTTGGGGAAATTTGGGGACAATTTGAGACCCTACCTTGGGTCTGGGTCGTCTGGCCAGAAGATAGCATGTGCCTGCCTCAAATGGGGGCAACAAAGGGAGGCACACGGCCTAAGATGGTCCATCCAAGCACTCTAGAGCCCCGGCTGCTGATCTGCAGAGTGCCAGCCTGAGAAGGGAGCAGGCTCAGCCGGAGCAGACCCCGTCCTGATGACACGGGCCCTACAGGAAACCGCAAGCCATCCAGCTCTTTTGGAATCTAAGCCAATATATTCCTGGTCTTCTTTTCTTAAGCCAGGCTGAGGTGTGTTTCCGTCGCTAACAACCCAAACAGTCCTGACACGGACACTGAAGGCTCTGTTGCAGCAGCCTTCCTGGTGCCTCCCACTAATATTCAGCTTGGAAATCATGTGCTGTCAACAGGGCCCATGGCAGCACCCTACACACAGCCTTCACTCAATTGACTCAGCGAACTCTGACGGAAGACCTACACTGGCCGCCCAGTGCTGGGCCAGGGGACAGAGATGGAGACGACGGGGGCACTGCGACCCTAGCTCCCCCAGCCACCAGGGCCCGGGCGCTGTGCCGCCCTTGGGGTACCCGGCCGCGACAGCCTCCACACACAGAATTGCCACCTGATTTCTGGTTATCTCACCTATGCATCTGTAGCTGGCACCCCATCCAAGCCATATCACATGGGAGGGCGAGGCTCCTTGGAGGCCCAGGGGGAGGAACCTAGGGAGTGTGGGGACGCAGGGAGCAAGGACCATCTCCCTTAAATGGCTGCTCCACAGACGTCTCACACCAGAGCTAAGCATGCTGGGAGAGGACAGGAGCTTCCACCCACCCGGGAGGCTGAGGGAAACGTTTATTTTTAATGCAGGAAGAGAGGCTTTCTTAGGGAAAAGCCCCCTCCCCGCCCCGGTCCAGGAGAAAGAGCCAGGCAGCTGACGCCAGCATGAGTCACTCCTCGGCTTTCTGGCTCATGCTTTGCTCTCCCCCTACACAGCCCTAGTGAGGGCCTTGAACCCTGGCACCCTCAGGCTCTCCCCTGGGCTCTCCAGGTACAGAAAAGCTCACCAGATGGGGTATTTGCAAGCCCCAGGCCAGATGGATACAAGGAAATAGGGACAAGGAACAGGGCAGAGGAGGAAAGGGTCATGGCTTTGACCAAAATAAATGGAAACCCACGAGGGGGGGCTGGTAGGGAAAACCGGCAAAGAAGCCACTCCAGCTTTTTTTTTTTTAAACCACTCCAGCTTTAAGGAGATCTGTCAGGACTGACCTGGAACGACGCCCACCATATTAAAAGGTAAAAATTATACATGTGTGTGGGGGGGGCAGGTAAGAAAAATCTCTACACTTTTCTCTTAATTTTACTGTGAACCTAAAACTGCTGTTAAAAAAAAAAAGCCGGAGAAACATAAAATTTAAAAGCAAACTGTAGCCAAGAGAAATGAAAATGTGCATTCACACACAAACTGGTACCCAAATGGTCACAGCCCCATTATTCGTAATAGCCTAGCCAAAAAGAGACACAATGCTCCGTGAAAGGAGCCAGATACGAAAGGTCACATAGTGTATGGCTCTGTTTCTATGAAATGACCACAACAGGCAAATCCAGTGACGGAAAGTCGATGAGTGTTTGCCAGGGGCAGGAGTAGGGGACACGGGGAGTGACTGCTAATGGGTACGGAGTTTCTTTTTGGGGTGATAGGAATGTTCCAGAATTAGATAGTGCCAACAGTTGCACAACTCTGTTTGTGAGTCTAATAAATACCACTGAATGGTACACTTTAAAAGAGGGAATTGTATAGTATGTGAATTATATTTCAATAAGCCATTTTTAAAAAACAAGCTAGAGAATATTTATACAGCACGACTACATTTTTATAAGATAAACAAATGCACACAGGTAAAAAGTCTGGAATGCACACCCTGAATGGTCAGAAGAAGTCACTTCTGGAAGAAGAGACTCACTGGGGAGCATCTGGCTTTGCAAATTCTGTATAATTTGCACATTTTACAATACACATACACATACATTATTGTTACAATCTTTAGGCGAACCTGGGGATAATGGCTAAAAAAAGCGGATAGCCAAACCTCCAATGTCATGATGCCTGCAGCTGAGGGGACACCTTGGCTATGTCTGGAGACATCTTTGACTGTCACAACTGCAGTGAAGGGTGTTCCTGCCACCTGCCAGGTGGAGGCCAGGGATGCTGCTCAATATCCTACAGTGCACAGGACAGTCCCCATCACACAGAATGAACTGGGACCCCCAATGTCAACGGCACTGAGGGTGAGAAACCCTTGTGTAAAGAAGAAATCCGAGCTTAGGGCCAGAGTGGTAGTCACGTCTCTCACAACTGCCAGCATCCCCATCAGCACCTTCCACAGGCGATGACATCATGCTAGGACATAATAACACTGGTTGTTGCAGTTTAACTTCTGGAACCTTCTATTTATGGCAAGGCTTAGCAGTTTCCCAGCTACAGCAATGACTAATAAGTTTCCATTTAAAAACACATGTAATGGGAGAATGGAGTGACTGCTTACTGGGGACAGGGTTTCCTTTTGGGGTGATAAGGAAGTTGTGGAGTTGCACAGCAGTGCACAGCACTGTGAACAGATTAAATGTCTCCAATGGTAAATTTTACGTGTATTCTATCGCAACAAAAATACACGTAATAGGGGGCCGGCTGAGTGGCGCGTTGGTTAAGAGCTGGCTTGGGACACCAGCTCTGAGCAGCAGGGCCCCGGTTCGGGTCCCACATGAGGGCCAGTGACGCTGCGCCCTCTACAGCGAAGATGGTGAAAACAGCTCGACCTGGGGCTGGGCTGCCATGAGTCGCAGGTGACAGTGTAGGCTGCAGCTCCTGCTGCAGTGGGGCTGCCATAAGCTACTGTGTGTGGCCCGCAGCCAGCGTGAGTGGCCAGCAGCTGGTGTGAGCTGCCAAGAGCCGGTGTGAACGGCTGTCCAGAGGCTGGTGACCGATCTGCCTCATCCGGGAAGAGCACAATGATAATACCAACATGGGCCAGTGAAGCAACGTCCTCCACAACTAGACTGAAGAACAAAAGGACAGCAACTTGTCTGTTCCC
>NW_017731665.1:910751-916062 GCF_001890085.2 Hipposideros armiger | reverse complement strand
CACCAAAACCCGGTACCAGAGCCTCTAACTGCTGCTGCTCCGTCCTGCCTCAATCATCCAATCCAGCCAACATTTAGACAGAACCACGCTCCACAGTCCAGCACACGTCCGACTGAGCACACAGACCTTGGTCAACAGCCACGCTTGATGCTTTTCAACCATAGGAGGAATCTTAGCGAACAGGCCCCACTGTGCCTGCCCCCCAGAGGGGAGGGAATTCAGGAAAGGGGCTAGAGGGAAGGGAAGGCCCAGCCAGGAGGTTACCTCTTCGTCCTTCCATTCTGAGAAGTCGATCTTGAAGGAGGGCAGGGAGAAATGCTGGCTCACCCCCCTCTTATAATGGACTGTCTCAGACTGCAGGGCGGGGCTCTTGGGGCTGTACCTGAAGGGACAGCAGCGAGAAAGCACGGTGAGACTCTGCCATGAACAAACACTCTGCTGCATCCCGTCCTCCTCCCGACCACAGGACCCTGAGGCAGGGGCTGGCAGGCACCGGTCTTTTGGGGACCTAGGAGAAACTGACTTGCAGGTCCACCCTGCAAGCCCCCGCCCTTCTCTGGGGGAGGGAGAGGTAACAAGTCCACCTATGCTGCCAAGGGGCCCCCACCCTCCTGAGGGCCTCCACAGCCTCACTCCGCTCGCCACTAGCTCTCCCCGGGTTGGGCCTGGTTATGAGTCTTCCAGAGCCCACACCTGCCAGTCAACTGGGCTACCTTTCCAGATATTGGCTACGCCTTTCCATTTGGACAGTTTGTTGACTTTTTTGAACAAACATGGTACAAAAATGTACACAGTGCAAAGTCCCTTCCCCTACCCCCGAACCCGCACCCATCTTTGCTCCCCGCCACCTGCTTGCTCCTCTGCCCACCACAACCCAGGTATCACTCCCGGGAGAGCTGAGGCAGTCACACTTATACGCGTGGGTGTCTCTTTAAGAGCAGCCCACCTACACTCTGCTCCTTCATTACTCATGCACCCCGAAGCTGTCCCATAACCACCATATACATATAGAGGTGTCGTATTCTCTGAACACTGTATCAGCTCCACTGTGGTTGTGCTCTAACGGACTCAATCAGGCCCCCACTGGTGGACACCAGGTGGTCTCCAGTATCCTGCTTTTCCAAACGCTTCCAGGGTCCTTCTCTGCACACATCTTAGCCACACATGCAAGCATATTCCCAACATAAATTCCCAGAAAAGGTCAAAGAGTACACGCATTTTCAATTCTGATGAACTCTGGCATCTCCCCATTCAGGAATCCAACACACAGCCCTCGCCCGCCTCCCTCCACCCTACCCCACACCTGCTGTCCCTAGGGCCTCTCTCTCAGTCTCTAGGACAAAGGACACTCTTGAGGGCCTTGGTACATCTGGCCTGAGAAACTGGCACTGGGGAAGGGGGTAGCTTGTGTGCAAGACTCAAAGCTCGACTCAACCACTGCTCCATCCCCAGATCAAATCTGGCCTTCGAGTGGTTTTCTCCCACAGGATGGAAGCTGGTGCATTTCTGCCCATCCCATCCAGGCCTGGCCCTGCAGTGGAGGTAGGCCTGCCATGGTCATGCTGAAGTTGCAGATTTCCAACTTTGGGGTCCACAGGATCCTTACTACAAATAAAACCTCTGAAAGTTCAATTATGCAATTCAGACGGATACAGAGCTATTGGGGCCCTGCCCCCCCCCCACCCCAGGCCCGCCAGGTACCGCAGGGACTCACACAGCCATGCCGTTCAGAAACTCCTCCACTGCCTGGCAGTAGATGGTGATGGCCACCCGGGCATCGGCATCAAAGGTGAACTCCAGGCTGTAGAGGATGCGGGGCTTCTCGCTGTCCTCAGTAGGGCTGTCAGCACCATCTTTGTACCTGCAGGGATGCAGAGGGACAGGTGGCAGGTCAGGGGCCATACCTGCAGGAGCGTGCCTACCCTGCACAGTGCGTACTGTCCCCGAGGGGCCCCTGAGTCGGCTGCCTGGCTGCGTCCCACCTTTCTAGAAACGCGGAGGCCCATTCCCCATTGGACAATAAGGCCCAACAACATAGGGTTCTCCTTCCCTTCTTGCCTCCTGCCCACAGAAGGGGAGACAAGTTCTCTGGATTGAGAGACAAGCCCAGATGCCTCAAGTCTTCCAGGTTTAAAGCAGGTTCTCATCCCTGACAGTCGGAGCTGGATCATTAATGGCTATGGAGGTGTCCTGTACTGCTGGTCTCCGCCCACCAGATGCCAGGAACACCACCCCTCCAGCAGTAAAAACCAAAAATGTCTCCAAACATGACTCAACGTCCCTGGGGTATAGTTACCCTGTCGAGAACCCCTAGATTAAAGAGCGGGGTGGGGTCAAGGGTTACCTTACGAGTCGCAGCGAGTCTTTTCGGATGTTCACCAGGCTCCTCAATGTCTTTACCGGTTCATGGGGGGCAGGGGTGACATAAGGAAACTAGGAGAGAAAAACCCAAAGCAATCCCAGATGATCCCCTGGCATGGCAGGGGACAGAAATCAGGGATAATTAGAGCAATGGTCACATCCCCACCCGGGGCTTCAGGGCCCTCATGTCGACCAGTGGGCGACATTATTTTCTTTCACATCAAAGGAAACTGCAGGCAACATGTCAGCACGTGGGAGAGCTGGGACCAGGCCACCCTGAAAGATTCCAGCCACCTGGTTAGGGGTCTCCCAATTCCAGGCAGGGCTCAAAGCGAACGTAACCTGGTCTGAGGGATCTGGGGGGAGCAATTAGGGTTGAGGTTCTCAGGCCTCATCCCAGGGAAGGGACCCGACATCCCGCTCTGCCCTGAACAAGGCGGGCTTTCCATACAAGAACGATGGTCAATCAAGATTCCGGAAGGGACGCACGTGCACAGACACACACGATGCTATAAAGCTGGTGGCATCTGGTAAACGTGGATGCATCAATGTCAGTTTCCTGCTTGTGATAGAACACAGGAGTTTTACAAGATGACATCACTGGGGAAAACCAGGTGAACAGCATCTGGGATCTCTGCATCATTTCCTACAACTACAGGTGAATCTACGGTGGTCTCAAAGCAACAGTTGAAAAACACAACAGATTTACTGGAGGCCTGTATGAGCGAGGCCCTGGGCCACAGACAAGGCTTCAAAGACATGAAAGGCAAGGCTCTGTTCTCACCCTCTTGGACCTGGAGGGTATTGGAGGCCTCAGGTGCGCGAGGGCAGCACTCTGGGCCCCAGCCCCTCGCTTCCTGCCCATTAAAAAATCAAGATATTGGGCCGGCCGAGTGGCGCNAGTGAAGCAACGTCCTCCACAACTAGACTGAAGAACAAAAGGACAGCAACTTGTCTGTTCCCCTCCCCCAATTCCCCAATAAAATCTTTAAAAAATAATAATAAATAAACCCTGCTTGGGCCCTGCCAACCTTGGCAGATTTCCTGACCTCTCTCAGCCTCGGATTTAAAAAAAAACAAAAACAAAAAAACACACGTAATAAAAACTGTGAACTGATTTCAAGAAGAACATATTAGCTGATAATCAGTGAAGGCAAAGACAGGACAGGGTCCTGAGATAACTCAACACTGGACAGACCCTGAGTGGCCGCCCAGCGTGCCCCCACCACAACCGCCTCGCCCACCATGCCGCACGCTGACAAGTCGGGGATGCGGGTTCCCTGACACCGAGGGAAGAAAAGGGGGTGCCCTTATGTGGCACTCAAGGCTGGTTTATGACCCAGGTGAGCCCCAGGACAAGTGACCTCAGTGGGAGTCTGGAACCCAAGCCACTGGCCTAACTTAGCACAGCTGCAAACACACAGGGGATCTGCTTTAGAGCCAAAATGTCAAGGGATGGAGGTCACCCACCTGAGCTGCAGCCTCACCCAGCTGCCACCTAAGCCACCACAGGGTAAGAGCATCGCTTGTCAGCCCAGCCCCTTTCTGCCCTCCCAGCCCTCTTTCCTGTGGGAAGCTGCCCTTCCCCCATTCACAAGAGGCGGGGCAGGACCAGAGGCACTTGCTGGGCGTTGGAACTGGGAGTGTGCACAACCAGGGGTGGAAGCAGCACACGGCGAGGGCTGTGCGCAGGGGGGACCCAGGGATCCGCTGCTCAGCCGCCCCATCCCTCCTTCAGAAGACCCATCCTCTCACGAGTGGTGCAGAGGTGGCTTCCGTTCCCTGCCATCAAAGCACCTTAACTAGCAGGCACACACGGCCAGTAGTAAAAACTAGGGCGTGGCCCTGTCCATCTGATGCACCCTGTGATCCAGAACCTTCCTGGCCAATTCCTACACCACACCACGCCCTGCTCTTATCCTTCCTCTTACTCCTTATGTATTTTAGTAATGTAATACATGACAACCTTCTAGAGAATTCAGCTAAGTGAAAGAAGCCAGACACAAAAGGCCACATATTATATGATCCGATTTATACGAAATGTCCAGGACAGGCAAATTCATAGGGACAGGAAGCAGACTGGTGGCTGCCACCGCCGGGGAAGGGAGCGGGGGTTAGCTGTAAGTGAGCACGAGGACAGGAGGATGCAGACACTCTAAAACTGAATTGTGGTGATGGTTGTGATCACAGATTTACTAAAAATCACCGAACTGAACACTGAAGATGGGTGAGTTTTACAGTATATAAGTCATACCTGAATAAGCTGGTAAAAAAAAAAAATAATAATTCCAAAGTGTATATAGTATCAACACTCACGCTGTATATCAACACAACACCCTCGGTATCTGTGAGGGATTGGTTCCAGGACCCTCGGATACCAAAATCTTCGGGTGCTCAAGTCCCTTACATAAAACAGTGTAGTGTTTGCATATAACCTCTGCACATCCTCCCATATACTTTTAATCACCTCTAATTACTGACAATATCTCATAGCGTAAATGCTATGTACATAGTTGTTATCCTGTATTGTTCAGGGAATAACGACGAAGTAAAGCCTATACGTGTTCAGTACAGACCCAACCACCTATCTCATCATAAGCCTAACATAGGACACATTTTTCCCAAATAGTTTTGATCCACCTAGAATTGTGAATGCAGAACCTGCAGGTACAGAGGGCCGGCCATACATGTAAAGTATTATCTAACTCTCTTCCTTACACCAAGACCCTTTGCAGAAATAACCACTGTTTTCAGCTTGATGGGTATCTTTTCCAGTTTTCCCTCAAGGATTATATACACATACATGTACCTGCAGAAATGGTTTTGTGCATTTCTGTGGTTGCCACATACATGAGATTATACTCTATGTGTTTGCCACTTACTCTTCTCTGAGCCCAGAGGGGCTTTCCACATCAGTGTGTAGAGACAAGACCTCTTCCAGCTGCTTGAA
>NW_017731665.1:859185-906396 GCF_001890085.2 Hipposideros armiger | reverse complement strand
AAAAAATCAAGATATTGTGTCAATCAGCTGCTCTGAAGCTAAAACAGCCCCGGAGCCCCGGGTCCAGGGGATCCCCCATTCCAGGCCCAGGGAGGCCCCAGAACTCAGCAGCCTTAGGGGACAGAATCCAGTGTCTGCTGACAGGACCTGCGCCTTTCCCCTCGGCCACACTGGGGATCTAACACCTCACTCAGCATCCCCTCTCAAAAACCCTTTCTCACCCCCTTCTCTCTTTTTAGTCCCTATCCATTAAACATTCTCTTCTTTACTATCTGCACCCCCCCCAGGGAACAGGGCAGGATCTGTCCTCTGCTCCCTGCACCCCTGGAAGGGTCCCAGTCACGACGCAAGTGCCAAATGGGCATTGAATGAATGGACAGCAGTGCATGAACATGCCTCCTCTGGTGACTGGGTGACTGGTGAAAGCGACTTGCAGAAAATGTTCACCAGCCATCTGAATTTCTCCTTTGGATCGCATCTCTTGACCACATGGAACATGGATGTTCTCTTTCTCTTTTTAAAGAAAGTCATCCAAGAGGCCTGGGATCAAAACCATAACCTTCTATAACCCCACAGCCCGGATGCACCAGGTTCAGCAGCAGCTGCTCTGTCCCCCAGTGACCCACCCTTGGCCGCCCGGCCTCTAAGGGGCCATCACCAAGCAAGATCATGTCCACACGTTCAGCTGGTGGCTCTGCCCTGTTTGGGTCATGCCCATTCATCTTTGCACCTGAGACACAGATGGATGAGGGCAAGAGCTACCCAGCCCCGTCGAGACCCACCTGGACCGGGCGATTGCCCAGGAAGTTGAGATCCATGTTCTCGCCAAAGAGGTAACCTTCAGGGTGGGGGGTGTCGAATTTCTCACCTCCCATGAAAAAGTGCGAAGCAAAGTAGTTTCCTGGTTTAAAACAAAAACAAAAACAGTTGTAGATTAAGGCTTGAAACAACCCAGTGGGAACATCTGATGGCCAGAGAGGCTCGGCCCTGAGAAAAGGCCCTGTTCACAGAGAAGCCAGCACAGGCCGTCCCTCCGGCTCTCGCTCTAGACACAGGCCTCAGCCCTTCCACCCGGCCCATTCCACCTCTGTACCTGCCCCACACCCTTCCCTCTCCCAGACCTCTCCTCCCTGCTCAGGGACTCATCCAGTCCTCAATTCCAACATCACTTCCTTCTGTAGCAGGTTGAGTTGTGTCCCCCACATAGATATGTCCCAGTCCTAACCTACCGTACCTGTGGCCTTATTCGACAATAGGGTCTTTGCAGATGTAATCAAGTTAAGAGGAGGTCAGACTACACTGGGGTGAGCCCTAAATCCAGTGACCAGTCTTCACAAGAGAAAGAGGGAGGTTTGGACACGGAGACACACAGGGAAGAAGGAAGTGCGACAGCGGAGGCAGAGATTGCAGTGATGTAGCTACAAGCCCGTGAACAACTGGAGCCACCAGAACCTGGAAGAAGCAAGTAAGGATCCTCCCCCACAGCCCGCAGAAGGAACCAACCCTGTCGATATCTTGATTTTGGACTTCAGCTTCCAGAACTGTGAGACTAAATTCTGTTGTTTTAAGCCACCCAATTCATAGCACTTTGTTACAACAGCCCTAGCAGACTATTACACGTTCCCTGGTCCCAGCTAAGTCAGTTCCCCACTCCCAAATCTGAGCCTCAAGTACTTTTTTTTTACCTCGGCACTGACCACAGTTACTATTTCATTCATATCTGACTCCCCCGTGAGGACTGAGGCTGGAACTGGTCTGGATGGAAGGTTGGGAAAAGGCAGAATCAGGCATGGAAGCCAGGCCGTCCCTGCAAGGCCTTCAAGGTAAGGGACAGGTCCCTGGCTCCGAACCTCCTGCTCCAACCTCCTGGGGACCCTCAAGGCCCAACCACATCATATCCCACAAGTTCCCAGAATTTCCTCTCCATAGGCAGAAAATGGGTGAGGCAGCCCTCCTCCAAGAAAACCATGGTTCTCACCTCCTGGTATTCATTTCTCTGGGTAGACTCTTCCTACCTACACTGAATAGGCCTGACCTGTGTAACCAGCAGGATACTGTGGAAAGGGTGGAGCGAGGCTCCTGAGGCTCTGGGGGAAACCGGCCTCCATGTTGTCAGGACACTCAGCCAGCCCTATGGAGAGGTCCACATGGTGAGGAACTGAGGCCTCCAACCACCAGCCCGGCATCAACTTGCCAGCCTTGGGGGGAGTTACTCGGTAAGCAGATCCTGCAGCCCAGCTGACAGCTTGACTGCAACCTCATGGGAGACCCTGAGCCAGAACCATCAGCTAAGCCACTCCCCGATTCCTGACCCACAGAAACTGTGAGGTAATATGCACTTATTGTTATAAAGAGCTAAAATTTTAATTTGTTACTGGGCAAAAGATAATTAATTGTGGACCGTTAACGCAGATTTGCGTCTATATATTTAAATGCCCCGTCCTCGATGTGTTAACACAACAGGCTTCCCTCTTCTTTCTCCTCTCTGGGCTCCTGATCCTAACATGTTTCTGTGGCCACCACCCTGGTCAAAGTCCCAGCATTTCCTGCCTGGATTACTGTAACCCACTCCACTGGTCTCCCCACTCTCACCTAGCCCCAAAGCCTGTTTCCCACATCCCACTGCTCGCAAACTTCGGAAGACCTCCTAATCACACCAGAATAAGTCCTCAGCTCCTCCCCATGGCCTGCAAGGTCCTATACAGTGCAGACCCTGCCAACCCCATTCATACCCCAGGGCCTCTGCACTTGCTGTTTCGTCTGCTCATGAAGTTCTTCCCCAAGAATTCTGCCTTGACCCTTCACCTCATGTTTCCTTCTCAGCAAGCCCTTTTCTGATCATTCCTTTTTAAATTTACAACCTCCACCCCTCTACCCTATTTGCTGACCAACCTCCCCCATTCCCCTTCTCTGCTTTATTCCTCTCCAGAGTACTTTTTACGACCTGATGTACTATACACAGGAGGCCCCCACATCTCAGTACAGTTTTAAGATTTACTAACTTCAGAGATATAAATGCTATAAAAACTAAAACCTCTGGGTTAAGAGGCAGTGGATGAGTATTACTTTTTTTTTGGCTTTAACTGTATTTTATATATTTTCTACAATTCACCTGTATTACTTTAAAACAAGAAAAGTTATTTTTAAAAGATTGGAGACATGGGTCAAGGATGTGTGTTGCAGCAGTGGTTGTAATATCACAAAACTGGAACCATGTTCTGGAAAAACCACTGAATTGTACACTCTAAAAGGGTGGGTTTGATAGTAGGAATTATATTGCAATAAAGCTGTTACTAGGAGCTCGAGGGACTTACTTGATCAAGCTGTCAGCTGGTAAATGATAAACAATTTTTTAGGTATTAGATCTTTATGTGATCTTTGTGTTTTTTTGCAAATAATAAAATTACATGCTATTGCTACGTCAAACCCGTTGATTCCCATCTACTGATTTACTCATATATGAACAAGGTTTCTCAACTTAAAATGAAAAACAGAAGTAGAACTGATGTTCACGTGTCTCATTCCAGCAGTAGGATATGTTCAATGTGAGTACATGAATTAACTGGGAGGAAAAGGAACCCATCCAGTTAAGAGGTACATGTTCAATGTTTTTCAGTATTTGTTATTTATAAAAACTAATATTTGTGTTTTTTGATCAACTGGGTATTTGTAATGCTGATCCAAATCAGAAGAAAAACCCTCACTTTTAAAATTCTCGGGCCGGCTGAGTGGCGCATTGGTTAAGAGCTGGCTTAGGACGCCAGAGGGCCCCGGTTCGGATCCCACATATGAGGGCCAGTGACACTGCCCTCCACAGCTAAGATGCTGAACAACAGCTTAACCTGGAGCTGGGCTGCCGTGAGTCGCCAGTGAAGGCGTAGGCTGCAGCCCCTGCTGCAGTGGGTTGCCATGGGCTACCGTGTGTAGCCAGCAGCCAGGGTGAGTGGCCAGCGTGAGTGGCCAGCAGACAGCATGAGCGGCCAGCAGCCGCAGTGAACACCTGTAAGTAGGTGAACCTGGAAAACAAAGAGGTGAACAGCCACTGAAACAAAGAATGGGAGCCCCTTCCTGGGAGTCTTCCCAGCATTCCCTGTCTTCCCTTGCACACGGCCCCGTCTTCCCTTGCACACGGCCCCATTTTCCCTTGCACACGGCCCCATTTTCACTTGCACACGGCCCCATCTTCCCTTGCACACAGCCCCATTTTCCCTTGCACACGGCCCCATTTTCACTTGCACATGGCAGGTGCAGGACACATGTTCATCATCTTCCACAGATGAGGAAAATCACAGCCACGAGCTATGTGATGACCGGAGGAGGTGGGTAGGTGCTGTCCCTTCCTCACGGGCCACAGAGTGAGCCAAGTGGACTTATGGGGTTCTCTTGTGCTTTGTCCATTCTGCTTTCAAATGTGTGTGTAGTACACATGTGTGCAATGGCCATGGTTTACAACAGAAAAATAGAAGATTCTAAATTACTTAAATTAACCAACCCTTCCGAGGAAGGCACGAGGCCAAGCAAAGGTCTCCAGGGAATCAGAGTGAAGGCAAAACACAGATCAGCAGGGAGCACAGAGGAATTCGACTAAATGAAGGGTCTCAAAGGATCCACACCAAACTGCTGGTGGGAACCTCTGAGGAGGTGGGGAGAGGGTTAGGAAGAGTAAAGTGGGGATCTCCACATTCTTCCCAAAAACATCTGCACTGCTTGAATCCTTAGCTACAGAGATTATTTTTTTAACCCAACTTTATCAAGAGACCAGGGTTAGGGACCCTGCTACAGATTGAATGTCTGTGCCCCACCCCATTCACATGTTGAAAACCTAACCCCCAATGTGATGATATTTGGAATTGAGGTCTTTGAGGGGTGATTAGGTCATGAGGATGGAGCTCTCATAAATGGGACCCGCATCTCACCATGACCCACAGTGGAGCAGGGCTGTGCGTCTTGGTCTCAGGATGCCTGTGTCCCCGTGGCACCTGAGGGCAGCTTGCCTGGGGAACGTGGGTTCCAAGTGCCTGACTTGGTGTCCTTTCCAAGGATTCTTGGTAACCCAGCCTTCCTCCTCATACCCCAGACGCTCCAGCCCCATGACAATGCTATTTTCAATGAAGGACATTACCACACCTTGACCTAAGGGCTGGGCGCCCACGTACCACTCTGCCAACTAGTGATTTGGCTGCATGCTGCCCACCTTGCCTCGTACCCCCTTTCTGGCACATTTACCAGGATCCCAGAGCTTTCTCCATTCCCTCTGGCCCAATGGGCGGCTCCCACTTTTCAACTGTGAGATGAGGCTTCCCATGACCTCCCTGCTGGCCATCAGCTCCCTCTCCAGCAAATCCTATTTTTCCTTGTCTGTTGGCTGGTTTACACTCTGTCCCTCCTTGCCAAGACCAGGGTCATATGTTTGTTCACTGTCCCATACCCCCAGTGGCCACCATTATAGCCTGCACACAGTAGGAGCTCGAGAAAAATCCACCAAATAAATTAAGGTAGATGACACTATTCTTACTATCTGACAGTCAAAGAAATAGAGGCACAGAGAGGCCAAGTAACCTGCTCAAGCCACATACCAGTGACAGGTGGCATCCTCCCTGAAAACCCATGCTGACCCAAGAGCCCACACTGCATTCTCAACCATGCCACTCCAATATGTGTTCTTTCAATACCACCAAGCAAATAATTCTCCAATTCTCAGCAGACGCCAACGGGGTGGCCTACAAATTTAGCTAAATTCTTCCACTATCTACCTGCAGATAGCATCAGATCCCACAGGTTAAGGGCTTGGTCCCACACGACTGCCCCTCCCACTCAGATGCCAATCATAAGTCCAGATTATCACCTGTGCTTCTGACCAACGGGCAGAGGGTCCCATGACTTCCTCCTCAGGTTTGTTAGTTTGCCAGAGCATCTCACAGAACTCAGGAGAACAGCTCACTCACCAGATTACCAGTTTATCACAAAAGGACACAGCCCAGCAACAGCCAAATGAAACAGGCACAGGGCGAGGTGTGGGGAACGGATGCAGAGCTTCCATGCTCTCTGTGTGCCACCCGCCCAGAACCTCGAGGTGCTCACCAGCCTAAAAGCTCTCCAAGAAGGCCCCTTGGACTTCTGTGGAGGCTACACTGCATAGGCATAATTGATTCAATCATTGGCCTTAGGTGATCATCTCAAACTCCAGCCCTCCAATCACATGGTTTGCTCCCTTGACAACCAGACCCCATTCTCAGGCACGTTCCAAAAATCACCTCATTGACATAAACTCAGGTGTGCTTGAAAGGGGTTTGTTATAAATATCAATAAACACCCATTTCATTTGGGGGTGACCAGTTAGCTCAGTTGGTTAGAGTGTGGTGCTGATAACACCAAGGTTGCTGGGTCAATCCCCTCATGGGCCACTGTGAGCTGCGCCCTCCCTAAGAGTCAACTATGCCATTGTAGCATGAAAGCAATGTGTAACCAATGACCATGACTGTTTCCTGACAAAATATAAAAAAATAATAACAACACACCCTTTTCACTTTTATCATTCATCACTTAGGAAATTTCAGGGGTTTTAGAAGCTCTGTGCTAGAAAAGGATAAAGACCAAATATATGCTTTATAGTATAAATTACGATATCCCTGCCAGGTAAACCATGGCATTAATAAAGACACCCTCCACTCTCCCCTCCTGAGAATCACAACTGGCCCTGGAACCTGGGACACTGGTGTGGATTTCACTCAGCTGCCTTATCATCATTCTTACTCCAGTGGAAAGGCGAGAAGGCGTCTGTAAAGGCTGGGAACAGTACACTGATTCCACAGGCTGAAAAACTTTCTCATTCTGTAACAGGTTCCCGGTTACCAGCTTTCTGAAATGTGCTGCCACTAAGCCCCCGCTGGGCCTGATCAGCTGAAGGTCAGAACATCACAGGCCCTGCAGAGTGCAGATCTCAGGGTAGCATCCAGGCCCTGGAGAGCAGTCCGCCAAGTGTGAGGCCAGCAGCCCCACAGCCTGTGAGCCTGCTTCCAGCCAGTCAGAGAAAAGAGACTGACCCCAGGGGGTCCCACTGACCTCTAATGTCCCTGCTCATGGACTCCCCCTAGGCCAAAGTCATGCATGTGCACAGAATAGCACTTCTCTGCTTGCCACACGCAGGCCGGTGGCTTGGTGCCCCTAATCTCCCTGGGCCTCGGTGTCCTCATCTGTAACCTGGGAGGCCTCAGTGAAGTACACTGGAGGCAGACTGGAGATAAGGGAAAGCTCAGGATGACATAAGGATAAAAGGAGTCAATTATGGGGCCGGCTGAATGGCGCATTGGTTGGGAGTTGGCTTGGGACGCCAGCTCTGAGCAGCAGGGCCCTGGTTCGGATCCCACATGAGGGCCAGTGACGCTGCGCCCTCTACAGCTAAGACGATGAACAACAGCTCAACCTGGAGCTGGGCTGCCGTGAGTCGCTAGCGATGGTGTAGGCTGCAGTGGGGCTGGCCGGCAGTGGGCATGAGCTTTCACGAGCTGCCCTGAGCCGTCGTGAGCGGCCGTCCAAAGGCCAGCGGGCAACTGCCTCACCCAGGAAGAGCACAATGATAATACCAACATGGGAGAGTGAAGCGACATCCTCCACAACTAGACTGAAGAACAAAAGGACAGCAACTTGTCTGTTCCCCTTCCCACATTCCCCAACACTGTTCCCCTCCCCCAATTCCCCAATAAAATCTTTAGGGAAAAAAAAAAGGAGTCAATTATGCAAAGGAGCCTTGCACAGATGAAAAGGCACCTGGTTAACAAAGACACCTGATAAACGTGTTTCCCAGCCTCCCTCCAGTGTGAACACCCTACTTACTACAGCGGGACCATCTTAAAAGCTCTCAGCCCCCAGCAAAGAGGGAAGACTAAGCGAAGATTCTGAGTTCACGGAGTTCCCCAAAATTGTTGTAGCTGCCTTTTTTTGGGGGTAAGAAGTCCTCCCCATCTTATACCCCTTTTCTGGAAACAGACTCCACCAACCGCACAGGGGTAGGCCTCAGCTACCACCAGAGCACACAGTTCCCACCCCCTGGACACAGCCGGCTGGGCCAACAATCAGATTCTCTCGCCCATGGAACTGGGTTGGGGGTCACAGGACTTGGTCCTTGAGGCCCTGGTGGGCAGCAGTTGGCCTTACGCGGGTCACAGCAGCATCACGCTGAGATCAGAGCAGAACGGGGCTCTACATTCTGAGTTTCCACTTCTTGGTTTCCCCACCCTTGGGTTCCAGGGGACCATACCCCCTGCCTTTCAATTTCTTGCCTAAACTAGTTTCTATAAATGCCACAGTGATGGCCAATTTCCAAAGAATTCAAAATGTAATAAAAAGCACTTAAGAAAGAACTCCTGCAAATCAGGGAGAAAAAAGAGACAATCTAATATTAAAAGTATGCCAAAGATGTCACCAGACCCTTCACAAAAGGAGGATGAGAGATGAATGGCAATCTACATATGGCAAGGTGCCCAACCCCTTTGGTCATCAGGCAAAAGTAAATTACAACTACAACGAGCTATCCTTGGCAGCAAGTAAAACACACATCCGTGACACTAGCCAGTGCTGGTAAGAATGCAGAGCAAACAGAACTCGCACCCTCGGCCGGTGGGGGTGCGAAGTGGTTCAACTGCTGCACAAAGCTGTAAAACCTGCTGACGCCCTCCCCACACACACACA
The DNA here is from genome assembly GCF_001890085.2 of Hipposideros armiger. Classification (NCBI taxonomy): domain Eukaryota; kingdom Metazoa; phylum Chordata; class Mammalia; order Chiroptera; family Hipposideridae; genus Hipposideros; species Hipposideros armiger. The sequence goes on along the minus strand of NW_017731665.1, from coordinate 897,708 downwards.
CCCGAGGGCCCCACCATCCACTCCCAGGTACAAAAATGAACCCAAAGAGGCAAGTAACTTAGTCAAAATCACAGTCAGGAAGGACAGTGGTGGCTGCCAGGGGCTAGGCGGGGGCAATGGAGAGTTAGCGTTTAATGGGGACAGAATTTCACAAGATGGAAAGAGTCATGGGGATGATGGTGGTGATGGCTGCACAACACTGTGAATGTATAGACCACCACTGAGCTGTGCGTTTAAAAATGGTTAAGATAGTGACTGCGTTATGTGTATTTTACCACAGTTAATAAACCTGAAAAAAACAAAAACCAGACCCAAAGATGTCAGACTCATGGACGCCAAAGCCAGTCACAAGTGTCTATGGCAGCGTTTTGCCTAAGACCCCAAACCAGAAACTACCCCAACGCCCCTCCACATGAACAGATGTACACACAGGTGCATCAGCAGACACTGGAATATCACATAGCAAAGAAAGGAAACCAACTACTGCTCCATGAACCGTGTCAGGGCCGCTCATCACCGAATGCGGAGGGAAAGAGTGTCTGGTTCCATTTACCTCAAGTTCAAAGACAGGCAAAACTCGCCTCCAGTGAGGTCAGCAGGGCTTTCTCAGGGGGGAAGGGGGTTGAGCAGGGGCTTCGGGGGGCTGCTACTATTCTATTTCTTCAACGCATTTACTTCCTGATCATTCACCAACCTGTATGCTTATGATTTGTACATTCTCTATGTGTTACTCTGATTTTAAATATATGTGTATACACACATTTTTTGTTTTCTTTTGAGATATTTTACTTCAAGAATAGTACCATCCAAATGGCATGCTGTACTTTAGTATTTAACTAAAGCCATTTAGTATGCCAGACACAATTCTTCAATTGAAACGACTCTATAAACTGGTATTATCTAATATACAAGGTTTAAGTCAAATTATGATTCATAGAAAGAATAGGGCAGGCAATCAATGCAAATGACACACACATTTAATAAAACACTTAACTGAGTACAAGTCCTTTCCATGCCCCCAAAACCTCCCCAGGGAGTCTGCTCACTCAGGGATTTCACAGTGACCATGAGATCCATGGAGCAGGAGATCTAGAGAGTAGAAAACTGCAGTTATCAGGAGAGAGGACAGCAGACCAGACGGGACGGAGCCAGCATTGCCCACCTTGGGAGGTCGGCCCAGGAGTGCCCAGGACCAAGGGGCGGGCACAAGCCAACAGGATGAAAGACCTGAGAAAATGGTGTTCTTTCTAACCAGCCTCAGACCGTCTTTTAGACACAGAAGTGGACAGATGGTCCAATGTCCGAGTTATTCCTCAAGCCTCTAGCTTCCTCACTTAGCTCTATGAGAAAGCAAGCCAAGTGATTTCTTGTTAGACAGCAAGTGGCCCCTCGCCCATGCTGGTCCACGATGTCGGCTTTTCTGCAAACAGCAGAGGGACAGGGTCTCACCCCTCCTCTGATCCTATCCTGGGAGCACAGGCAGGGCTGAGCCTGGTTCCTCCAGCTCTGTGCAGCCAGGCAGGGGCAGTTGTCAGAACAATTCTATAGTTAGTTACTGAGCCCTTGAGTCAGGCGCTGGAGAGGTGGTATATGTGACACCATCCACCCTTATTTTACGAGACAACACGAGGCTGCATGACATGCCCAGACACGCACATGGGCGATGCCAAATGGTACATGGCCCCAAGCGAACGTCTGGCCTGGGTAGCACTGGGTTTAGTAAGTGAGAGAGGTGGCAGTGGTTACTGCCCCATGAGGTCACACAGGAAGTGCAGGACATTCTCCAGGAAACTTCCAGGCCCACAGGAAAACACAAGCTGGCTGGGCCAGGACCAAGGCCTGGTACCACCCTGTCGCCTCACATGCAGTCGCAGAGTCTAAACTATTGTACAAGGGGCCTGAGGAACCAGAGGTTAACCTGGTGAGTCGGGGAGCCTGGCACCTGAGAGCAAGTGACTGGCTCAGGACTCGGAGTCTAGTGCTCCTCCCACCACACCCCGCCATGTTTGTGGAAGGGTGTGCTGTAAACACAGTAAAGGCCACCCCAACTGTGAGGAACACACACGCACACACGTAAGCACACCTTTCATCCTGGGTAGCCGGACCCTCAGAGTCACAGCCAACTATGGGATGGCAGTAGCCACCTTCGTGGCATGGGGTAAAAGGCCCCCTGGCCATCTGGCCAGACTAGCACCAGCTTGGGCTTTCTTCAACTGCAATGCCAGGCTGTGTGGGCCTGCGGAGAGCACAGTTTCAAAGGGCCGAGAAAGGCGTTGCTAGGTTTCAGCATGAAACGTATGGCGTGGCCAATGAGCAAGTTCAACAAAGCCAAGGAAGGCGAGGCTGGCAAGAGCTGATACAAACCCAGGTTATGTTAGAGTCAACGAGAAGTGACGCTTTCTCAACAATTCCCAGAGAAACTATGGAAAGTCCCCTGGCACATGCATGGAACCGAGTGAGGGGTGTGGGACATCAGACACAAACACGCAAAGCTCCAGGGTCTCAAAACCCCGAGGGAGGGCAGGTGACACTCCAACATCAAGACTCCACAAATCTCAGCCCCGAGGCCAAAGGGCCCAAGTGCCAATGGCAGGCTTCTAAACCCACGCCACCCTCTGCTTCTTCTTCAAGGAAACAGGTTCTCAGATACCTAGCACCCATGGCCAATTTAAAAGTCTTTTTGTTGCTGTTGTTTGCTTGTTGCTTTTACCTAAAATATAACAACTGAAACCCAGAAAATACAGCTTATGTATACAACTCTTATAACAATAAACTCCAAACAAAAGTGACACAAACAGGAGCACAGAACTAGTTCTTGTGTGAATGGCACAGGTAACACTTGGGGAAGGGGGATGTGTGCTCACAATGCCAGTGATGATGGGGCAGGTCTCTGAGCAGGGAGGAAACCCCATGTGCAGGTGGATCCCCGTCTCCCCAGCCCCATCCCACTTACACATGGGTCTCAGAGTAGCAGCTCACTCCCTGGGGAGAGTGATGGCCCACAGACCCAGATGCCCCTAGTGACAGAGGACACCCTTGGTGACACGGAACGTCCTCTCTCCTCTAGAACACCTGCCTTGGTTCTTTCCTTCAGGCACCAGATACATCATTGTTGGCAAGGCCCTACTGCGGGAAGGGCAAACCCAGCACCAGCGTGGAGCGGGTTCGCAGGCAGCATTCTCGAGCGGTTGTTTCCAGACTGCCCTTGACACAAAGGCACACACCGCAAGTCTCCCTGCACCCGCCTTGGGCCCCTCCATCGCAAGGGAGAGACCCAGGAATCTTCAGACCCCGCCTGACACCCCACAGATGAGATGCAGCCCAGGCTGAGCAGCTTGCACTTTAAGGAGATGGGGGTCACTTTCTGCAATAACGCTGTACAAGCATTTATTAAATGCCTACTGTGTGCCAGGCCCAGGTGCTGTGCCACAAAGGGTTCCATCTGATTTCTAGTTCCTCCGCCAAAGAGGACAAAAGTCTGGTGTGACAAGGACATGGCAAAGCTCCAATAAGATAACGAAGGTGAAGTGCTCTGAGAGTACACACACCTGGTACACAAAAGGTTTAGGTCTGGGCATATCCCCCCACTGCTCTGGGGCTGGTGGGTCACAGGGCTGATTGTCCTTCCTTCTGACACTTGTCTGAGGTGACCTGTCCCAGCATGACCTCCCTTAAACTCCAGGGCAGGGCAGGAGGCATCGCTCTGAGACACACAATTAACAGTAACAACAACAGAAGGAATAACTGTGGCAGCAGCTGCACATGGCCAGGCACTCTGTGTGGGTACCTACTGTGCTCCAGGCCCTCTTCCACTTATTGGACACAACCTTTTCCTCAAATCTAGGCTGTGGTGTCTTAACACCTGCTTTGACCCTTAGCTGGGGACCAGCCAGTTGTGTGAGGGGCAAGGGAGTGCAGAAATAAATTCTCACAGGCTGGCCGAGTGGCGCATTGTTTAAGAACTGGCTTGGAGGGCCGGCTGAGTGGCTCAGTTGGTTAAGAGCTCGCTCAAGAGTTTGAGCTCTGAGCAACAGTGGTTCGAGTCAGCCCGAGCTGAGCAGCCGTGAGCTGCCAACAGGTGGCGGGATGGCTCAGCTAAAAAAAAAAAAAAAAAAGAACTGGCTTGGGACGCCAGAGGACCCAGTTCGGATCCCACATATGAGGGCCAGTGACACTGCCCTCTACAGCTAAGATGCTGAACAACAGCTCAACCTGGAGCTGGGCTGCCGTGAGTCGCCGGCGATGGCGTAGGCTGCAGCCCCTGTGGCAGTGGGTTGCGATGGGCTACAGTGTGTAGCCAGCAGCCAGCGTGAGCGGCCAGCAGCCGCAGTGAACGGCCGTCCAGAAGCCGGCGACTGATCTGCCTCGCCTGGGAAGAGCGCAATGATGGTGCCAACTTGGGCCAGTGAAGCAACGTCCTTCACAACTAGACTGAAGAACAAAAGGACAGCAACTTGTCTGTTACCCTTCCCCCAATTCCCCAGCCCTGTTCCCATACCCCAATTCCCCAGTAAAAAAAAAAAAAAAAAAGAAATTCTCACATTTATGGTCAACTGGTTTTTGACAAAGGTGCAAAGGCAATTTGATGGGAAAAGAATGGTCTTTTCAACAAGTAATGCTGAAATAACTGAACATCCACATGCAAAATAATAACCATAGACCTCTACCTCAACCATACATGAAAAAAATAACTTCAAATGGATCACAGACCTAAATGTATGAGCTAAAACCATAAAACTTCTACGAAAAAAAAAGGAGAGAATCTTTGTGATTTTGGGCTAGGCAAAGATCTCTGCGATGTAACTGCAAAAACATTAACCTTTTAAAAAAACTGATAAATGAAACTTGACCAAGATTTAAAAATTTTGCTCCTCAAAAGACACCATTAAGGAAATGAAAAACAAAAAACAGAAAACAGAAAAAACAAGCCATAGGCTGGGAGAAAATATTTGCAAATCCCAGAGTTGATAAAGGAATTGTTTCACTGTATCTAGAATACATAAAGAAATGTTACAGCTCAATAAGAAAACAAATAATCCAATTTTTAAAAACTGAACAAGACAAAAACAGACATTTCTGTGTGTGTGTCTCTCTCTCTCTCTCACACACACTCACACACACACACACACACACACACGATGTTCAACATCATCAGTCATCAGGGAAATGTAAATCAAAGCCACAATGACTCCACTTCACACCCACTATGATGGCTATAATTAAAAAGGCAGGGGCCGACTGAGTGGCTCAGTTGGTTAAGAGTTGGCTTAAGAGTGCGAGCTCTGAGCAACAGGGCCGCCGGATCGATTCCCACATGGGCCAGTGATGCTGCGCCCGAGCTGAGCTGTTGCTGAGCTGCCAACAGGTGGCAGGATGGCTCAGCTGGTGTAACAACAAGATTGCCTGTTTGAGGGTGGGCTATGCCCACCCGCAACTAAGATTGAACACAGCACCTTGAGCTTAGAGAGCACGAGCTGCCGACAGGAAGCCAGATGGCAACTGGCACCCTCCACAATGAAGATTGAAGAACAACAACTTGGCTGGTCCCCTTCCCCAATTCCCCAACACTATTCCCTTCGCCCAATTCCCCAATTTAAAAAAAAAAAAAAAGGCAGACAACAAGAAGTGTTGTTGAGGATGTGGAGAAACTGGAACCCTCAAACACTGCTGGTGGGAATAAATGTAAAATGGAGCAGACACTATAGAAAACAGCCTGGCAGTTTCTCAAAAGGATAAGCATAGAGTTACCCTATGACCCAGCAAGTCCACTCCTAGGTATCTATCAAAGAGAAATGAACAGAGCCATGCAAATGTTCACAAGTGTTTATAGCAGCTTTATTTATTAATAGCCCCCAAGTGGAAACAACCCAAATGTTCATTACCTGGTGAATAGGTAAAACGGACTATATCCAGGCATGCTACAATATGGATGAAGCTCAAAAACATTATGCTAAGTGACAGAAGCCAGATACAAAAAAGACTACATGTTGTATGATTCCATTTATGTGAAATGTTCAGAAAGAGCAAATTTTAAATACAGGAAGCAGATTAGTGATGGGGTGGGGGCAGGGACTGACTGCAAATAGACACGAAGAAACTTTGGGGGCAAAGGAAATATCTAAAACTGATTGTGGTGGTGGTTGCACAATTTTACAAATTTACTAAAAAAATGACCAAATCGTATGTTTACAATGGATGAGTTGTATGGCACACAAACTATACATCAATGAAGTTGTTAAAAAGTAAAATAAATACAATAAAAACAAAGCAAATGCTACTAAATTCGAGCTAAGTACTGTTGCATTACATGCTGAAAGTCCCATATGTAAAAGAAAATTGGACAAGAGATCTTAAAAGTTCTCACTATACACACACACACACACACACACACACACACACACACACACACAAAGTAAATGTGAGGTGATGGATGTGTTAACTAACCTTATTGTGGTATTCACTTCCCAGTATGTACATGTATCAAATCATTACATTACATACCTTAAACTTACACTTGCCAATTACATCTCAAAGTTGGGGGGGAAATTGGAGAGTGTTAGGTGTTAAAAAAAATATTAGCACCCACGGATTCTTTCTCCTTGATATAATCAACAAAATTGACAGACCTAAAAAGATAACTTTCTCATAAAAGCAATTAAATGGTCCATGGGGGCGCCCCCTAAAATCATTTCAACCCTCCCTATGGTCCTGAGTCCACCATTGGGGAAGACATACAATCCAGTTTTTAAAAACTGCTAATGTCCCTTCTGCCTCCAACTGACCCTCCCTGGACAAGGCAGCCTGACGGATGAGGAAGTAGAAAAGACAGACTTGGTACTGAACAGGTCCCAAACACTACAGTAAAGCCAAGGTGGCACCTGGATGCCAAGCCCAATCGATTAGTCGTGGCTGACTGGGGTGTTGTTGGTGGATTCTGAAACCAAGGCCAGGCTCAGCGTGAAAGAGCGTTCTCATTGATTAGCAAGGTCTGCCACTTGGAATCCGAAAGCAGCGCTGTAAATGCCTTGTATTTGCGGTTTTGTCCAAAGACCCAAGTGAAGGGACATTTAAGTGTTCTGGTAACAGGTGACAGGAGGTGCCACATTAAACTCTGATATCTCTGCCACACCAGTGCTAACTGTTATTAGGATCTGAGCTGGTCACCTGATTTCCTTCTTAAGCCATTATGGCAGCTAATACTTTGTGAAGATCGCTTAGGTGCCAGGTACTGTTCTGAGCACTGAGCAAGGATCAACCCATTTTACAGATGAGGAAAGTGTAACCCGGGGGGACTAAGCAACTTGCCAAGGTCACTCAACTAAAGACAAGCTGGAAGAACATCAGCGATGGAAGAGGCTGGCTTCGTAACAACTGCTCCATGCGATCTGGAGAAGTCAGCCCCCAGAGCCTCCAGGGAATCCCCACACCAGGCTGGGCTTCCCTGCTTTTGTGCCTGGGGCACAAGCAGGCATGGAGATCGCCTCAACTAGTAAGCAACAGGGCCTTCTGCCCAGTTCTGACTTCATCCCCTTCCAGCTGCTCTAAAACCATCTCCACCACCTTTATTTCCAGTAGCCCCAGGCACTCCCCTTCTTTCATCTTCCAAAATCAGGGCAGAGCAGTTCTCAAACTTGAGTGGACATCAGACTCACCTGGGGAATGGGTTTTAAATGCAGGTTCCCAGGCCTCCAGCAGGTTTGAGGCAGGACCTGGGAAATGCATGTTTCACAAGCTTCCCCACGGGTGGGAGCAGGTGGTCCTAAACCACACTCAGAGGAAACCTGGCCTGGATGGATGCCCACAGGCCACATGCAAGGCCTAGAAGACCACATTGGATCAGATACTGCAGAAGCCAGGATCAGAGGACCCAACCTGAAAATCCCCATGATGTCCAAACTCCCCGTCCTTTCTTCTCTTCCCTCCACAGCAAATGACCAGATGGAGAGAGAGGAACTGGAGCTACAGTTCTGGGTCAGACCACACTCATCATTAGAGGCAGAACAGAGTGGGAACAACTAACTCTGGGAGTCAGACTCCTGGTCCTGGTCCCTAATGTGCGTCCATCTAGCTGAGGCTTTGGGAAAGTCGCTTCCTCCATGGTGGCTCAGGTTTCTCCATCACGCACACACACACACAAAAGGAGACCAGAGAACCCGGTAGTCCCCTAACCATTCTCCTGTTCTCCAGCAAGGACTTCCAGCCTCTCCCCCATCAAACTATAATCATCTCCTTGGGCCCAGCCCAACTCCATCCACAATCCACACACCAGGAGGTCACAGGAGAGCTAAGACTCTGACCAGATAGGATGGAGTGTCCAGAACCACTGGCTGGGTCTTCACACCAAGCCACTAAAGAAAGCTAAAACCGACGATGATGTGATGTCAATCCTTATGACAATGACCACTTTGTAAGCACAAGAGAAGCGCCGGGCACTATGCTAACTCCTCGCCAGCGAAGTTCCCGGCACCTCACCCCGGCCCTAGGAGTTTCTCGAGGAGAGTCTCCCTAGTGTGCAGACGAAGGAGCTGTGGCGCTCAGGGGCGAAGTGACTGACCCAAGGTCACCCAGCCTGGACGAGACCGTCACCCCAGGGCCCCATGCATGCCCCGGGGTCCAAGGCGAGGGCGCGCGGAGCTCCAGGGGGGAAAATGCAAGGGGGACCGTGGGCCAAGCAGAGCCCTCCACCCACTCCTGCGCGGAGAGCCCGGAGCGGGAGGGCCTTGCCCACCCCGCCAGTCGCCAAGCCCGCGCCTCGCCGTCTGCTCCCGGGGTCGGGGCCGGCCGCTCACCGGACTTCGGGGGGTAGCGATAGGCCGAGTTCGCCTGAATGTCGATGTCCTCCACGCCCGCGATGCGGCGGCTCAGAATGGAGCCCATGGTGCGAGGCGGGCCGGGCTGGGGTGGGACGCAGACGGCAGCAGCGGCGTCCTCACGCGGACATGGCCCAGACCAGGCCACACGGACGCTTGCCCACGGCCTCGGAAGCCTCGGCCTCCGAGCCCCCACCTCCGGCTCGGCCCGGGGCCCGACGCCACGGCGGCCCTCCGCCCCCCGTGTCCGAGGCACGTCGGGAAACGGAGTCCCCTCGCCGCTGAGGGCGCCGGGCTGCTGCGCAGGAAGCCCGCTTAGGAACTACATTTTCCAGCATGCTTCTCTTCCGGACCATCTGAAGTTGTTGACAAGCGCTCCGGGACAAACCAAAAGCACCTGAATCCAGAGGGGGAAGAACCATGGACCGCACCGCAAATCGTCCGGTCCTCTGCATTCCAAGCACAACACCAACATCGTAACTCTTTAGCCTTCTAATGATCTGTTCATATATAGACCCTTCTATTTACCCACTTCCATTTACCCCCTCTCTGAAATATCTCCCTGAGCTACCAGGGTTCTCCCCACTTCCCAGGGTTTATCTCCTGCCCTGGCCAACAGAGGGCACACGTTTATCTGCCACCTGAAAAGAGCTGGAGTGGAACCCAAGCTTACCTGGAGCAGTGCTCGCAGGGGAAGCAAAGCGCTTGCTTTATTTAGCTTTTTCCAGAACTCAGGGAATCTCTCCGACTCCATGTCCAGAACAATTACTTTGAAGACATAATTTTATAGCCCCCTCAAAGAGGCAGTAGACCCCTCCCATTTTATTGATAGGGAAACTGAGGCACAAAGAAGGGAGGTCTGCATATAAGGTGAGTATTAAAGCCTCTCAGGTTGTAATAAACTATTCTGGCTTTTGACTGACACAAAACTCTGTGAGCAGGCCACATTGGGATCTGTTTTTACCTACTTTTCAGTTGAGAAACGGGTTCCTAAAAGAAAGTGACTTCCCAAGTTGAGCCTGCGGTATCAAGAAAGCAACCAGGGAGGGCAGGGCTGGCTAAGAATCTTAAATGGTAAATTCACTACAGTCCACATTAAAATGAGTCCTATAACTTTCTAAAGGCCAAAATCCAGAATACAATTTTCTATTGTCAGGGAACCAAGAAGTCAAAACAAATAAAGGAAGTGGAGGCCTGTACGATTGTGAGGGAGAGGCGATGTCTTGGGAGAGTCTGATTAAATCTCTCTGCTCCACAACCAAGATCCCTATTTACTGAGCACCTACTATGTGCCAGGCATCATGTTGACGGTTTTGCACATATTCTCACTTAATTCTCTGATGTCAATTCTATTTTAATTCCCAATATACAGAAGAGGAAAGTAAGGCTGAGAGAGCTTAAGTCCCCCACTCAGATTGCATAGTAAATAAGTGGTAAAGCTGGAATTTGAACCAGGCCACTCCTACAGCCCTCTGCCACCCCAGGGACAATCTGCCGATTTCTCCAATGTGCCAGATTTTATACCTCTTGTCCCCAGATGGGCCCAAAGACACCCCTACCCTGTGTGATATTTCTTTCCTTATTTTAAATTTATTTCTGTTGAATCACATAGCACTTGTATATACCAGAGATGGCAAAAAATGTATAGAAGTGGACACTTTGGTCAACGTTGCTCAAGCAGTAGTTCACCGTAATCAGAAGTGTCTGGACGTGGATGGTAACTATTTTGAGCACCTCTTGTCATTGCAGAAGTCAAACGTGACTTGTATTCATCTGTTGTTATCAGCATATATTGAGTATTACAACTTTAATAGTTTTTTCCTTTCTTAAATGTATATACTTTTTTTTACACATTCTCTCTCTCTCTACACACACACACACACACACACACACACACACACACACACACACACATAGATATACATATACCAACACTGCATTCAATTTACCAGCCTCTCTCTTTGGGAGAAGGGAGGGAGAGTACTGAGGACCCTGATGTTCCCACTGAAAAATAACCCTAAAAACATGTCCTCCCTATGGATCTTGGGCTAGGGCAGTCATTTCCATAGGCCGGATGTTTGATTAATTAAACAGTCCTCTTAATAGAGCTTTGGACTTGTGGTGTATTTTTCTGTGCTTACCCATCCCCCTCTGGGAGACAGGCCTTTCTGATTTGGTACTAGTTCTACTATCAACATCTTGACTGATTCAATTATTTATTCAACAAATATTTATCATGCAGCTACTATGTGACAGACAAGGAGCTGGGCAAAGAGCCAGGCAATAGGGATCAAACAGTGGAACTGCCAGACATGGAGCCTACAGGTTAGTGAGGAAACAGACACTAAAAAACTTAAAAAGTGTATAAATACAAGATGTGGTGGGTGCTATGGAGGAATGGATTGAGATGCAATTAAATAGTAGCAGAGACTTACTATTGATAGGGGAGTCAGGAAAGGCATCTCTGAGATGACATTTCAGCCAGGACTTGAAATGCAAGTAAAAGCCAATCAGGTAAACTTGGAGTGGGTAGGCCAAGTTCCAGCCAGGAGGAATAATATGTATCAACACTCGGAAGCAGCAGAGCCAAGTATGATCTAGAAGCTGAAAGGCCAGTGTGGCTAGAAGCAAGGAAGGGGAAGAGTATGGGAACAGAATTCAGGAGCCAGGCAGTGGCCAAACCTCAAAGCCCCTCAGTCAGCCACCACTGAGTCATTTGAAACAGTAAAAAAGAACCTAGGAGGGCCGGCCGAGTGGCTCAGTGGTTAAGAGCTTGCTCAAGAGTTTGAGCTCTGAGCAACAGGGTCCCCGGTTTGATTCACGACCCGAGCTGAGCTGCCGCTGAGCTGCCAACAGGTGGCAGGATGGCTCAGCTAAAAAAAAAAAACCAAAAAAACAACAACCCCCAAAAAAGAACCTAGGCATAGTTCTCAGCCTGCTTGTCTGAGACCCTCAAGTCTATACTTCTTTTCCAGCCTCTTGAGGGGGCAGGATCCTCACCGATTTTTTTCTTGTGCTTTCAGAGCCCCGCATCCAGTGTATGTCTGATAAACACTCATGTCTGTGGAGTGATTGAAAGGATGGAGGTGGGGAGGAGGCCGGGGATGCTGAGAAGGCCAGAGCCCTGAGCCTCCGTGGACTGGCTATACCAACTCTGGCAAGGCTCTCAACCTCGCTGGACCTCAGGTAAGATAAGGGCACCGCCTGAAACGCTTTTTATTCTCCCCTCCCCCATCTACCGGCCCCAGCTGTCAGGCCCCATCTGAGCCTGCTAAGAAATCCAAAGTCCACTCTTCAGCCATGCTGATTCTGGCTAAAAACAAGGTTGTTTTTTCCTTCCCTGCTGTTCCTGGGAAAACAATCCGGCTGGGGGGGTTTGGGGGGCAGAGGGGTGACAGAGGAGTGACCTTTGCTCCTGCCTTTCCCACCTGCCACACCCCGGCTAGCCTGGTCTGGAAATGCTCTGTCTGGGCTGGGCGAGCCTGAGCAGGTGCCTGGATGAGGGTGGGGGAGGGGTGAAGGTACTTCCTGCCTCCCTCAGCAAGGAAAGCCCCCAGTAGGTCCTGCCAATACCCACCCTCCCTTGCCAGAAACACACCATGCTGGCCCACTGGGTGTGTGTTCTTCTACACTGGCAAGAGTGTAAGGAGGCCTGAATTACAGCCTCAGTTTCCTTATCTGTAAAATGGAGCTTGGGCTTCCTAGAGTGGTATAGATGGAGGTAAAGAGGTGAGTGCTAGAAATGGTGCAGTGAATGCCAGGCCCATGCTGAGCACCTCACTGGCATTAATCTTTCATAGCAGTCCTGGGAGAGCTCCTTGCCCCCACCTTGGGTTCTACAAATGAGGAAACTGAAGCTCAGAACGGGAGTACCTTGCCCAACATCAGAGTCGTTAAATGGCTGTCAATACTGACATCCAGGTCTGTCTGGCTGCAGAACCTGCTCACCTTCCACCATGCCCTGTTGTTGTCCCAGTGATAACAGTAACCATATTCAGAGCTGCCTACTCTGTACTGAGCAGCTCTGCCCACATTAATTTGTGCTTATGATGCTTTGCAAAGGTGAAGGGACATTCTTTTTTTTTTTTTTTTAAGAAATTTTATTTGGGAACAGTGTGTTTTTCCAGGACTCATCAGCTCCAAATCAAGTAGTTGTCTTCAATCTATTATAGTTGTGGAGGGAACAGCTCCTTGGCCCATGTGGGAATCGAACCGGCAACCTTGGTGTTTTAAGCCTGGGCTCTAATCACTTGAGCTAACCGGCTGCCCCTGAAGGGATGTTCTTTTTTTTTTAAAGATTTTATTGGGTAATTGGGAGAGAAGAACAGCGTTGGGCAATCAGAGAAGGGGAACAGACAAGTTGCTGTCCTTTTGTTCTTCAGCCTAGTTGTGGAGGATGTCGCTTCACTGGCCCATGTTGGTATTATCATTGCGCTCTTCCTGGGTGAAGCAGTTGCTCACCGGCCATTGGACAGCTGCTCACGGTGGCTCACGGCGGCTCATGGCAGCTCACGAAAGCTCACACCAGCTGCCGGCCAGCCCCACTGCAGCCTATACTGTCACCAGCAACTCACGGCAGCCCAACTCCAGGTTGAGCTGTTGTTCACCATCTTAGCTGTAGAGGGCGCAGTATTGCTGGCCCTCATGTGGGATCCAATCCTGGGCCCTGCTGCTCAGAGCTGGTATCCCAAGCAACTCCTAACCAACATGCCACTTGGCAGGCTGAAGGGATATTCTTAATAAGAGTGGAAATCTGGCACCATCAGGGTTTGCAAAAAATGGTGGCAACAGTAATCCCCACAAGACAAAAAAGGAGGCCGAAACCTTATTTCCCAAGCAGACAGGTGACTTCAGCCAGGGCTGAAGCACCGATTGGAAGGGGACACTGAGTCTTCTTTCTGCCAATGGGCCAAGGTCCCAACTTTAGCTGGGCTACTCTACTCCCTCCCTGACCTATCCTGGTGTCCCAACCTCCCCCCACCCCTCACAACCCAGGGATTTTTCAGGCCCTGTTCACATGTCCCCCATACTCCCCCTCCCACTAGCCAAAGCCAGAACACCTGGAAGAGTTGAGGGATCCAGGAAAAGCTCCCCAGGGAGCTCTGCAGGAACCCACCCTACCCTACCTTACCCAGCGTGGGACAGTTTCTTCCCTTCAATCCAATTCTGCTGGCAAGGTGCTGGGCAGGGGCAGACTCCTCTGGAACCAGACACACCCAGAACATCACCTGAACCGACTGGATTCCTCCCCCACCTTCCTACCCCATCTGGTTCCCACACTGCCACAGCCAGTGATCCTAAATGTGGATAACAGATCAGACCTATTAAAAACTCCTCAATGGCCTTTAAGCCACCACCCCAGGGCCTGTGTATGCTTCCTGAGGGCACCTTTCCACACTTGCAATTCTACATCTGTCCTTGGGATTTTTGACACACGCCCCCACTCCAGCCCTGCCACGAGCCGACCCGTCTCTTATTTACTCTCCGCTGGAGCAGGGCCAGGTCAGAGCCGGATACAGAGTAAGGGCCCAATACATAGTTGCTCAATAAATGAAACAGGCCCGACCCAGGGAGCGTGAGGAACCGGGACAAGGTCATTTAGCGCGGAGGTGACCGAGTCACACCTCCGCCCAAAGCTTCTGCCCGACTCCCCGGCGGGATCCCAGTTCCGAGCCTAACCGGGCTCCGCACACTAGACCCCAGACGTCAAACGGAAGAAGTGCGTACGGAGCTGTAAACACAGTCCGCAACACCCCGCCCCCGCCCGCCACGTGACACGCCCCCGTCCGCCGACTCAGCGCCCGCCCCCACCGCCGCCTCATTGGGCGACCAGCTTTGTTTACCTTATATGGCCAGGTCCTAACACCCCGCGCCCGCCCATTGGCTGAGGCGCAACCTCACTCACTGACGTCACTCGGGACGGGACGATGCAAATAAACTGGAGCATTCTGGGAATAGAAGTTCGAAGCCTTTCCGGAACTCGCTCCGCGCGGTCCTGGCGCCAGCATGCTTAAGACCGAGATTTCCGGCAAAGTGCACGAGATTTTGCGTGGGAAAGTGGAGCACCGCGGGGAGGGAAGCCCGAGGCACCAGAGGCTGGCGGCCTCGCTTGCCTGTCCCGGGCGCCATCCCTAATCCTAGACGTTCCTCGTGCCTACTGTGTACCCTGTCGAACTCCAGGCCGTAGAGGGACCTGCTTCCCAAGTGCACGATGCGCTCGGGACGTTGGGGAGACTCGGAAGGCTTCCTGGAGGCGGTGACTTTGAGCAGAGCCCTAAAAAGGAGATTCCTTCATTCACTGAACGAATATAGGCGCCTACTGTGTACCAGACCTTCGGGGCCTTGCGACATAGTATTGCCGATTTATGCCAAAATTGCTAGGGCCCCCCTCTCCAAGGGTGTGCCCACTCAACAGAGGGATGCCAACCACATCGGGATCCAGGGTCTTGACAAAGATCCGTGTGGCCTCCGCCTGCTGACCCCCGTCAGTGCCAGGGCAGGGGCGCGGGTGCCCATGTCTCATCACCGCCCGCTTCTGCACACAGTAGGTGCCCGGCTGGTGACAGCTCGGCAGCAAGCCCCCGTTGGAGAGCGGGCGGGCGCGGACTACATCTCCCAGCATGCCCCCCGCGGCCCCGGAGCGAGGCGAGGCTGGGTGAGTCAGAGCCGCACAGTAAATATTTGTATTAGCTGGAGCCGGCTCGCTAATGGTGGACGCGTGAATCGGAGGAGAGCGCGGCGGCAGGAGGCCGGAGCGGGCAGCGCGGGGGCGCCATGTCCGTGAACATGGATGAGCTCAAGCACCAGGTCATGATCAACCAGTTCGTGCTGACGGCGGGCTGCGCTGCCGACCAGGCGAAGCAGTTGCTGCAGGCGGCCCACTGGCAGTTCGAGGTGCGAGGCCCGGGACTGGGGGTGGGGGCTCGGTCCCGCGTGGCAGCGCATGCCACAGGGCGTGTGCGGTGTGGACACGTGCGGGTGCGCGCTCCGCCGGGGCCGGGCAGGGCGGGGGTCGCGCACTGGGCCGGGTGTCCGGCGGTCGCGCGCCCGGGGCCGGGCCCCAGCGCGCACACACGGCGTGCGGGTCGGGCCCGGCGGCGCGGCCGCATATGCGGCCCCCGGAAACGCCGCCCGCGCGGGGTGATCGGGACGGGTGGCCCGCCCCTGTCGGGTCCCCGAATCCCCGCCCCCAAGTACCCGGGCAGTGGGGATGTGGGGTCTCCCACTTTTGTTTGGGCAACGGCCAGAGCGGGGTGGCCCTGTGGCCCGGACGGACAGTCGGGTGGGCGGGCGAGCGGCCGGAAGGAGGACGCCCCAGGCCTGCCCCGAGCTGGGCACGCGCTGCCCCTCTTCCTCTGGAGCCGCGGGATTGGGACGGGAGAGCCCTGGAGCCCGCGGGCGGAGCTGTCCCGGTTGTGGGGTATACAGGTCTGCGTGCCCGGTGGGCAGCCCTCGTTGTTTGTGTCCACGTACATATGCGTTTGTATTTACGCACGCGCCACGCTGCGTGCGGGCATCTTGGCGTGTGTAAACACGCAGTCCACCTGGGGCGCGGGTGCGGGGTGTGTGCTATGTGTACGTAAACGTCGCTGTTTTGCAAATGGTGCCCACGCGTGTACACCCGAGTGTACGGTGTTGTGTTGGTGACCTCTTCTGTGTGGGCAGGGGAATCTACCTGCATGGTGCAGGCTTGGTGTGCCGTTCAGTAGCTTTCAGCTAGCTGGGCAGGAGATGGGGCTGTCTCAGTCGGGCCCCCACCCCCCAGGCCTCCCTGACACTAATGCCTATGGCTTGTGCTGCCAAGAGGCCATCTGGCCTTCCCTAACTCAGCCGCCCGAGAATAACTCAAGGTGGTATCTAGGGGTGAGGCCAGAGCCCCTTGAGCTCCATTCCTCCCAGGTGTAAGGTCACAGCTCCAGCCAGTTGTAGTGTCTTTGCTCATCAGGGGCCCAAGAGCCTGGTTTCCTAATGGGGAGCCAGCTCAAGGAAGGCCTTTGGGCGTTCAGGAGGGACCAGGAGCCAGGGGAGCTTCCTGAGGGTTGGAAGGGATGGGAATTCCCACCTGAAGGTTGAGACAGTCTGGAGAGACAGTGGCGTATCCACCCAGAGGATCCTTGCTCACCTCCTTCCTACAGAGATCTGCTGTGTGGTCCTCACACCAGGACATGGGAGGCTGCTCTCTCTCTGGGCAGGTCCCTTCCCTCCTCCGGCCTCAGTTTCTTCGTCTGTATACCTTGCTGAGTGTGAGTTGACTTCTAAGGGGTGTATGCCCTCCCACCCCCAGGGCTGGTAGCCCCACCCTGCAGGAAGCTCCCTAATCAACCCATTTGTCTCTAGGGCTGGATGTGGCAAAACTTGCAAAACCACATTCATGGCAGTTTGCTTGAGTTCCATATCTGCATACATGGCTCCCTCCCTCCCCGGGGCTGGGCAGGCAGGTGTCCGGTGGGCAGGCACTCTCAGCCAGCCCACAGAGCCTGGCACCAACTGGGCATTCACTCAGGCAGTGCAGGTTGGTTGCTACTATTGTAGCTCACAGAAATTGAAAATGTAGCTTTGAGGATTGAAATGCCTGATCCCAGCAGGGGCAGGAGCAGCTTGCAAACTGGGGGGCTCTGATGACCCCCAGGGGTAGAAGACCTGTACTCCTGGCTCCCTGAGTCTCAGTTTCGCCATCTGTAAAATGGGGATATGGATACTAGGGAAGTTCACCTAAGACGAAACGTGTCATGAACCCCTAAGTCTTAGGTCTCGTTGTGGGAGTGAGTGAGTGGTTCCTTAATGGCTGATTTCCCCCTGTCCCCTCCCTGATACTGGCTGAGGGGTGACCCAGCCAGCTGGAGGCCTCTTTTTGGGTCATATGCTCTGTGATTCAGGTGTTAATGGGGACAGAGGCTGCAGGGGGAGGGGGACCTCTGTCTGCTTTAAGGGGTGGGGCAGATGTTTCTCCCTGGAATCCTCACACTCCAGTCCTTGAGAGCTGCTGTTGGGACAGGAATGGTTTGGGTGTGTCCCTGGGCTCCAGGGGTGGGGGTGGGGGAGTCATGAGAACATGCTTAGAGACCAGCCCCTCCATCTCCCACACTCCTGTTTGGGGACACTGGGGCAGGGTGTCTTCAGGAAATCCCAGAATAATTTATTTGATTTTACTTTAAGAAACTTGCAAAACCCCCAGGGAAGCCCTGGGAGCCAGACTGGGTTTCTGGGTTGGTTAGGGGCAGGGAGGGAATTGCGCGTTGCAGAGCTGTGGAGGGCCAGCCTGAGGGGGTGGTGATGGTGGGCAGAGTGGCAGGGGCTGCTCAGAGCTGAGCCTGGGACTTGGCAGGGCCTGGTAGACACTTTGCACACTTGATGGGATCCCTCACCCAGCACTTTCGCAAGAGCAGCTGGTTCCCTTATTTTCTTTGACGCCCTCCTGCAGGGGCTGAGCCAGGACATACCAAATGCCAGTGCCTCCCTGGGGGTCCCAGAGGCCACCCTGGAGCTCCCACCCCCTTGCTCCAGCCCCCTAGGACCTTCAGATGAGCTGGTCTGAGCCAGGTCAGCTCTCGTCCCCCTTTCCTCACAGTTCTGGGTGCAGACCCCACCACCTCTGCCATCCTCCTGTTCTGCCACCTTGAGAACATTTCGCCGGAGGCTCAGGTGAGCAGGGCAGCGAGTACAAAACCCAGACCATCCTACTTAATTCCAGCTCTCCCAGCTGGAATATGAATCTTAGGAGCCCACTGCTGTGAGGGAGGGGAACCTGGAAGCCATTGAGTTCAGTTCCTTTAAGGTACAGATGGAGAAACTGAGGCCCAGACCAGGGCAGTCCCTTGGTCAGCCAAGGAGAGGGGCTGGCTGGTCACAGACTTGATATCTGGGGCCTTTACTATCCCTGGCTGAGAGAAAAGTAGGAACTCACCACTCATGGAGTTGGTGACAGTTGGGCTGAGGTCTGCCTTTCCCCGAGATGGGCGAGGGTGCTGCCTGCCCCCCAGGTCACAGTGATGACACCAGGTATATGCAAAGTGGAGGCACCTGGTATCCAGCTGACGGGCAGTGTCATGAGGGTTTTCACCCACCAGATCTGCCTGGAGGCCCAAGGTGCCTCCTCGGGCGGTGGCGAGGGTCTTGCGGTGACCGGCATGCTGCCTCAACTCGCTTCTCCCACTTGGTAGCCAGGCCTAGGGCCACACCAAGTCCCAGAGAGCCTAGGAAGGAGGGCAGCGGCAGGGTCAGGCAGGGTGCTGAGGGTAAGCCTGGGCTTTTCTTCCCGCAGACGGCCCTCAGCGCCTTTTTCCAGGAGACCAACATCCCCTACAGCCACCACCACCACCAGATGGTAAGTGTCCGCTGCAGCCCCGGGCAGCTCTGCAGGGGTCTGCTGGTTCAAGCTGCAGTGACTCTCCCCCCGTGAAGGGATTGCTGGGATGGGACCTCCTTGGTGGGCCAGCCCATCTCAGAACCCCTCCTTTTCTCTGTGAGCCCCTGGCTGGTGGACCATGTGGGGGCCCTGATACATCCACAGGAGGAGCGCAAAAGCTCCCAACAGGAGGGCATGTTCCTCCAATTAGGAGCCAGTGGGAGGCTGGGGGCCTTCCAGAGCTCACCCCTTCCTCTGCTCTCCCCCCCCACAGATGTGCACTCCTGCCAACACCCCCGCCACGCCCCCCAACTTCCCTGATGCCCTCACCATGTTCTCCCGTCTCAAGGCCTCGGAGAGTTTCCACGGTGGTGGCAGCGGCAGCCCAATGGCCACCACGGCCACGTCGCCCCCACCGCACTTCCCCCACGCCTCCACCGGCAGCTTTGCAGCGCCCAGCTGGCCCATGGTGGCCTCGCCCCCAGGGGGGCCACAGCACCACCAGCCGCAGCAGCCGCCCCTGTGGACTCCAGCACCCCCTTCACCGGCGTCAGGCTGGCCACCCCTGGCCCCTCAACAGGCCGCCTCAGAACCGAGGGCCCACCCTGCCATGGAGGCGGAGAGATAAGGGAGGCCCCTCCCCCCTCCCGGAGGCCAGGACCCCGTGGGGTGGGGGAGAGGACGTCTCTGTGGGCCCCCTTCACCCTCATCTGTCTGCACCCCCATTCCCTGGAGCCCTGGAGGGGAGAGACGGGACCCTGGTGCCAGCACACAGGCTGCCTGCGCCCACACAGAAGCGCAGGCGCACGGCACCCAGCTTGCATGGGTTTGGTTCAGTCATCTGGGTGCTGGTGGACAGAACTTCAGAGACCAAGCAGCCTTCCCCAGAGGACTCACCCCACCCCAGGGGGCTGCGGAGACTTGGCCGCCTCCCACCTTGGATCTCCTCAGGGCTGGCAGGTCTAGATCCCCACCCCTCGGGAATTCAGAGCCTTCTCCGCATGTGTGCGTGTAGCTGTGTCTGTGTATTTATACGTATGTCACTCTTCAAGAAGCAACCTAGTTTATGGGGCAGCTGGACTTTGCATGTTAGAGTGGACCCCCCCAGTCCCTTGCCCGCCACCCCTCTCCCCAGGGCCCTTCCCTCCCCTCCCCCCTCAGCAGCCAGCCTTGCTGTTCCCTGCAGAGAAAAGGATTGTGGGAAACTCCAGGACTCTTCCCACCCATCCCCCAGCTCCTGCCTGCTGGGGCTGTCTGCATGCCTCCCCCAGAGCCCCGGGGTACCCCATACCCATTTCCTTTCCCCCTTTTAACAAAGGAGAAGAAAGAGTTCCAACCACCACCAGGCTCTGTGGTCTTGCCTCGTATCCTAAGCTTTGCTGCCAGCTGGCTCCGTGTGTAGGGGGAGGGTGCCGATGGAGCCCAGAACAGAGAGCTACCCCCCAGTCCTGCCTGGCTCCACACTACTCCTGTCTGTCGCTGTCTTTTCAACCACAACATGCTCTGGAATCTTCCTGCCCACCCGAGGCTTTTCCCATGAAATTAGTTTCTGGCCTGTGTTCCAAAAATCCCAGCTTCCATCTGCCCACCCTTCCCCCTGCCTGGCTGGACGGATCCCGACCTCCAGGGCTAACAACTGCCTTCCGGTCTGCCTGGGTTTCACAAGGACCTTTTTTTCCTGTCTCAGGCCCCAGTGGCTGGCTGTGGGCTGGACCCTCCAAGCCCAACCTCCAGCAAACATGCTGGGTGGGGCAGGGCTCTCCCCTGGGGAGTCGCAGGTCACAACCCTGTAGTCAGCAGGCTTGAATGCAGAACCAGTGGGGGCTAGTGACAGGACCAGGACAGGGCAGAGTCCAACCAGGGCTCAAGCCATTAGTCACTAAGGAGACAGACCACCCAGGGACAACGGATTGGATCCTGCCTGCTTCCAAGCTGGGCTGGGGCAGGCACCTACTCTAGCCCAAGGGAGAAGCCAGATGCCTCACTTTGCCCTGGGCTGCCCCCACTGGGATAGGAGGTCCCTGGGGCAGCTTTGGGAGAAGACAGCCTCAGCCTTGCACCCCTTGTGATGGTCCGGGACTTGGGGAAAGAGAGAGGCCAGGGCCTCTGCAGTTCCTTACCAGCAGACCTCACTCCCTAATCCAGGAGAGCCTGCCAAGCACCCAGCCCCGCCTCCGTTGGCACCTAAGCCCTCTGATGGCAGTTGGGTTGGAGAGTTTCTTCTGTTTCAGAAAGTCACCTGCCTGACATGTCTTGGCACTCCACTAACAGTCCACTTTTGCTCCCAGCGATGGGACTGTGCTTTCTGACATGAATGTCACCACCCAGCTTTGTCTCCGCCCTGCTGGAACCTGGACAGGCTCTTGACGAAGCCCACCTGGGATGACTGTTTACACTCTGGTTGTCATGGAAGACCGATGGCTGGGCCCCTGCTCAAGCTGTTGCTTACGTCTCGGAAGTGTGTCCTCACCTTGAAACCCACCATCCAACGGCCTCTCAGAGTCCAGAGGGGGCATAGCTCCGTCTGGGGTGCATATGAGCAGGGGAAGAAGGGGGATCTCAGGCCCCCTGAATCTTCACTGCAGCTTCTCCATTTTGGATGGAAGAAAATTCTCAGGAAACTGGCACATCCCCTCTTCAAGTGGCAGGAAAATGCGTTGCAGAGGCGAGCATTTCTGGGTTATAAGCCGTGTGCGGTGAGCGTGCCTCAGCTCTCCCAGCGAGCTGATTACTGGGGCAGCTGTACCTTTTGGAACCACAGGAGACAGTGCACTGTCTAGAATTTGCATTCCTGAAGACAATGGGGACTCGGCCTTGGGCCGGCCCCTGGGTGGCCTATAGGTGGTCCACACCCGTGCTGCTCAAAGTGTGTCCTCAGATCAGCATCACCTGGAGCTTGTTAGAGATGTCCCTATAAGTGCTGATCTGTGGGAAGTGAGGACCATTTCTGTTTCTTGGAGTGCTATGGGCTGGGTCTGGAGGTCCCAGGGAGTCACATTAGGCTGGAGGGGACTTGAGGTTCCTATAGGCCCAGTTTTCCCACCGTGGGCACTGGACTTTGGGGCTGGATCACTGTCCGCTGTGGGGGCATCCTGTGCACTGCAGGATGTTGGAAGCATCCCAGTCCCTACCCACTAGATACCAGTAGCTCCCCTCAGTTGTGACAACCAAAAAAGTCTGCAGATGTGGCATAATGTCTCCTGGAGGCAAAATCACGTGCCCTCCTCCACACACACACACTGCTGTGGACAGCCTCTGCTCAAGACCATGGTCCCATAGCTGGCTGCTCAGCAGAGCCTCCTAGGGGTTCTGTGAAAAGACAAAGCACCCCAAGACTCCTGGGCCCACAATGTCAGAATCTGGAGGAGAGGTCCTGACAGTATAGTTTTAAACACTCCCAGGATATTGGTGACTGACTTGTGAACAAACTAAAAACCTTTTCAATTGCACACTTTAAGGGTGGACTTTGTAGCATGTCGATTATGTGTCAAAGTTGTTACTAAAGGTAAGATGGCTCCCCGGTGCTTCTGACCCAGCACATGCCCCTCACAGCACCCAGTCTTGTGGAGCGTAAGGGTCCCCTAGGTGCTTGAAGCAGCTGTTACGGAGAAGGACCCAGCCATCTAATTTTTACTAAGTGCTCCAGGCAAGGTGGGACCCGGAGCAGGAGGCAGTGAAGGGCAGGACTGGAGCTAGACTTGGGGACTCTGGTACTTTTCAGCAATGCAGAGGCCCTGCCAGGTGTGCTGGGAGCCCCCTACTGAACATCTCACAGCAAGGGTATGGCTGCAGAAGTGGGCTGGACAAGCCCAAGGGGAGGGAACCAGAGGTGGGCCCACATAGATGTCACATGCCCCACAATCGAGTGTGACGCAGAACCTGGGACCTTTCTTCTCCAACCCTGGAAGCTCAGGAGCAAAACTGAAGGTGTCAGTAACCATCTACTACACATTTGAGTGTAAACTGGCTATAAAAAGCAAAGGTGCTGGTGTACAAACAGAACAGATTCAGTCACAGCCAGGTTCACGGCCTTCATCTTGGGCACCTCCTGGAAAAACCGGACTTGTTACCTCAAAGTCCAGACTCTTCTGGGCTTGGTCACCTCCTACCTGACTGCCAGACTTGAGCTCTAAGTGACTATGTTTCCAAAATTCCACTCTAAAAAACATCATTTGCTTGAAAGAATGTGACTTGAGCTCTGCGTGTCTCATTTCTAAAGAGGGGATATGGCAGTGTGTGGGAATGAAGTTCTGGCCTCCCTAGGTGACAAGTGGTTGTGCCCTCTGGTCTGCTGTTAGAAGGCGGGCATGGTTATCTTAGGGGCTTGCAAACTCAGTCCCCTGATGTGTGCCGTTTGGCTTGCATGGTGTTTTATGCCTTTCTGATTTGTCTGTCAACACTTTCAAATCGGGAGCATTTACAAGAAAAGCCTCACTTCTGGCTTATCTTTGAAATTTGTAATATTGCCCGTTTCCTCAAGGACACAACTGGCTGAAGCCAGCCTGCCCCTGGCCGGCCAGCCCTCTCCACCAGCCACCACGCATGTGTGTGTATCCAACTGCCGTCTCAGAGGCTGGAATCTGAAGGGGATCTTGCATTCCCAGGAGCAGCTTTGGAAGTAAATGCCCTGCTCTGTGGGTGGAGGGTCACCTGGCTGGTGAATGGTGACTCTAAAAGGCTTTCTGCAGGCAGGCAGGGCTACTCCTTCAGACAGCTTTAAGAGAAGAGCTTGTTCTGCAAGATTCTCTGGATGATGGGGACACTTCCAGGGCTGCTGAGAGTCCCCAGGGTCTCTAGGGTTCTCTGAGAACGCACTGTGGGTTGCAGAAAACCACGCTGTTCCCAAGGCTGGCCCCCCAAATCCAGTGGCGGGCGGGGCTACTGTGGCCCTGGAGGTCTCTGAGGGGCTTTTCATAACAGGACTCATCTGAAGACAGACAGGCTTTGACTCAGTTACTTCCTGGTGTCCTGGAGGCCAGTTGGGTTGGCCAAAAGGAGATCTTTTGAGGCAAAGCAATTTCCAATTCCTGCATTTGAAAGGTCTCTGTTTAGGCACAGCTTATCTCTGGGCAATATATGTATTTCAAATGAGTCTTAAAACTCTTTTAGGGGTAGGGGGATGCTGGGTCCTCCAGGAGAGGGTAGGGGAGGGCCCACTTCCAGGGTGGCGGAAGCCTTGTTGGTGGCACAGCACAAGGTGCTGGGAGCCGGTTGGCAGAGTTTTGCTCTGCTTTCTGTGGCCATTGCTCATCTCCTGGGGAATAACAGCTGCAAGTGCTGGTGGGGACATTTTCTATGGATGCTAGTGAGAAGCCCTTCTCTGGCAGTTGTGTGATGGTTTGGGGGGGTCTCTACCTAGAGCCCCTAAACCCATGCAAAGTTAGGGGTCAAGCCAGCCAAGATGGTGGTGACTGGGGGACCAGTGCGTGCTAATGTCAGTGTCCCTAAGACGTCCCTGCACAGAAGCCCCCCCCCCCAGTGCCTCACCTGCCACCTCCTGGAGGCCCACTCTTGGGCACTCTACTGGTGCCTCTTTCCAATGCATATCTTGTTTGGGACACACGTTTGCTGCTGTTTATACCTTAGGGTTAATGAGTTCATTGTCATGGAAAGGGAGACAGTGTTAGTGACCTTTTGATTTGCATCAGTGAGTTGTGGGGCTGGGTTTGGGGATGCAGTGTGGTCACCACACAGTCTCTCCATTCTAGTAGCACCCAGAGGCAGGACCCTCTGCTTGGCAAGAGGCACCTTCCTCTTCCTGTCTGGCTCCTTTGTGCAGCCCCACATACCTGGCCAGCCCACATGCCTCCCTCCCTCTCTCCTCCCTCTGACCAATTCATCTCAGCCTTAAAACTGAAAGTTCCAGGGACCCCTCTCACTCCCAGGAAGACCAGGACAGTTGGGCACCCTACTCCCTGTCCAGCGTGGCCCTGCTGCTGAGTCCCAGGCCTGGATCTGTGGTTCCCCCTACTGAGGAGGTGGTGGACCCAGGGCCTTCCAAAATTCCCACTCTGCTGACCTCGTCCCTGGTTCTGTCCGTTCCCCAAGCACCTTCCCCTGCTGGGACGGGGTGTGCCGCCCTCCTGAGGCAGCTGCCCTGGGAGTGGGCACAACACCTCCCTCCCAGCTTCCCAGGCCTGCAGGTCCCACCCCCTGGGGCTGGCATCGGGGAGGGGGGGTTCTGCCACTGTCCTTGGCAAGGATTCCCCCTGCAGCTCCACCTGGGATCAGGCTGCAGGCTGGCTTCCCCACCCCCATGGGGGATAAGGCTCATCTTCTGTTGCAGCTGGCTGGCTGCAGTGGGGACTGTGGTGCCCTGCCTTCCAGAGCATGGAGGAGGCCTATCAGAATGCAGATGGTGACCTGCCTGGGCCGCCTCACTCCCTGGACTGCAGGAACCAACTCGAGCATTGATTCCGATATAAACCTGAGAAATAGCTGGGAAGACAGCTTTGAGGGGCTGAGTGGGGACTGATTATGGGGCTGAGAGCGTTGCACGTTGCACCGTGGGGCTTCAGCAGACAAGGCTGGCAGGGAGTGCTTCCACCGGAGCCCCCAGCTCCGTTTGCCTGAGCCTGGGCCACACCTCCCTTTCCTGCCTCTGGGGAGGTGATGGAGGTTGGGACCCTCATACCTGTGTATAGCACCCAAGAAGTACAGCCTCCTGGGTGGGGAGCCAGAGAGTGGAGGCCTCACTGTAACCCTGCACAAGTCACACCCCTGCCCCACCCACAGACCCCCGACCTGCCCACCACACAGGCCTGGGGCAGCTCAGGGCACTTTGCCACAGTGGGGAGTGTGACGGACAAGGGAAGGTTGGTTGCAATTCTCTGCTGAGGGTCAGCCACGGTGGTTCTGGGCAGTGGCTCTGGGAGGCTGACCTTGGTGTGGTGGCCCAAGGAAGGACCAGGAGGGCCACCCACCCACATGGGGCAGGCAAGGCCACCCTCCGTACAGGACACCAGGCTAGTCACCCTCATCCACAGTCAGAAAAAATGAAAGATGGAAGATTTTATTCTTGGGAAAGTTTGCCCCAAATACTCATCTGTGATATGGAGGTGTAGGCAGGGGCTTGGGCTGCACCACCCATGCCCCCCAAGGTGGCGTGGACCTGGGTCAGGAAGAGCTTGGACACAGCCCCTGGAGAAAGAAAAGAGAAGTTAAGGCTGAGAGTGGCCCCCCAGTAAGGAGCTGGGGGAGGGCTGGGGGACCCTATGAAGGGGACAGGCACACACTGTCCCCAGGCTCTGATGGCCGTCAGGTCCGGGGACTCCTCCATGCCAGCTCCCTGGCAGAGCCTGGGGCAGCTCACCCCCACCTCACTCCGACTCACTCTGCCATCCTAGGGGCCTCTAGTGGATATTGGGGGGAGGGAGGGTGTCATGCCCTGAAGCTGCACAGAGGGAAATTTTCTGTAGTCTGTGAAATGTGATAGAAGTGTCAGAAGGACACAGAGGACAGAGAGCACAACTGGACAAGCCAGGGAGAGGAAGCGACACAGAAGGAAGGGACAGAGAAACCATCCAAGGGGAAAAATCAAGCTAGGTATGCAGGATGCCGGGCGGCAGGTGTGAGCTCTGCTCTGCCATCCAAGGAGGGCTACTGAACTGCCAGCTCAGGGTGCTCTGACCTGCTAGTTTACTCTGTTCCACCAGGCACATGGGCAGCTAGCCCAGGAACCTGACACGTCACACAGGCATGCAAGACCCCAGCCCTGGATGGGACAGAGCAGTCTTGGAGTATTCCAGGGGCGTTGCCCCAAGTTCTTCAGGGATTAGCCAGAAGTAAATATAAACAATCAGCTTCTTTAAATATCCAAGTCATAACAGTAATTGCTGGTGGAAATGATCAACACAAACTTTTATGAAATGTAACATCAAAACCAATAAAATTTGTTTCCCATGAGAAAATTCGTCCTGGTAGAAGTAATGGCCCCCAAAGAAAATGGACATTGGCATCAGCTGGAACTGGAACCGATTCTGATGAAATCATTTCAGCAAAATAAAAAGAAAACACAGCTTTAACTGTGTTATATTGAAAATTGGTCAAAGAATTAAATTGGCTTGGTGGAAAATTTAATCTAATAGAAAGCTGTGTTCTCCGTTAAATGTAGGATAAAAAGGATTGTGTTGTATGTCTTAATATGCAGAGTGAAAACAGTCACTGGGTCAAAATGAGTTCCCTGGCCGGGATCCCTCCCCTATGTCCAGGGTCCCTGCACTTTCCCCAGGCCAGGCTCAGGGCCTGGTCTTGGCCAGCAGGGGGAGCAGAGGGGACGATGGGGGCGCAGGGCTCACGGGCTGGTGGGTTCCTAGGTGGGCTGCGTGCTGGCTCGGGACTCGAGGGACTTGAGGTGCTGAGGTCTTGGGTGCCTGGTGGGCCCTGGGGTCTGCTGGGGGTCCTGCTGGAGGTCACGTAGGGGTGGCAGCAGCGGTGGCAGCAGTGGCAGGGGAGGCAGAGATGGAGGCTGAGCTGGCATCGTTGGGTGTGGGCCCAAGTTGACTGAGCGGAAGCTGGCATGGGGGTGCAGGGCTGGGAGGGGCAGGAGAGACCCGTGATTTGTCTCAAGAACATTATTGGTAGAGACTGGCCTGACAGGTTTATCCCCACTAAGGAGAGAAGCCCAAGATGGAAGTGCTTCACGGAGGCTCACCCAGTCTCAGGCACCCTAAACTTCCTGGGGGGAGGAAGCAACCCCAGATAAAGTTCATTCCCCAGCCCAAGGTCACTGTGTCTCAGCTCTCCCCTCTTTCAAATGGGCTCGCAGTACCTGCCTCCCCCAAGCTGGCATAAAAACTGGATGAGATAAGAAAGGAGTGTTTCATACACTGTAAAGCGCCCATCAATGCCTAGTGCGTGGCGATATGAATCAGGGGAGCTCAGTTTCCCCTACCCTGGCTCACAGGGCCCCTGGCAGAGAGGCCCAGGGGAATGAATGGGCTCCCTTATTCCAGCCCTGCAGCCAACTGGACACTTGGGGACAGATGCCCTGCCTGGGCCCCTGGGATGGTGCCCGGGCCAGGAAACCTGGCTGGAGGGTGACGCAGGAGCCCAGAACGGCTGGATGCCTGGCCAGGGAGCTGGCTTCTGCGTGGGGGCCACTCAAGGGACCTATTCGGGCCTTGGCACTGACAGTACCTGAGAGATGGGCGAGGAGGAGCAGGGGAGCCCCAGGCGGGGACTGGGAGATGGGGAGGCAGGTACTCACAGGGGTAGATGGCACCAAAGCGCTCATACAGGTTTCGCGTCGGGGGACGTGGAATCTTCAAGGCTTAGTGGAAAAGAGAGGGCAAGAGACAGGAACAAGTGGCAGCTCTTCCGAAGTCCGGCCCCTCCCCGAAGCCCCCCATCCTGTCCTCTAGCTCCTGCAAAAGCCCTTCCACTCTAGTGGGACTGCCTCCCCCAATGCACCCCACCCTCCCCCTTTGTGTATGGAAGGACCTACTTCCCTTTCCGCCTTCTCAAGCTTCTTAAAATGAAGAGATTAGAAAAAGACTTTTTGAAAGTAACTCAAGGCCCAGGAGGAGACGTTATTTTAGTATCAGATACAGGTGAAATGCTGTCAGAACCAGTTACAGGTGAGGTGTCTGGCAGTTCTTTAAATCTTCAGGGGCCAGACCACCATAGTACCGCCCCCCCCCCAATCTTCCCACCCTTCATCATTTGTGTGTGCACATTTTTTTTATGCAAAGTTCATATAACATAAAATTAACCATTTAAAGTGGGGAATGAATGGGCTCCCTTTATGCCGTCCTTAATTCAGTGGCATTTAGTTCGTCCATCTAGTTCCAGAACATTTTCATTATCTCAAAAGGAAACCGGTACCCATGAGGCAGTCACTCCCCATTCTCCCCTCCCCCCAGCCCCTGGCCAACGCTAATCTGCCTTCTGTCTCTTGATTTGCCTGTTCTGGACATTTCATAGAAGGGGAATCATACACTATATGGCCTGTTGGGTTTAGCTCCATCCTTCATGTTTGAACCCAAGGTGCCCCCTTCTCCCTGTCCAGCTGAGAACCATCATGACTGACCACCCAGATCAAAGGCATGAGATGAGGTGGGAACGTGTGGCAGGGCAGGGGAAAAAAGCCATGAGAGCAAAGAGAGAGAGAGGAGGTGGAGAGGGGAGGGACTCACAGGTGGCCAAGGGCACAAGGGTCTGGGGATAAGGGCCCAAGCCTGGCACCCGGGGCGAATTACGAGATCACCAAGCTCCTTCCCATACAGGACACCAACTGTTCCTTCTGCCTGGACGGATGTGTCCTTCCCTGGCTGTCTCCTGATGATTCCCACCTCAAATGTCCTTTCTCAAGATAGTTCTTTAGACCACCGCTCCACAGGGACCTCTCCCTGGTCATCCTCTCCCCCACTGCCATGTTTCGTCTTATTTAATCACTGAACTAACTCACATTTCACCATCTCTCATGGAGTAAAACTCTAAGAGAGCAGTAACTCTATTTTGATTACATTGGGTTTCCCCAGTGGTTTCTAAAACACACCTGGCACCAATGAGGGCTCAGGAATGACTGGCGCCATGTGGCAGCAGCAGGTGCCACATGGGTCTCCCTTCAAGAACTTGCTGTTCAGCTGCAGGAAGTATAGGGAGCTGGCAGCCTCCGCCTGTTAGCACCTCAGGGTCTGTTAGCACCTCTGACCAGTGACAGGAGCACAGGGCCTGGCCATCTGCTGGGTGGTGTTTGCTTGGAAGCTCCCACTGGGCTGGCCTGGACCTTATCAGGCCTGAGCACTGTGTGAGGGTCTCTGCCTGCACCCCCCTTCCCTTCCTCCTCCTTAATGCTCTCCCCCTCCAAACCTCTTGCACTCCTAACTCTGTCACAGAGTCTATGACCTCAAGGACCCAAACAGCACCACCTTGATTCCCCATGAGCCTCTGAGATCCACATATAATAGCTTGGGTCATGTCCCTTGAAGCTGAGTTAAGAGCCATCGCCTGTGTACTTTCTGGGTTCTCTGCAGGTGCAAATGGCTGGCTGAAGGTTGCTGCCTGGCCCCCTCCCTGATCCTCAGTTGGTACCTGCATCCCTCCACAGGGGTCAGAGGCAGGACCTGCCAACCAACCAACCAGTGAGACTGTCACATTGCTTCTAAGGCAGCGGTTCTCAACCTTCCACAGGGGTCGCCTAAGACCATTGGAAAACACATATTTTCGATGGTCTTAGGAACCGAGACACTGCTCCTCTATCCGTCTCCAGGCCCACATGCAGATACGCCTACATACGAGTACCCGGCGACCCCTGTGAAAGGGTCATTTGACCCCCAAAGGGGTCACGACCCACAGGTTGAGAACCGCTGCTCTAAGGTAAGGGATGCTGGGAGACCCAGGGAGGCCTGGGGGCCCAGCTGCCGACCCAGCACTCTCCTGGATGTCCCCCTCCACCTTGGACTCTACATGTCCAAACTCAACACCTAACCTCAATACCTGCACCTTCTGGGCTCTCCTCTTAGCTTTCCCACCTCTGCATAAGAGGCCCCCAAGAGGAGGGGACACCTGAGCGCTGGCCGATAGGAAAGGCTCTCCAGGGGTCCCAGGCTGCGCGCACAGCAGGCGCAGAGGCTCAGAGATGAGAAACAGCCTGGTCAGTGAGAGCGCGCGAGTGAGCAGGTCCATGAGGCTGGAGGAGGGGGGACAGACGAGGCCAGGGGGCCAAAGGGGCCCTGCAGATCAGCTAAAGAGTCTGGACTCTGAGGGCAATGCCCCCCAGATGTCCATGTTCTAATCCCTAGAACCTGTGATATGTCACATCACCTTACATGACAAAGGGGACTTTGCAGATGTAATTCAATTAAGGGTTTTCGAGACTGGGAGGTAATCCTGGGTTATCCAGGAGGGCCCAATGTCACCCCAGGGTCCTTATGAGGGAGGCTGGAGGGTCAGAGTCAGAGATGTGAGGATGGAAGCTGAGGTCAGAGTGAGGCCCTTTGAAGACGGAGAAAGGGGCTACAAGCCAAGGAATGCAGGAGGCCTCTGGAAGGTGGGACCAACATGGAAACATTCTCCTCTAGAGCCTCAGAAGGAAGCAGCCCCGCCGACACCTCAATTTTAGCCCGTAAGACTCATTTCAGATTTTTGACCTCCAGAACCAAGACAAAATAAGTTTGGGTTGTTTTAAGCCACTCACTCTGTGGTCATTCCTTACAACAGCCACAGGAAAGCCAATGGGTTCTGAACTGGGGAGGGGCCTGGTCAGGTGCGTGTTTTAGGCAGGTCACCCAGAGCTGGTGGGAGGGCCCAGGCTGGAGAAGCATCTTCTGCTCCCTCAGCTCTGCCTCCTGCCTCAGTGTCCCTGCTGCCACCTCCTACCTTAGTCCTGCCCATACTCAGCCTTCCTTCCACGGAGATTCTCGGAAAGTCCAGCCTGCTGACCACCCACCTTGGCACATCCATCTGCCCTCCTGCTGGGGCATCGCTCACTGGGGATCAGGTGTCTGTCTGCCCTGGCCTGAGCTCCTGACCACAGTGCAGGCATCTTCAGACCAGAGGCTGGCCAGACACCCCTCAGTGACCCCTGTGGGGCTGGATGCACAGCAGGGCACTGTGGATGGTGGGGATGAACAGATGAATGCACGTGGGACCAGGCTGGGCCTGGGCGGGGCTCACACCAGCTAGCTTAGGTTTCGATAGTGATTCTGTGTTGGATTAAAATGTTCTTTTGAATAAATAAATGAGTGCCAAGAGCATACTGGTAAAAAAAATCTGGCCACCGGTAGGCCTTTCATTCATTTCTAATGCTAGTTAGACTTCGTTGCCCCCAGGCAGGATAAAGCAGTTGATGCATCATAATTCAGTCCTGTTTACTGCTGGGATCTTGAGAATGAATGAGCCATGGAGAGAAAAGCCCTTCCCTCTGAGAGGAGAGGGGCGCTGTCAGGAACGACTGGGGATGAGGCCCAGGGATGTGAGGTCATCCTGGCCCCTCTGCCAAGAGTGCCCTCACCTGCTCATTTGTGCAATGCCTCCCCAGGTGGTTGGAGGGCCTGGCAAGAAGTCAGGCTCATTAAAAATTAGCCACCATTATGATCCTGTCTGGTGATCCCCGAAACCCAGCCTGAGTCCCCTCCCAACAGCATCCACTGCCGGGGGCGCTGGAGAGGAGCCGCTGATGCTGCGGCCACATCCTTGCCCCCCGGGGGATGCTGGCTTCCAGATGGTGTCCTGCCCTCCTGGACAGGGAGGACCCGTAGTAGATTGAGTGGTGGCCCCCCAAAAAGACTTCCTCTGGAATCTGTGAATGTATTATTTGGAGAAAAGATCTTTGCAGATGTAATTAAGTGAAGGATCTTGAGATAAGGCCATCCTGGGTTATATTGGGCCTGAAATCTAATGACAAGTGTCCTTAAGAGACAGACTTCTTAGGAGAGGAAAAGACACAGGGAGAAGGCCATGCAAAGGCTGAGGTAGAGACTGGCGGAGGCAGTCATAAGCCTAGGAAAAGAAGGTGCCCCTTTTGGCCTTTTGAGTAAATGTTTTTACTCAAAAGAGTAAGAGGCCCAAATGCTGGAGCTGAGTTCTGGGGTCCCTGGTGGGAGCCAGCTGTAGCCAGGGCCTCGACACTGTAGCCACCAGAGTGACTGGTTCCACATGTGCATGTGACAAACTCTCTCCAGGCTCAACCCCTGCCTGCCTGTGACATTAGGACATAGGACGGCAGGGTCTGCCCATGTGTCCTCCTCATCATGCCCAACCCCACCTCAATCTCTGTACTGCAGGTGGACTCGCCTTCCTGAGTGCCCGGCTGTGCCTGGCTTCCACCCACCCCACGGCTTTTGCACCTGCTGTTCCCTCCACCTGGACCACTCTCCTCTCACCTGACCCCTCATCCAGCAAACTCCTAGTCCCTCTTCAGAGGCCTCAGGGCAGTGTCCAGTCCCTCGCCTAGGACCAGCGTCCCTTGTCACAACTCTCCCATCATCAGCCCAGTACCTCTTCTTGGGGGCGGGCACTGGCACCCCTCCCTAGACCCATATCCTTTGTCACAAGCCATCCTGGCACCAATGCCCTCCCTTCAGGTCAGCTATTCATCCTCACCTTTAGTTATCTGCTTACAGTCTGCTTCTACTGATGTGAGACCCCAGGGGAACAGCCCATAATTTTTACTCCCCTCTGTCTCCCTGGCAACTGATGAAGTGCATGTCATACAGTAGGACCCCAATTTCTAAAGTGGCTGTGTAAGGACCCCCAGTCAGGGATGGTGGTGGCTCTGGGCCCTGCCTACATCCCCTCATGCCGCCCAGCAAAGCCAGGACGCCGGGCAGGGGTGCCCAGGAAGGCCTGATACCCCTCACCAGCCAGCTCCTTCTCCACGCTGGTCAGTGGCTGCGCGCCGTGCTGGTTGTTCATTCGGCCTTTGTACAGGATCCCGTCCACTCCCAGGATGTCCACTTCGGTCTGTGGGATAGCCCGAGCCCCAGGTCAGGGAGTGTCCTCGAGCCTCTTTAGTACACATGGAGGCCCAGCAGAGAGCACGGCCTCCCTGGGGTCACCCACCACCCAGGCTGCGGCCTGACTCACTGTGTCATAGTCCAACATCTCAGGGTCCCCGTAGGGGTAGAGGGTCGACAAGTTATAGGACTTGAGCTTGCGGTTGGCATCGTTCCCAGGGCCATCACCCCAGTCCTCCTGGTTTCCAAGGTCCTGGAGTTGCTGTAGCCTGTGCTGTTCCCTGGGGCAGGGCAGTAGGGTCAACAGCCACCTGGAGACACCTCTGCCCAGAGGAGACTCAGGATGGGCCCTGAGGAAGGGAATTTCTTCCAGCTGAGTTTGATGGTGCAGCCAGGCAGGCCTGGGGCCTGGTGGGTGGACACGAACAGGCACAGTGGGGCAGAGGGAAAAATGGCTCGTTCCCCTAGAATCTAGCCACCCCTGGAGGCCTGGTCTGGCCTGCCAAGTGCATGCTCTTAGCCTCTTCATCTCCAGGAGTCGGGCAAGGGAAGTGAAGACATTTGGGGCACAGGTTCCCATGTCCCTCGCCTTCATGTGGCTGTGGTTACTGTTTTGTCATGTATTCCCTGTTGGAAGCTGGGGGATATCAGAAGGGTGAGGGGTGGAGCTGGGACCCGGGGTGCCAGCTGTGCCCAGTGGAAACCCTCAGGTTTAGGTACCAGCTCTGCCACTCACTGCCTATGACCTTGGGCAGGTCACTTAAATTCTCTGAGCCTCAATATCTTCAACTGTGAAACAGGATGATAACAGCATACACCTCAAAGGGCAGGTGTAAGGATTTAATGAGGTCAGGTATGTCAAAATGCTTAGCGCAATGTCTGCCCAGCCACAGCAAGCCTCACGGAGGACCCACCATACTTACTTACGTCCTCCAGCGGGAAGCGGGCATATTAATCCTAGCCCGGAGGGGGTCGTGAAATTTCAATGAGAAACCCTCCCTACCCATAATAGATGCCCAATAAAAATGTCCATTCCCCTCCCATGATCATCTCCTGTGCCCCTCTGCTGCCCCAGCCACCTCCTGGAACGTCTCCCTTGCAGATGTCTGGCGGTGCCTTGGGTCAGTCTTTGGATCCTGGGACTGGAGTTTACATTTCTGCAGGGCTCTGGAGTCCTGAGTGACCACCGTGGGGCAGATGCTCAGCCTGCTCACCTCATTTGTTGCCACTGCAGGTACTCGTAGCTGTTGGCAGTGGCAGGCCGCAGCTGAGACAGCAGGTGGGCTCTGCGGATGGTGATGAGGTGCCTGTTGGAGGACAAGAACTCAGTGGGAGGCATACGTGGCTAGCAGAGTACTAGGCTCCCACCTCCTCCAGGAAGCCTGCCCTCAAATGGGGCGGGAACAAGGCAGCCCTGCAAGGGCTCTGGGAAGCCCCAGTAATCTTTAAAAAACAGTTGTCTGATTATAAAAGTGAAAACCAGAATAGGTAAGTTCTAGAAACAGGACACAGACTAAAGGCTGCCAGGGTCTGGGGGGAAGGGGAATGGGAGTGACAGCTAACGGGTAAGGGATTTCCTTCTGGGGTGATGGAAATATTCTGCACAACACTGTCAATGTACAAAACGCCACCGAGTTGTTCACTTTAAAATGGCTAATTTATGTTATGTGTATTTTACCTCAATTAAAAAAATAACAATAAAGTAAAAACAGCAGCCTTCTGAGGAGCTGGAACTATTCTGTATCTTGATCTGCGTGGTGGTTATGAAGGTGTACACACGTGAAAAACTCATCAAGCTAGAAGCACTCACATACCTTATGTATTTAAGGCACAGTAAAATTTTAAAGTAATACACATCAATTGCCAGCATTTTAGGAGGCATAGACAAGCACAACTAAACAAAACAAAATACTATAACCATGGGACAAATATTTTGCTATGTGTTCTTCTAGTGTTTTTCCATGTTTATGTATTATTTTAAACAAAAATAGGAACATAACACACCTACTACTTGATTTTCTCATTTACGTCATTATAAACATCTTTCCAAGTCATTCCATATGCTTCCACGACTGTGCTATCCAATGTGGCTATTCACATTTAAATTAACCTAATTGAAATAAAATTTCAAATTCAGTTTCTCAGTCGAATTAGCCATCTTTCAGGTGCTTAACAGCCATGTGTGGCCAGTGGCTACTGCACTGGACATTGTAGCTGTAGAACATTTCCGCATCTCAGACGGTTCTATCCTATGGTGTTCTATAACATGATCCCTACTGGCTGACAGGAATGTGCTATCACTCATTTACCACTTCAGGTTTTCTTCTTTTACTATTAGAAATAATGCTGCAGCTAGATATCTGTTGTTTAAAGGAAAAATTCTAGATATATTAATAGTTCCAAAGCCCCTCCATGACCGTGGACTAGCACGGTGGTGTTGACAAGCTTCCCGGGCAGGCTGGCACCGAAAAGGCCGTGGGTCCTACAAGATCCTGCTCTTGAACCATATGAGGGTGTTGTCTGGTGGCTCCTTGAAAAGTTAACCCCAGAGTTCCCATATCACCCAGCACTTCCACTGCCAGCTTTACACCCCAAAGAACTGGAAACAGGTGTTCAAGCAAATGTATGTACGTGCACGTTCATAGCAGCACTATTTACAAAGGCTAAAAGGTGGAAACAACCTAAATGCCC
The DNA here is from genome assembly GCF_001890085.2 of Hipposideros armiger. Lineage (NCBI taxonomy): Eukaryota > Metazoa > Chordata > Mammalia > Chiroptera > Hipposideridae > Hipposideros > Hipposideros armiger. Next base: position 861,463 of record NW_017731665.1, on the reverse strand, counting down.
ATCAACGTATTAATGGATCAAGACAATGTAGTCTCTCCATACATAAAACATTCTGCTCAGTGAAGGAAACTAAATGCAAGAGACCACATACTGTATGATTCCATTTTATGAAATGTCCAGTGCAGGCAAAAATCCAAAGAAAGTAGATTCGAAGTTGTCAAGGGCTGAGGGGAGGGGCAATAAGAGTGACTGTTTAATGAGTCTGGGGTCTCCTTTGGGGACAATAAAAATGTTTTGGAATTAGAGGTGCTGGTTGCACATCATGGTAAATAAATGAAATGCCACTGAATCGTTCACTTTAAATGGATAATTTTATGTTAACTTCACCTCAATAAATAAAGTATTAGACTATAAAAATACATGCAAGAAAGTCCCCCAAAGTCTGCTTTTTACGTTTCCTTCCATCCTTTCTCTTTTGGAGTTGACCCTGATATAGTGGGCACCAGTCAGGGCTGGTGAAGGAAGGGATGACAGTGACCCGCCCAGGGACAAGGAGCAAATGAAATGACATCTACAGAACACGTGTGTGGATATTCATATAAATGGAACCCCACAGGCACATGGGGGGAGTGTGTGGTAGTGGTGATGGTGGTGGTGATGATGGTGGTGATGGCGGTGGTGTATGTCCAGAAGAGAGATGGCGCCCCCTGGAGACTGTACTCACGGGCCAGTCATCATGTCCACCGGCCGGTCACAGGAAATGCATTTCACTCGCTCAAACAGTTTCCTGGAAGACATCCAGTCGTCAGCTGTGGCACCCCAGCCATGCCCTGCAAGGCCACCCCTTCCCCAGACAATGCTTGGGGGAGGCTGCAGATCTGTCTATGCCTCAGGGCCAGGACTTCCTCCCCCACACTATGCCCACTGGCCTGGGTTCAGCTCAGCTCAACTGTGCCCCTGCTGACCCCATGTTTGGTCTCCTGGGACAGAGGTGGGAAGTACAAGCATGTGCAGTTGATCTCCCCGCCCCAAACATAACGGAGGATTTTAAAATCAGGGGCCTTCTGGAAAGCTACCCTTCATGGTGGACGTCCAGGGCATGAGGCGTGATCTAAGGACAGGAGCCCCCAGGGACACTGAGTCCCTCTGCCTGGGGTACTGTCTGGGTGGGAGTAGGGGGCCTGCCTCTGGGCCCAGATCCACCCAGCCTCCCACTGCATGGCCCCTTATCTCTCTGAGCCTCACTTTCCTCATTTGTGGCGGAAGGATTTTGGAGTAGATAATGCTCCTAGAGCCCCCTCTGCCAGCCAAGGCCAGAGCTGCCCACCCCTGAGTGCCTTGGTGCTCTCAGTTCCATCCCAACCCCTTTCCACACCCAGCTGGAAGCCCTGCCCCCTCTCCCTGTGTCCACAGATCTGGAATTCTTGCTCCCAGAATCCTCTGGGATCCCTTTCTCGTTTCCTCCCTGGAGAGAGGGTCTCCCAACCTCCGCAAGCTCTACCCCTACCCAGGAGGGGCTCACTTCCTAAAGCCAGCAGCGCTGTCGGGGTCAAACCGGAGGCCTTCCATCAGCAGCTTCATGACTATTTGATAGACCTCATCTATGTCTGTCTTTAGATCGTCCAGATCCTTGCGGACCAGCTAGAATAGCCAAAGTGAAGAAAAGAGTGTTTAGTCAATTAATTCACACCCTGCCTCACTCCAAAAAAAAGATTTGCAGCAATGTGCAAAGTTACACAGAGTATAACAAGATTCAACAGAACAAGGGAGGTGATTAAGGAAAGGAAATCTACGAAAGCTTGGGTTAAGGTTTGTACCTTTAATGCATACTATTGCTAGAGGGAAGCTGCCAAGTGAGCTTCCCAGCAGCCAAGGCAAAGAAATATCATCAGTTACTGCCTCCAAACAATAAAACCCACCCTATGCTCAACTGCAGGCCTGCAAGCTCGAGAAACATTTTTTTCAATGGTCCTCAGACACCTGATGTTCACACATTCAACACTTATTTACCGAGTGTAAAGTCTACTTACTGACACTTAGTATGTTCACATAATTGTGCAACCATCACCACTCAATTTTAGACTATTTTCATTACTCCCAAAAGAAACCTCATACCCATTAACAGTTACCACTCATTTTCCCCAAACTACCAGGAGGAGGCAACTACCAATCTACTTTCTTTCTTTTTTTGTTGTTGTTTTTTTTAGCTGAGCCATCCTGCCACCTGTTGGCAGCTCAGTGGCAGCTCAGCTCGGGCCGGGACCAATCTACCTTCTGTCTCTATAGATTTGCCTATTCTGAACAGTCTTCGTTCAGAATAGATTTCTTTCTTTTAAAG
>NW_017731665.1:848928-858825 GCF_001890085.2 Hipposideros armiger | reverse complement strand
GAGCTGTTGTTCAGCATCTTAGCTGTGGAGGGCAGTGTCACTGGCCCTCATATGTGGGATCCGAACTGGGGCCCTCTGGCGTCCCAAGCGAGTTCTTAACCATCGCGCCACTCGGCCGGCCCCAGAATAGATTTCTTAATGGAATCACACAACCTGTGGCCTTTTGTGTCTGGCTCTTTCACTTAGTGTAATGTTTTAAAGGTTCACCCATGTTGCAGCCTGTGTCAGTGCCTCATTCCTTTTTATGGCTGAATAATATTTGATTGTATGGCTAGACGACATTTTGTTGATCCATTCATCAGTTGATGGACATTTGGGTTGTTTCCACTCGGACTATTATGAATAATGCTGCTATGAACATTTTTTGTAAAAAATTTTATTGCGGAATTGGGGGAAGGGAACAGCATTGGGGAATCGGGGAAGGGGAACAGAAAAGTTGCTGTCCTTTTGTTCTTCAGTCTAGTTGTGGAGGACGTCGCTTCACTGGCCCATGTTGGTATTATCATTGCACTCTTCCTGGGTGAGGCAGTCGGTCGCTGGCCATTGGACGGCCGCTCACAGTGGCTCACAGTGGCTCACGAAAGTGCATGCCAGCTGCCAGCCAGCCCCACTGCAGCCTACTCTGTTGCCACAACTCACAGCAGCCCAGCTCCAGGTCAAGCTGTTGTTCACCATCTTAGCTGTAGAGGGCGCAGAGTCACTGGCCCTAATGTGGGATCCGAACTGAGTCCCTGCTGTTCAGAGCTGGCGTCCCAAGCCAACTCTTAACCAACACGCCACCCGCTATGAATATTCTTGTACAAGTTTTGTTTTGTTTTGTTTTGTTTTTAAAGATTTTTATTGGGGAATTGGGGGATGGGAACAGCGCTGGGGAACTGGGGGAAGGGGAACAGACAGGTTGCTGTCCTTTCGCTCCTCAACTCAGTTGTGGACGATGTTGCTTCACTGGCCCAAGTTGGCACCATCATTGCGCTCTTCCTGGGCGAGGCAGATCAGTCACCGGCTTCTGGACGGCCGCTCACTGCGGCTGCTGGCTTCTTGTACAAGTTTTTACATGGACATAAGTCTTCATTTCTCTTTGGCATATACCTAAAAGTGGAAATGCTGGGTCCAATGGTATCTCTGTGTCTAACTTTTCGAGAAACTGCCAGACTGTTTTCCACAGTGAGACTTCTGACTTTTTAAAGTTCCTTCCAGCACCCCAATTTTGGTCTCTAAACATCATCTCTAAACAAACTCACTAAAAGGAACCTGGACTCCACAGAGATATGGCCAATTCAGGTCTGAGGAAGGGAATGTTGACAATAACCTGCAGCATCTTGGTGTTGAAGAAAACAAAACAACTATCTGATGGCAGAAGGGCTCTGGAGCCAGCACACAGGCCAAAAATGAGACCACGGTTTGAGTGACAAAATATATAGTAAATGATTGAACAAACTGAATATATAAAAATCCATGACTTACAGTGATACTCATAAAAATCAAGAAATAAAAACAGAAACCTTCATTTGCCATCATGTATTGGACGTGGCTATTCCACCAGTATCTTAAAATGAAATCATGAAAAATGATCATTCAAGAAAATAATTCATCATTGTTCTTGTCTTTCCTGAAAGAACCATATTTCAGCGTAATCAGCTCAAGTTAATGAGGGAAAGCTCTTCTTTACAGATTTCTAGCTGATAAATGTAGAAGCTACCTCTGTCTTGCTCTTGGGGGTCACTCACTCTGGGGGAAGTCAGCCGCCATGTTGTGAGGCCCGTCAAGCAGCCCTATGAAGGAGTCGTGGGATGAGGAAGTGAGGAATCTTGCCCACAGCCTTGTGAGGGCACCATCTGGGAAGTGGCTTCTCCAGCCTCAGTCAAACCTTCAGATGACAACAGCCCCAGCGGACAACTTGACTGCATTATCATGGGAGACCCTGAGCCACTCAGCTAAGCCACTTCCAAATTATTGACCCTTAGAAACCGAAGGTTTGTTGTTTTAAGCTGCTAGATTTTGGGGTAATTTGTTTCACAGCAACTGATAAATTATACATGGGAACTCACCTTGGTGTCCAGATCCTTGCGGAGCTGCTCCACAACCTTCTTGTAGTCATTCTCGTGGGACAGGACCCTGATTAGTATGCCCTGAATCACCTCGTTCAGCTCCATTGCCACCGTCTCCAGGTCAACCCGGCTTGCCTTGCTGGCCACGGTGTTCTTGTCGGCTTTCTGGAGAGAGAAAGAACTCAGGGAGGCAGGGCTGCTGGGGTGGGAACAGGAGGAAGCTGGGGGAGATCAGACCGCTTTGGTCAATTTCTCCTACTTTGGGTCCCTGGACATCTAAGCCTTGGTGCAGATTCAACCCTGAGGTCTATGGGGGCTCAAACACAATCCTCAGATCTAAGCCAAGGTTTTCCTGTGACAGCGGTTGGTGCATGATATTTAAGTTCACGTAACAAACTGTCACGAATTCTGGGTCACTGAAAATAGGAGGTGACGGACAACTTTTGAGAAGCTTCCCCAGCTTTTCTATATGAATAAAGGTGGACGGAGACTCCAGAGTCTCTCTGCCAGGTTTCGGCTTGGCTGGATGGTTACACTTCCCTGGGTGGGGGAGCTGGGGCTCGGGATGGGGGCACAGGGGGAGGAGAGAAATCTGCTCACTCACCTCTTTCAGCTCCTGCTCCATCACACTTTTGTCTGCCTTGTACATTTCTAGGTCTTTTATTTGAGCCTGTAGAATCTAAGAACAGAAGCAAAGGGCATGTCAGCCATCCTTGGAAGCTCCAAGGATAACATGTACCTCCTACCTCCACCCTTGCCATGTGCCAGAAAGGGACAATGAGGCCAGGTGGACAGCAGGTAGGGTGGGCACATGGAAAGGCATGGACTCCAGGGCTCCAGATGCCCAGATCAGAAAGGGGGGAACGTGGGACTTGGGACAAGCTGTTCTCTTGGAGGTGGCATCATAGGAACTCTGCTTCATGGGGAGGCAGACCTGGAGAAGGAAAGTACAAACCAATGCTGATGATTTGGCGCCATAGATGTTTAAGGCAAGTTCATCTCTTCTGATCTGTAATGGGTCCCAGTAAGAACTACAGTCTATTCATCAGCCATGTATACTTACATGCCACACACACTGTACCTCACTGTCAGGGGAAATCCCTTATATCCCATCCCCACGACTCCACAAAGTACCAACTCCCTCCAATAATTCTACCCTCTCTCCACTAACTGGACCCTCTCTATGACAGCAGCAACAGCTAACCTGCGTGGGAAGACCTTCACACCCACTGGGCCAGTGGGAAGACCTTCACACCACAGACCTTCACGTCCCCGGGGGGGCGGGGGGGTCCACTTTTCCTCCAAAGCTGAGAACAGGCTTCCACCTCTCCCCTCATATCTGGTCTCCCTCTCGCCCTTAGCAACCGAACCCCCAACTTTTAGCTGGCATCTGACCTTCCAGCATCATGATTACATTTCACAGCCTCCCTTATAGCTCAAGGTGACCACTGGGGTATAAATGAAAGTGCGTAGGTGTCTTCTTCACTGCTGGCTTGCAGTCAGAGTTGATGACTAGAGCACCAGCAGCCATCCTGGACCTTCAGGTGACCTTGTGAATGGAAGCCACACACCATGGAATTCTAGACCAACCATCTCTGACCTTGTTTCTTTGACTTACCTTGTTTCAGTCAGTTATTTGGGGGTTTATGTTATTCAAAGTGGAACCGAATTCTAATTAATACAAAGCTCCAATACATCCACTTGCAAGAGGAAAATAATGTTTTCCACAAAGTCATTAAGAAAGAGTTCCATCCTCACTTATTTTCCTGCTGTGTTCTTAGAGGGATGTTTCCATCTTGACTGGGTGGTGGCGACATGGGTGGCAAAATAGGCAAAAATTAATCCACCTCTTAAACTTAAGACTTGGGCATTTTACTGTACATAAATTATACTTTGATGAAAAATGCGAACACCACTGCTCACCCCCAAACACAGAAGAACCTGAATGGTGTCTGTTTTGTTGACCGCTGCATTGCCAGGACCTAAGGGTGCTTGTTGAAAAGTGAAGGCGCAATAATACTGGCTGAATGATTGAATGAATGAATAAAAGGATTTTCTGCACCACCTGTTACATTCTCAGGCAACCAGGTGAAGCAGTAACTGCTATTCCAGATGTGTCTGCATACCCTCATTTCTCTCCTGGGAGGGCTAGGTGGGGCTGCTGATCTCCTGCACGTGTTCATTTAAGAAATATTTAATCAAATGTGTGTTGTATACAAAGCCCCATTCCAGGTCCTTCCAAGGTCAACTTTTATAAACAATTCTTATTGGCACAAGGGGCAGGAAGGAAGTCGGGACAAAGCCTGCCTTGCTGCATTTGGCGCTGTTGGTCTGGCCTCATCCTCTTGAGTTTCTCTCCATGAGCCATGACTACTTGGAGGCAGACACTGCGACCCTTCCTCCCCCGTGCAGGGTGGGCCATGATGCTGGGCACACATCAGACGTGCTGAGTGCATTGGCTCCAGTCTCCATTGAGGAAGGGTACCAATATATCCCCAAGACATGGCAACCCAGCCTCTGTGAAGCAGTGACTGCAAAAGGGCCCAGTGTTGCCAGGAGACGTTTGCTGATCGTGGCGCTCCCATAGGTCTGAGCCCGTGACCCTCGTCTCCTCCGCCCACACGTGGTCCAGGAGCTCTCCCTTCCACCCGCACACGGGCTGAGAACTGGCTCCCCTTGTAGCGCTTTCCCTGTCCGAGTTGCCTTGTGTGGGTCCTGGCCTGATTACTCTGTGTGACCATCTTGGGAGGGGAGATGTGGCAAGGGCTTGCCTTGGTCCTCCCCTTTTGCACCCCACATCCTAACGTATCCCACCAACAGCCCCCTGGGAATCAGAAGCGCCCATGGAAATCACCTCAGGTGGTTCTGTTTGAGGTTTTGTCTCTTTATATTCTGGGGGCAGGTCATCTCTCACTGGGAATGACCTTGATCCCTTCTCCAAAGGTCTGCAACACCTCTAAAACAAGGCACAGTCCGGACGGGTCCTGAAGTCCAGCTCAGCAAGTCAGAACTCCTCAGGCTCGTGGGAGAAGGTATCTGGTGCAGTGAGCCGCTGCTAGGTGCTTGGGATCCATCTCCACAGTTCTTGTCAGTAATTGTATTGTTCCAGAAAGGCCCTGCGTGTTGACAGCTCAGAAATGAGCCAGTTTAGGGGAAAAGCTATGAACATAACAGTTGGTGCAAGGAAACCTCTTATTCATTCATTGATTCATTCAGCACATTTTGAGCCTTCACTCTGCCAGGCACCCCTGGAGGGGCAGGTGATCCAGTGGTCAACAAAATGGACACCATCCAGGCCTTTCCCTTTATATGTATGTGTGTATACATGTGTATTGGGGGTGGGGAAGTGGGATTTGGTTGTTTCTAATTGAAGTGTAATTTATGTACAAGCAATCGCCAGTAAAATGTCCACTGGGTCCCTTGCTTTCCGTGCGTCTGTGAAACCTTGGGGAGGGTCTGACTATCCCGGCAATGAACTGTCCCCTTAGCTGCCCTTCCTGGGCCCACCCAGACCTTCGAACCTTTAACTCATCCAGGCGAATCTGGACCTTTTCCACTGCCCTGTCCAGCACGATGTGATGCTTCTTTATCACTGCTATCTGGTGCCCCCAAATTCTCTTGAGTTCCTCCTCCTAAAATGGGAGAAACAGACATCCAAGGCCTCTGCTTCTGAGGTGCCCATGGCTGGGATGGGTTTTAAAGAACGTACCAGACCAGTGTGTCTCCACCCTTCCAGCTGGGACCTCGCCCCCACTGGGACCCGTGCCAGCTGGAGCCATACGCCTCCTCCTCAGGGCTGCAGCTGCCTTCCCGGCCCGCTCACTGCCCCAGGCCTCCTTTCAGTTACAGGACAAACACTCCATCTGGTTCTGGGTCGCTTGCCTGATGCCATCATCTTCTTCTTCTTCTTTTTTTAAATGTGGCAGTCCTGTACAACACACTAATTTTTTTGTGTTTTTTTTTTTAACTTTATTGGGGAACAGTGTGTTTTCTCCAGGACCCATCAGCTCCAAGTCAAGCCATCTTTTTTTTTTTTTTTCTTGAATCTAGTTGTGGAGGGCACAGCTCAGCTCCAAGTCTAGTCGCTGTTTACACTCTAGTTGCAGCGGGTGCAGCCCACCATCTCATGCAGGAAGTGAACCAGCAACCTTATTGTTAAGAGCATGCACTCTAACCAACTGAGTCACCCGGCCGCCCACTGGCAGCTCAGCTCAAGTTGTTGTTTTCAATCAAGTTGCGGAGGGCACAGCTTACTGGCCCATGTGGGAATCAAACCGGCAACCTTGTTGTTCAAAGCACGCGCTCTAGCCAACTGAACCACCCAGCCACCCCACGCCATCATCTTCTTAATAAAAGCTCTTTCTGCCCAGGACACTGACCTGCATCCTGGATTTCTGGAGCCTGACAATCTTTTCTTGCAATGTGTCCACTGTTCTCTCAAGCTTGGAAGAGGCTCCCATATTAGCTGAAAGCAAAGGAAGGGGTGGCTGTTGGGGGCAGGGATAGGGGCAGATGCTTTGTCTAGAGCCCCACCTGCTTTTGTTATGAGATGTCTGAGGCAGCACTGTCCAATAGGGAGATACTGTAAAGCCGGGCTGGGGTGGAGGGGGGCCTTTAAGGTCATTTAAAATTTTCTAGTAGTCACATTTTTAAAAAATCCAAAAAGAAGGTGACATTAATTTTAATAAAATATTTTATTTAACCCAATATATCTAAAATAGTACAATTTGAGTATGTAATAAAAATTATTGAGATATTTTATATTCTTGTTTCTGTACTAAGCCTTCAATATCCATGGTATGCTTCCCACTTAGAGCACATCTGAACTTGAACTTGCCCCAATTCAAGTGCTCAACAGCCACGAGTATCTGCTGGTTATCACAGTATACAGAGCAGGCCTAGGGAAAACTCTCCAGAATTTACTCCCCTCCCAAAAATGACTCTGAGCAAAACTATGAAGTACCTTATTTATAGGTATATTATCCCATGACAAAATAGGGAGATTTAACAAAAAAGGAGAGGGGTAAAAAAAAAAGTACAGTATTTCCAGTTCTGGACAAGAGGCCAAAAAGTAATGTACAGGAGGAGCTAGGAGTGTATGAAAAATCGCAGCCAAGATAACATTTACAACCTATAGTTTTCTAAACAAAAATGGCAGCTGGTCGGAGGTAGAATTTGGGCTATTACGCTTTATGTTTTTTTGTGTTTTTTTTAAAAGATTTTATTGGGGAATTGGGGGAAGGGAACAGTGTTGGGGAATTGGGGAAGGGGACCAGCCAAGTTGTTGTTCTTCAATCTTAGTTGTGGAGGGCGCCAGTCGCCATCTGGCTGCCCATCAGCAGCTCGTGGCCTCTAAGCTCAAGGTGCTGTGTTCAATCTTAGTTATGGGTGGGCGTAGCCACCATCCCATGCGGGAGTCAAACCAGCAGCCTTGTTGTTAAGAGTGCACACTCTATCCACTGAGCCATCCGGGCGGCAGCTCAGCTCAAGGTGCTGAGTTCAGTCTTAGTTGTGGGTGGGCATAGCCCACCATCGAACAGGCAATCTTTTTGTTACACCAGCTGAGCCATCCTGCCACCTGTTGGCAGCTCAGCAACAGCTCAGCTCGGGCGCAGCATCACTGGCCCATGTGGGAATCGAACCAGCAGCCCTGTTGTTCAGAGCTCCCGCTCTTAAGCCAACTCTTAACCAACTGAGCCACTTGGCCGGCCCTATGCTTTATGTTTTCAATTTAAATTCATGACCATCAGAATCTTAGCTGTGCCCCAGTATTCGCCAGGATCAATGTGGTTCTTTGTAGTTACTATAATGTGTTAAATTCTGTTTTCTCTTTTCAAGATTTGTGGAACAGCACTGCCCATCAGGGGTGGTGCCGCACATGGGTATGACTTAGGTTTATTCCACCATTGTACTTGGCAGAGGGCAAACAACAAGATAATGATTTAAAGAGAGCAGGGCAGTGGAACCAGGTGGGTTCCCAGGCCACTTGCGTCAGCAGCAGTTCCCCAGGAAGGGTTAGAAATGCATTCCCTTTTTTTTTTTTAATTGGGGAACAGTGTGTTTTTTTCCAGGACCTATTAGCTCCAAGTCAAGTAGTTGTCTTCAATCTAGTGGAGGGTGCATCTCAGTGGCCCATGTGGGGATCAAACTAGCAACCTTGGTGTTATGAGCCTGCACTCTAACCAACTGAGCTAACTGGCTGCCCCAAAAATGCACGTTCTTGTACCTGCCCCGCCCCAACCACCTGAGTCAGAAACTCTGGGGGTGGGCCCTGAAGTCTGTGCAAGTCTGTGCTTCACCCAGCTCCCCTGGGGGTGGGGGGCACTGAGGCAAGGTCAAGGTTGAAAACCACTAGGGTAGGCCACTCTGCCCTCCACTCTCCTCAGTGAGCATGTGCCCATCATGGGCCTGAAATGGGAGCATAAATCTACTGGTCCCACTGCCACCCAGCACGTGACTGTGGTCTTTAAGAATCCATATGTTGGCCTGGCAGCTGTTCCTAATCCCAAAGTGACCACTTCATCTGGGGTCTGTTCAGGGCTCTCTGGAGGATCTGGACTTATCAAAGCGCTGAATGGCAGTATGTGTTTTATGGGCTACTGAAAGGGAGATTTTTGAAGAGTAATTTTGACATGTGATTTTCTTACTTAAGCACCAACTTTAGACTGTTAACTGCCCCTCTTCCCTAAGATAAGACCTCACTATACATTCATTGTAAAGAATAGACTAGACTAGTAAGAGGCTAATGCACGCCAAAGAAATGAATGGCGAATGGTAGAATATAGATTTTGTTGGGGCAGCTAAAGGAGGAGGTGCTTCTTAAAGGTTGCCTGAGCCCTTGCCCCCCTCCCAGAGCCAGGCTGGGCCTACCTAGGTAAGTCAAGCGCTGTTGCAGGTTGGTTGACAGCTGGGCAAACTCTTCTTGCAGGGAGTCGTGCCTAATGGGCATCTGGGCTATGTGGCTCATGGAATACCTGACGGCCTTCTTCTTGTCTTCAGGGGTCGCAGCCTGTTTGGCGGCCATCATGGCCTGGGACAGGGCCATATCAGGAGGGACGACAGCAGCAGCATGTGAAGAAGAGAAGTCTTCATAGTCCATCTTGGTGTCATCGGTGAAGGCCACGGGGGCTGTGGCCCCACGGAAAGAGCCTGCACCCACAATGTCTGCAGAGACCCCTAAGGGGCCAGATGTAGCCATGGTCGTTGCTAAGGTAGCCAATTTGGTGGCAGGGGCATCCTTGACAATCTCGGCTGCCTGGGTTGCTGAAGTCGTGGCAGATGCATAGGCGGCAGCGGCGGCGGCTGCAATGACAGCAGTGGTTTTCATGTGCCGAAGGGCAGAATGGGGACTGCTATGGGGTTCTTCCTTGGGGGCCTCAGCCCTGGGGGCTCTGTCCTGAAGGATATTCATGTATTGTAAATAATCTTCCCTATTTTCTGAGACAGCTGGGGGCTGGTGCATCTCTTCCTGGCGAGACTGTGACTGCCGTAGACGAGGCCACGCCGAGGTGAGCTCTGTGGCTGGTTGTATGGCTCTGAAATCCTGGAGCTGAGCAGGCAGGGGGCCCGATAGGCCTGGGTCATGCTGGAAGTAGTCTAAGCCCCAGAAAGGCCTAGTGCTAGGTCTGGGCCAGCCTCTGGAAGGAGGCCAGCCTCTTGGAGGCATAGGCCAGAATCCTGGTGGTTTGGGCTGAGGGCCTAGGTCATACCCAGGTCCAGGGGCAGGCCTAGGTCCGTACAAAGACCCAGGTCTGGGGGCAGACCCAAGGTCAGGTCCAGGTCCATACAAAGACCCAGGTGCATATATAGGTCCAGGTCCAGGGACAGACCCAAGGTCAGGTCCAGGTCC
>NW_017731665.1:835140-848658 GCF_001890085.2 Hipposideros armiger | reverse complement strand
GGGCAGGCCCAGGTCCGTACAAAGGCCCAGGTCCATATATAGGCCCAGGTCCAGGGGCAGACCCAAGGTCAGGTCCAGGTCCAGGGGCAGGCCCAAGTCCGTAGAAAGGCCCAGGTCCATACATAGGTCCATGTCCAGGGGGAGGCCCAAGGTCAGGTCCAGGTCCGGGGATAGGCCCAGATCTGGGGGCAGGTCCAGGTCTGGGGACAGGCCCAAGGTCAGGCCCAGGTCTGGTGGCAGGTCCAGGGTCAGGTCCAGGTCCGGGGACAGGCCCAGGTCTGGGGACAGGCCCAGGTCCGGGGGCAGGCCCAAGGTCAGATCCAGGTCCGGGGACAGGCCCAGCTCCGGGGGCAGGCCCAAGGTCAGGTGCAGGTCTGGGGGCAGGCCCAGGTCCGGGGACAGGCCCAGGTCCGGGGACAGGCCCAGGTTGGAACACAGGCCCACGTGCTTGCGTGAGCCCAGGTGTCAGACTGGGTCCCAGCGTGGACCCCAGTGCAGGCATGGGCTTAGGCTCTGGCCCCAGCACGGAATCAGGCCCAGGTCCAGGTGCAGGCTTAGGCTTGGATGCTGGCCCAGGCTTGAGCACCTGAGGCTGGCCCAGCCCCTGGGGCCCTGTGAATGGAACTGCCTGGGTAGGCTCCTCCTGCTGCAGTTGCTCTGGAACCTGGTAATGCCAGACAATCTCCAGGGGCTTGGGGACAGCCTCTGAGACCTGGCTGTGGCCATCACTTCCGAGGTGCTTGGTGGTCTGGGGAAGGTCGGTTTCTGGGAGCTGCTCTTTAGCTTGCCACCGCTCAGAATCCTTCTGCCGTAGTGGAACTGCTCTCTGTGGAAAAGTTCCCTGCAGAAAAGGGGGCTGGGCTGGCCAGGGCTGCTCCAGGCCATGTCCGCGGTCACCCTGCCTGCTCCCTCACCCCTGCTGCCCCCTCCTCTATTCTCTTTCACTTACCGGGGTGAACATGGCCTCGTGGAGGCTGCTCCAGAGTACCATGTCCTCAGTTTTGGGGATGGCAAGAATCTCTTTCTGGAGAGTAATCTGGGGAGGGAGGGGGTTGGGAATGAGGGGCGTGAACCTGGAGGACGTGATCCCCTTGGGTGGGTCCCTCGCCACACCACACTGCCCTCCACACCTGCAAATAAACGGGCCTTTCCAGATTGTGTTGCCCTCCTTACCCCTCCCCACTCCCAGCACCCCTGGGACTGGAGGTCGGGGAACCAGGGATGGAGGACAGTGCCGAGGCCCTCACCAATCCCTGCTGCAGCTCATTCATCTTCTGGTTCTGCCTTTTCAAATCTTCAAAGAAAGTGCCTATTCTTTCCGCACGTATCTGTCAAGTGAGGCAAACTCATGGTGAGGGGTGCAAGTTCTGGCTCTGGCCATGCTTCTCCCACGGCTCAAATATAAGGACTTAGTGCCAGGTGACTAAAGGTTGGAGAAGGGATAACAGATTCCAAAGCAAGTACTTCCCAGAGAGTGAGAAAGGGGTAGAAAAGGGTTTCCTGGGCAAACACATTTGGGAAACACTGGGCTTAAAGAGCACTCAACAGGTTTTTGTACTGTAGGACTTCTCAGAGCCTCTAATGGGCAAAAGTACGTTAAGGATCTCCAAGAGGTGGGTTGAGGAAGCACTGTCTCTCAAACAGATTTGTCCAGTGGTCCTTTTTCGTGTTTCATGACACAGTTTCCTAACAGTGCCCTTTCTGCTCAGATGGGAGCTACCTAGCCCAAGATTGAAGTTCTCACAGTTGCCATGACAATCAAATGCATACACGGACCTATGCACTGGGGACAATGCATTAAGTCATGTTATTTGGAGGCGTGTTGTAAAACCTCAGCCACAACGCCAACCTGGGCATGTGGAGAGCTGGCTTTTGAGCCCAGCTCTGACTCCCCAGCTGTGCCTCACACTTCAGGGATTCCATGTGCTTCCACATCGTGGTAACGAGTTAGAACATGTCCTTGTGGCTATGAAGGGAGCTAGAACGTAGGCCTGTGTTAGGTTTAATCTACTTCTTAGTGTGGATAGGGTTTGCTAGAAGAGGAAGAGGTGTTCTCTTTCTCCTAAGTTGATGGAATGTAAGCCTGGGGTTGCCAAGACTTGAAGATATGAAGACAACCCAGAGGAAAATCATCACTGGGAGACAGGCTAATGGAGTATGAGCACCTAGATCTAGCCGTACCTAAAGGCAGACCTGGACTTTTGAGTAAATGAGACAAAAAATTCTTTTATTTTGCCTATGCCAGAATGAACTAGGCTGTCACTTCCAAGTGGTGTCCTAACACAGGAGGGTAAGGAGCACAGCATGGTGGAAGACACGGAGAGTTCAGTGGGACAAGGCAAGTGGCTGGGCCACATCAGTCCCCATCTCTTGCCCCCAGGGCTGTGTTCTCTAAGAACGGGCTTCCCAGATTTACCCTGTCACCCCCAACCACCAGAGGTCCAAGCAGCATGGCCAGCTTAGAGGATGCTAGGGAGGGTCTACCTTATCAAACATTTTCTTCAGTATGTCCAAATCCTTCCTGAGGGTTTCAATGGTGACCTTGAGTGCATGAACGTCAGTGAGCAAATCCTGCAGGGTCTTCATAGACTGAAGCGGGAGAGAGGAGGGGAAAACATGAAGTTGAGTGTGGCTGGGGGAGAAGGTAAGTAAAGTGTGGAAGTTTTCTGATGACTGCCATGGTCCAAAAAGTCCTCTCGGCTCCCCCCAGGCCTAGGCTGGAACATATACTCAAAGGCCAGCAAATAACACTGAAGTCAATAGTGCTCTGAGCTATCAGGTGGCCTGGGTGGGAAGGAGGCGACCCTGTGCTGGAATGTATTCAGTAACCAGGAGTCATCATCACGAGGCATCTCATGCCCTTTGGTGGGAACCACTGGAGGACAGGCAAGGGAGTTATGATTGGATTTACATTTTAAAAAATTTTTATTTTATTGGGGAACAGTGTGCTTTTCCAGGACCCATTAGCTCCAAGTCAAGTCACTGTCTTCAATCTAGTTGTGGAGGGCGCAGCTCCTAGGCCCATGTGGGGATTGAACCAGCAACCTTGGTGTTATGAGCCTGTGCTCTAACCACCTGAGCTAACCGGCCGCCCCTGGATTTACGTTTTTAAAGTGTCCTTCTGACTGCATGCGTAGATTGGCCCTGGGAGGATAATAGGGGAAGCTGCAGGACCAGTGAGGAAACTTCCAGGCAAGAGCTGAAAAATGCAATGCTGAGCTCATAGCTCAGTTTCACCACTGACTGGGGCTGTTACTGCATCTTTCTAAGTTTTCAATTCCTGAATCATAAAATGGGTATGAAAAAAATGTGATAATGTATATAAAGGGCCTAGTGCATAGTTAGGCATTCAGCTAACAAAAATAACAAATAGCAAAATGGCAGAAGTCCTTCTTATCAGTAATTACATTAAATGGATTAAACTTTCCATTAAGAGGCAGAGATTGGCAGAATGGATTAGAAAATATGATCCAAACTCATGGTGTCTATAACAGACATAGTTTAGATTCAAAGATACAAGTAAGTTGAAAATAAAAGGATATAAAAAGATATGTCATGCAAGTAGTAACCAAAAGAGAACTGGAGTGGATATACTAGTATTAGACAAAATAGACTTTAAGAAAAAAAAAATTGTTACTAGAAACACAGAGGGACATTTATAATGATAAGATGTTCAATTCATCAGGAAGATATAATAAGTATAAACATATATGCACCTAACAATGGAGCCCCAAAATACATGAAGCCAAGGTTGACAGAACTGAAAGAAACACACAATTCAACAAGAATTGTTGAAGACTTCAATACCCCATTTTCGATAATGGATTAAACAACTACACAGATCAGCAAGGAAACAGAAGATCTGAACAATGCTATAAACCAGCTAGACATAATAGACATTTATAGAACACTCCACTCAACAATGACAGAATACACATTCTTCTCCAGCACGCATAGAACGTTCTATAAGACAGACCATATATGCTAGGCTGTAAAACCAGTCTCAATAAATTAAAAAAGGACTGAAGTAATACAAAATGTGTACTCTGGCTCCAATGAAAGTAAATTAGAAATCAGTAACAGAAGAAGCTATTAGAAATTCACAAATATGTGGAAATTAAACAACACTCTCCTAAATAACCAATGGGTCAAAGAATAAATCACAAAGGAAATTAGAAAACACTACGAGATGAATTAGAATGAAAACACAACACACCCAAATTTATGGGATGCAGCTAAAGCATCACTTAGAAATTTTAGCTGGATGTGGCTATATTACCAAAGAAGAAAGATCTCATATCAATAGCCTAAACTTCCACCCTAAGACATTGGAAAAAAGCAGAGCAAACAACCTAAAGCTAGTAAAAAAAATAAAACAATAAAGATTATGTGGAAACTATGAAATAGAAAATAGAGGAGATTAATGAAACTGAAAGCTGGTAGCAAACCTTTAGCTAGATTGACCAAGAATAAAAGAGATGACTCAAATTACTAGAATCAGAAATGAAAGAGGGAACTACTGACCCTACAGAATAAAAACAATTATAAAAGGGATACTGTGAACAATTGTATGCCAACCACTTAGATAAGTTGGATGAAATGGACAAATTCCTAGAAAGACATAAACTACCAAAACTGGCTCAAGAAGAAATAGATCATCTAAAAGACCTAAAACAAGGGGAGGGGTTGCAGTAGTAATAAAATAACGACAACAACAAAAAATACCACAAAGAAAGGGCCAGGCCCAGAAGGCTTTACCACTGATGTCTATCAAATATTTAAACGAGAATTAATACCAATTCTTCGCAAATTTTTCCAAAAAGTAGAAGAATCCCAAACTCAGTCTGTGAGGCTCTGTTCCCAGTTCTCTTTAGGGCACGTGCCTCAGAGTGGTCCCTCTGTGTGATGGATGTCCTCCAGCAGCCCTGCACATCCGTCCTCCATCCCTGCCACGCACTCAGTGCCCTGGAGCTTGACCCACAGGCACCGCACTCACCATACCACCCGCCCTCCAATTTTGCCAATATGAGAATGGGGAAAGAGGAGGCAGGGTATTCATTCCCTAAGATCCAAAGTCTTCCCAAGGCCCTAATGCATATCCAGGTGCGGGGCAGGGAGGCAGGAGAGCATGTGGTCCAAGACAGGTCCTGAGTCAGAGGCCTCGGTCCCCTTCCTGCTCCTGTCACTAATGAGCATATCTGAGGGTCAGTTTCTCACCTCTAAAGTTGGGATAATGCTCTTTCCCGTTCCTCCCATGGCTACTTCCTGTAGCTGTAGGTTTTTATTCAGTTGCTTTCTGTCTGTCTCCCTCGCTAGAATATGAACTCTTATTCGCCTTAAGTACCATGATGCCTCCCCCATGGGAGGTCCATAATAATAATAATTTTTTTATTGAGGTGAGATTCACATAACATACAATGAACTATTTTGAAGTGAACAATTCAGTGGCATTTAGTGCATTCACAATGTTGTGTGACCACTGCCTCCATCTAGTGCCAGAACATTTCCATCACCCTAAAAGGAGACCCTGTAACCACTTAGCAGGCCCTCCCCGTTCCCCTCTCTGTCCAGCCCCTGGCAACCACCAATCTGCTTTCTGTCTCTATGGAGATGCCCATTCTGGACATTTCATATTAATGGAATCACACAATATGTGGCCTTTTGTATCTGGCTTCCTTCCTCAACACTAGACAATGGATGCAAGCTTAGAGCTTTGGTTCTGCCTGACTCCCAAACGAGGAGGACCCATCACAAGGGGACACAAGGGAATTGGGGGTGAGATGCCTGTCTGGGATGAGAGCAAAGGGGTCAGGGAGCTTCTGGAGGCTGGGCGGGTTACCTTTTCTGTGGCTTCTTCATTGCCCTCCACCATCTTTCGGAGCTTTATCAGCTGCCACAGTTCCTGGGCGGGTCGGCTGGTCCCTTCACTGGCCTGCAGCAGCTCAGAGGTGGAGGGTAGTTCCTGTAGCATGGTCAGCTGGCTCTCCATCTGGTCGATGCGGCTCACCACGTGGTCAAAGACGTTGCTCAGCCTCTTCATGGGGTTGAGGATGGGTTGGGCGTCTCCTTCTCGCGGCAAGAACATGGTCTGCGAGGACTGGAGGAAGTCCTCGTCCCCTGAGAGGGCCTTCTTGAGCTCGGACATGTGGATGTGCTCCAGGATGCCATGCAGCAGGAGGTGCAGGGCCTTGAAGTTTAACACGCCACACTGCGGGATGGCGATGTTGACCAGCTCGGAGAAGGTGAGCGAGAAGCTCATCCTACCAGGGCGTTGGCTGGGCTGGGGTTCTGAGCGTCTCTGGGCTCAAGTGGCGGCTTTCAGTGCACCCACAAGCTGCACAAACAGGTGCTCAGAGACCCAGAGAGGCTGCGAGTCACAGCAGTCCAGGAGAATATGGCCTCTGTGCTGGTCACAGATCTCGGATGAGAGTTTCTGGTTGCTAGGACACCAAAGAACATGGCCGTGGACATGCTTCCGAGGGCCTGGAGTGGGGCAGAGTAGGTGCTCAGTTAATAGGTGATGAATGTTTGAACAGACAAACGGCCGGCCTTTTAATCCAAGCCCCTCAATTACATAAGCCATGACCCTTTCCAAGAAGCATGCAGGGAAGGCGACGAAGAGGCAGCTCACTCCTCGGAAGTCTCTAGAATCAGGACAGGAAACAGAACTCTTGGAGTTAGGAGAGCCCAGATTTTGGGGAGAGAGTCTGAAGGGCTAAGCTGGTTTCTGGACAGCAGCCAAATGCCACACAGGTGTCTCTGGAGAAGGAAGGTGAAAAGGGCATGAGGCACGGGCGTTAGTCAAGTCTGAGTTCTGCATGTCCCCGCCCTCCCAGGGGCACGTGACCTTCCTGAACCTTGCTGTGCTCCCCCCTTTGAGGGAGGACATGGCCATAAGGACACTTTAAGGACATGGCCATAAGCCAGCTGCCACAGTCACGGTCAGGCCCTACTTGTGTCAATTCTCAGGCATGACAATGGCAGCCTGCTGGTCCTGGTTTCCTAGGGAAGTCTGCAGGGAAGGCCCCTGACTCAGCCCCTTAGAACCCCCACGCCTGGCCCACCCCGTGTTCCTGGCATAAGGTACACACTGCTTATATACAGCACATGACATGAGCCCTGCTCAGGGGTTCAGTGGGCTCAGGACCAATCTCTCCCAGCTTCCCAGCGTCCCCACAGAAGAGACAGTGGACACCTGCCCATCATGGGTTTAGGCAGATGGGTGTGACTCTTTCTCAGCAGTGGTGTGACATTGTGCAAATGACTCAACCTCTCTGTCGCAGCTTCCCTGCCTGCTAAATGAGGTTGCCACGGCAGGGGGTGAGGGTGTGTAGAAATAATATATGTAAAGTGCCAGGCCAGTGCAGACCTAAAGACTTCCTCTCCCAGACTTGACCTGGTATCCCACTCTTGCCAGCAATCACACCATGGGAGAAAGGGCAAGGAAGCTCGTCTGAATTGAATGTAAAGACCTTTGCAGGGATGTTGTCTATTAAGCACATGTTCTTGACCTCACGTCAACAAATGCTTCTGCTCAGGCCGTTAATATCTATCCACAAAACCAATTGTATTGGGTTGTTGGAAAAGTCATGACGCATTTTTGCAATGAAAAACATAGAAAAATACATCATAACTTTTCCGACAACCCAACAGTTCTGCGGAAATAGTGGGAACTGATGTTGGGACTCTCAGTGCTACAACACTCAGTTTGTTCTCTTTAGACAGACAGCCTGCTTTGAAGGGTACTGCTTAATTCCACTGAAGGAAATTTGCTCACCTTGAAAGGAAAAAGAAAATCGGCTCACTCCTATTGTGATAAATGTATACATCCCCAGTTCTGCCTGGGCCCCACTCACATACTACTGGGTTGTTTTTGTTTTTTGTTTTGTAACAGCTTTATCAAGATATAATTCACATACTATATAATTCACCCATTTAAAGTATACAATTCATTAACTTTTCGTGTATTTACAGAGCTGTGCATCCACCACTGTAATCCACCTACAAACATTTTCATCATCCTAAACAGATATGCTGTATCCATTATAACTCACTCTCCATTTCCCCAGCCCCTGGCAACCACTGATCTGCTTCTTATCGCTATGGATTTGCCTCTTCTGGACATTTCACGTACCTAAATATGTGGCCTCTTTTTTTTAAAGATTTTATTTGGGAATCGGGGAAGGGGAACAGAGAAGTTGCTGTCCTTTTTGTTCTTCAGTCTAGTTGTGGAGGACATCGCTTCACTGGCCCATGTTGGTGTTATCATTGTGCTCTTCCCGGCTGAGGCAGTTGCTCGCCGGCCATTGGACGGCCGCTCACGGCAGCTCACGCCAGCTGCCAGCCAGCCCCACTGTGGCCTATACCGTTGCCAGCGACTCACAGTAGCCCAGCTCCAAGTCGAGCTGCTGTTCACCATCTTAGCTGTAGAGGGCGCAGTGTCGCTGGCCGTCATGTGGGATCCCAGCTGCGGCCCTGAGGCTCAGAGCTGGCATCCCAAGCCAACTCTTAAACAACACGCCACTCCGCTGGCCCAATATGTGGTCTTTTGTAACTGGTTTATTTAGCATCATGTTTTCAAGGTTCATCCAGGTTGGAGCATGTGTTAGCACTTCATCCCTTTTTGTGGCTGAATAATATTCCATTGTATGCCCAGATTGGTTTGTTTACCCACTCATCCACCGATGGATATTTGGACTGTTTCTACCATTGGACTATTATGAATGAAGCTGCTATGAACAGTTGCGTATAAATTTTTGTTTGAGTACAACTTTTCAGTTATTTTGGGTCTCTACCTAGGAGTGGAATTGTTGGGTCATAGGGTAACTCTCTGTTAACACTTTGAGGAACTGCCAGACAACAATGCACTTTTTGAAACTCCCATCCGCAGTGTGTGAAGGTTCCAATTTCTCCCCATCATCACCAGCACTTGTCACTGTCCATCTTTTTTATTACAGACATCCTGGTGGGTGTCGGTTACCACTTGTTATGTGTCCATCAGGCTTCTAGCCGCCTGCCACACATCACTCGTCCTGGGCACTCTGGATGATTGTTAGAGCCTTCCAGATGTTGAAAATTACCCTGAAAAGTGGATTGTGTTCCCTTAAAAAGAACACCCAGACACCCCCACAAAGATGCTAGCACAGGCTACAGGGGAGAGCGCCCAAAGGGATCAGTGACTCTCTTCACGCACACAAATGCCAGCCACAGTTCCCATGGCAGGGGCAATGCAACTGGGAAAGCTCCTCCGAAACTTGTCTCTTACCCTAGCAGATGTCACCGGTGACACAACTTCTGCTCCAACAAATCGAGTGAAAGGTAAATTCATTAGCATATCATGAAACCTGGAATTTCTTCTTGGCTAACCGAGGGGGAATTTATGCTCAAGCAAACATTCTTGCTGCACCTATGTAAATACTTCACAAATACCAAGGTCACGTAGAACAGTTTGTGACTAGGCTTTAAAAAAAAAAAAAAAGCCACCTGGCTCTCCAGGGAAAGACCAGCTGGACTTTGGGGGGAGTTTTCATGGCCTGGGTTCGGGAACAGAGGCCCATCTTCAGGATCTGGTGCCGGACCCAACAGCCACTTCTATTTCTGATAATGGCCTGTGTGCGGGGCACCGATGTGTTCTGTCCAGGGTCTTAAGTGCAGCAATTGTCCTGGGGGAGCCCTCGACAACTTAACCTGCAAGACAGCAGGAGGCTCTAACCACAGCCCAGCTACAACGACGGTCTCTGAACAACTTCCTGACCGGCCACACTTGGCAGCAGCGAAGCTCTGAGTTCTGAGGACTGCCTTTGTCCGCCCTTGGCTACAGGGTGGGGGGTATGGAGGAAGAGAAAAGCAGCCCCTGACAGCCGGAACTGGCCTGGCGCCACTGGCCGTGGAGTTGCTAGGAGGGCCTTGGGACTCTCCCGTGAACACAAACAACTCCATGGAACGCCAGACCTGACAGGGCCGCTCTGCCCCCGTGATGGGCTAGGACAAACCGGACCAGTCACAACCAGGTTCTTGGACCAAGAATATTGTCCAAGCCACAAACATGACCAGATAGTCCCCTATCCCAGCTAACAGGAGTGACTGCTGCTTCTTGACCAACTAGAGCTTTACCTGCTCCATTCCTCCTGCCTTCTAGATAAGATAGATCAAAGTACCCAATCGTAGAGTCAGCCCTGCTTCCTGGTAGTACCCAATCCAGGACACTCCCCCCAGTAACCTAACACGCGCTCAAATCCTAGAATAAGTCCACTGGGGACCCTGTTGCTCAGAGCTCAAACTCTTGAGCGAGCTCTTAACCAACTGAGCCACTCGGCCAGCCCTAAAATAAGTCCTTCTAACTGAACCCTTTTATGAGACGTGCCTGGGTTCCCCGCTGAGTTGGAAGACTTAAAATTTCAAGTGCTACCTTGGTATCTTTGGTCCTCACAGGGCTTCAAAGGACTAACCAGAGTCCTCCTGCCCTTTCAGATATGCCCCACACCCAGCAGGAAAGTCTCCCCACCTGGCTAGCTCCCCCACCAGCCAGACCAGCTGCACTCCATCCTGTCCTCAATATGAGGGGCTTCAGTTCCCTGCCAGCCTGCAAAACTATTCAAACAACCCAATTACCTCCTGTAGGAACCAGAGGGTGCACCCCACCCTGTTACTACAAAGCCTGCGGCCCACTGCCTGTGCTCTGGTTCACTCTGTTTCCAAGGGTGAGTGGCCGTGCCTGGCGTGTGGCGTCCTGTCCCCCTGGCTGTACTGGATGTGGCTGATAAATGCTGTGCATCTCACCTTTCCAGTGCTGGGGTAGTACTACTGAGGGCAGGGGTCAGTGGGGTGAAGGGGAGCTATCAGAACACGCGTGGTATGTGTTCTCCCTCACGGCAACAAGTCAGTAAGCCCACCTTTGCTCAACTGCAGTGGGTTCCTGGTGGTCTGGGCTGGACCACCAAACTTTGGTGGTCCAATGTTTGCAAACTTTGGAAAAACCTTGCAGGGGTCAGAGCTTTTGGATTTTGGAAGTGCAGACAAGGGATTGTGGAACTGTATGATTAAGGAACCATAAGCAAGACTTTCATAGGTGGGCAAGGAAGATCAAGGGACATGGGTAGTTTAGGACAGTCACACGGCCGGAAAGGCGAGTATGGGGCCAGACCAAAGAAATGTGAGCGACAGGCTGTGAAGCAATTCTTGGTCATGGGGGGCCAGGCTGGGTATAATGGCTCTTTGTCATTCTGGAGGGATGCCCAGCATCTGACACCATTCCTGTGTCTGGGGAGGTCTCCAGTTCAGGGGTTCTGTGGGAGACGGGGCGTCTGTTACTTCTTCCCCCAGCTTGCTCTGAAGCTAGCACACGGCATGCAGGGAAATGCCAGTCGGTGCTGGCAATTCCTGGGGCCCACGGGGCATGTTCCTCTGGCATCTAAGAAAGTGAATCTATTAAATCAGCCCAGGTTGCAACAGTTCAGGGAGATGGCAACTCAGCTCAGGGCCCGATCTGGTCTCAGGCCTTCGAGGTAAGGGCTGCAAGCGAAAAACAGAGATGCTGAGATGTTTCCTGGCATCTGGCACGGGGCCTGTGACTGACTTCGTTCTTTCCTTCAACCAGTGTTTACTGAGCACCTACTAGGTGCCAGGTGCTGCTCTTAAGTACAGAGGAGACCACAGTGAGCAGGTCTGAGGGGATCTCTGATCTCACAGAGCATGAAGGTTAGTGGGGACGATGAACACTTATTTTCCAACAAAGAAATAAAATCATTGCAAATAGTGACAGGAGTTAGGTATATATGAACCAGGACCAAATGAGAATGGGGTTGGTTACTAACTTTGTAGGGCTGTTGGGGTAGCCAGCCTCCAAGGCAGTCCCCAAAGAAAACCCTGGAACTCACCGTTGTGTGGTTTCCTCCCACTCTGTCCCAGCAAAACTGGTGATGTCCCTTATACCACCAGTGTGCATCTATGTACACACATGCACGCTTTCGTTTCATGTTACAGAATGGCAAGATTTGGGAAAGTTGCATATGTTGCAGGTGATTTGAAGCTGCTCAATCAGAACACGTACGATAAAAATGCAAAAAAAAAAAAAAGCTAATGTGTTTGACTTGAAAGGATCCAAAAGTCATGTCACTTTAGGTCTGGAAATAAAAGACTTACAAAAAAGTAAGACCTTTTAAAAAGCTGTGTTTGGGGCCGGCTGAGTGGTGCTTGGTTAAGAGCTGGCTTGGGATTGGCATCTGAGCAGCAGGGTCCCGGTTCAGATCCCACATGGGGGCCAGTGACACTGCCCTGTACAGCTAAGATGGTGAATAACAGCTCAACCTTGAGCTGGGCTGCCGTGTGAGTCACCGGCGACGGCATAGGCTGCAGCACCTTGCTGCAGTGGGCTGCCATAAGCTACCGTGTATGGCTGGCAGCCAGCGTGAGCGGCTGGCAGCCGGTGTGAGCTGCCAAGAGCCTCTGTGAGCGGCCGTCCAGAGGCCGGCGACCAATCTTCCTCACCCGGGAAGGGCGCAATGATAATACCAACATGAGCCAGTGAAGCAACGTCCTTCATAACTAGACTGAAGAACAAAAACTACAGCAACTTGTCTGTTCCCCTTCCCCCGATTCCCCAGCACTATTCCCTTCCCCCAATTCCCCAATAAAAAAAAATCTTTAAAAATACATAAATAAATAAATAAATAAATAAATAGCTGTTTTTGTGTGGAAGAGGCAACCAGGCCCCTCTGCAGGCTGTCCCGGCTTCCTGAAGAACTTGCTGGCCCTGGGGAGGGACTCTGCCCTTAGGTCAACAGACAGCTGCTGTGATCTAGCACCACTCGGTTCTGATGGCGGGACCCTAATTCAGACAATTTCAGGACGAACTTGTCCCTGGGACATTCTTTGAATGGCTGGTTGGAGCCAGAAGCCAATTTGCATGATTGGAAACGAGTAGCATTTTTTTTTCTCCCAAGTAAATAGAGGTCAAGGATTCAATCAGTTCTGTAAAGTGCAATTCACCTGCTTTGCCCAGACAAGCCATTTTTCAAGCTAGATAAATAGCTAAGAATGATAACCAAGTGGCCTTTCCTATCTCGCTCTAGGAAGAGCTGAGAGGGGGAAGGACTGAGAGTGAAGGATTAGAGGTTGTGATGAATGTCTGCCTAGTTTCTGGACATCCTGCATATTTGGAATAGGGGTGAATGTGCAGGTGGGGAATCTCATGATAGGTGCAGGTGACCTGTGCCCTACTCAGAAGCTGAAGGTCCAATCAGATCACCCCCACTCCACCCGCCTGTTTCATTTGCAGTTCGGAGTGAAAAATCAACAAGCCAACTGCTGCCCCTGGTTCTGAATTTTAGGACCAATACTTTTCAAAAAAAACCTCTTTTTTTAAAAAAGCGTTTTATTGGGGAATTGGGGGAATGGGAACAGCGCTGGGGAATTGGGGGGAGGGGAACAGACAAGTTGCTGTCGTTTTGTTCTTCAGTCTAGTTGTGGAGGACGTTGCTTCACTGGCCCAAGTTGGCACCATCATTGCGCTCTTCCCTG
>NW_017731665.1:825619-831435 GCF_001890085.2 Hipposideros armiger | reverse complement strand
AAAGAAAGAAAGAACCTGACGATAATCTGAAGCTACGTTGTACGATCCTTAATAAATATGTTCAGGGGCCCACTGTGGTCACACTGAATCTACAGTCTCTTTAATCCAAACAATAATACTATAAGACAGGGATCACCCTTATTTTTCTTTCAGCTCTTTGAATATATTATCCCACTGCCTTCTAGTCTCCATTGTTTCTATTGATAAATTAGCTATTAATGATACTTAGGTTCCTTTGTAGGTGATGAGTCATTTTTCTCTTGCTGTTTTCAAGATTTTTTCCTTTGTCCTGTCTTTTAACTACGCTGTGTCTGGGTGTGGATCTCTTTGCATTTTTCCCACTTGGAATTGGTTGAGATTCTTGAATGTGTAGGTTAATGGTTTTTTTTTTTAAAGTACATTTGGGAAGTTTTCAGGCATTATTTCTTAGAATGTTTTTTCTGCTCCTTTCTCTTTCTCCTCTCCTTCTGATCCTCCCATTACAAATACGTTGGTGCACTTAAAGGTGTCCCCCATTTCTCTGAAGCTCCGTTTATTTTTCTTCACTCTATTTTCTGTTTTTCAGATTGCATAATCTCTACCAATCTAACTCCAAACTCGCTAGTTCTTTCTTCTGCCAGTTCAAGCACAATTGTTTTATAGATGAGGAAATAAAGATCAGAAAATTTAAGTAATTTACTGAAGGTCACCTAGTAATTTACTAAGTGGCAGGGCCAGGTCTTGAATCTAAGATCTCAGCTCTCGTCCTGCCAATCACTTATTCAATCATTTGTTCACTCAGTAAATATTTACTGGATGTTGACTATATGCCAGAAACTATTCTAGGGGCTAGAGAACACCAAACAGGTAAGATTCCTGCCATCAAGAAGACATCAAACCCTTAAACAAACATAAATAAGGTAAGTGCTATGAAGAAATAAAGCAGGCAATAAGATAATGGGGGCAGGTGCTCAGGTGTCTTTGGAGGTGACATCTGAACTGAGGCCTGAAGAGGGGGCATTCCTGGAGCTCCTTAAGGGCTGAGTGATCTTTTGCCTTTATCTCTGTCTGTCTAGCACCAGAACACAGAGACTAGCACATAGCAGGTGCTCAGTAAATGTTTGCTACATGGATGGTAGGTGCAAAGGAGCTGTCAACACTCATGAGCCATATTAATGATAGAAATATTACAAAATTGATGATAACATTGAAATCATTCAACGTTTCTGCTCAGAATCATTGAATGTTAACATTTGAAGGTCTGGTAATACCAAGGATTGGTGAGCACATGACCAGCAGAACACTCTGCTCTGGTGGAGTGAAATTGGTAGAAGGGCTTTGGAGAAACAATGTGGCGGCTGAATATACACGCCATGACCCAGCCATGCCACCCCTCGATGGGCACCCGACAGAAATATATTTATACCATGCACTGGCATGTCTGTAAAAGCAATATCATAATAGCCAGAAATTCCCACCTGGGTATTATCCAGATGTCTATAAATGGTAAAATAGACAAACTGTGGTTATAGTCACATAATGGACTATCAGACAGCAATGAGAGTGAATACTGACGAATGTGTGTAACAATACAGATGAATTTCACAGATATAAAACTGAGCAAAAGAAGCTGTATACAAAAGAGCTCATCCTGTATGTTTCCATAAAAAGTGCAAAAATGGAGAAAAGTAATCTTTGCTGTTAGAAGTCAAAAGTATGGTGACCCTGGAGTGACCTCATACTTGGAAGGTTGCATGAGGCAGTCTCTGGGAGTGGGCACATCAACGTGTTCGGTTTGTGAAAACACATCATGGCTGTATGCTTCTCATCAGAGTGCTTTTCTGTAGCAAAGGTTTGGAAATCTGCAACAATTTCAACAAATCAATGACCCAACAATTTGGATTCCACAGGGTTGGCAGGTTCCCTTCCTGTCCTGTGCTGGGTGTAAAGACAGATTTTTGCAAAGATTGGCCTGAGTATGATAGCTTCCTCTCTCATCTTGTGTGTGCTGGCTCACATGGGCTCTGCAGAGCAGCTTGGGTGGTGAGGAGACCATCAGTCTAGGATCACAAGAGCTAGGGTCGGCCAGCCGCTGGCTTTGCAACTCTGAGCATGTTACACTTAGGTAAATGTGCATAGTCTCCTAGTGGGAATAAAGAGAGGTGTGTGTATGTCAAGTGCTTATCCTGGTGCACAAAGTAAGTGCTCATGGGATGTTAACTTCAGCTCCCAAAACGATCACATGATTTTGAGGTTTTCAAGCCAGTGATGAATCAGCTTGATGGAGGGAAGGGATGAGGAGGCAGAGAATTGTGGGAGGAGAGGGGTACCCCTCATGATGCTCCAGCTCTGCTCCAATGGACAGAACCTCTTTAGTCACCCAGAATGTTGCATTACAAAAACTGCATAGCAGGGCCGGCCGAGTGGCGCGATGGTTAAGAGCTGGCTTGGGACGCCAGAGGGCCCCGGTTCGGATCCCACATATGAGGGCCAGTGACACTGCCNCTGCTGGCTAAACACAGTAGCCCATGGCAAACCACTGCAGCAGGGGCTGCAGCCTACACCGTCACTGGCAACTCGCGGCAGCCCAGTTCCAGGTTGAGCTGTTGTTCAGCATCTTAGCTGTGGAGGGCAGTGTCACTGGCCCTCATATGTGGGATCCGAACCGGGGCCCTCTGGGCCCTCTGGTGTCCCAAGCCAGCTCTTAACCATCGCGCCACTAGGCCGGCCCTCAAAAAACCTCTTTAAATGCAAATCAGCTCTGGACTAGCCTGCTGGGGCTGTGGGGCTGTGGGATAGGCATCGTCTGGGGTGGTGGGTGGGACTACATTGCCTCAGCTACTTACCATGTTAGGTGAGACTCCTGATCTTAGGCAAGCCACTTACCTCCCTGAGCCTCAGGTTTCTCATCTCTAAAACGGGTTAACGACCCTTAATCTCACTAGGGGAAGGGCATATGGAAAGGGAAGGGAGTTTTCAGGATGCCCTCAGTGGAGCCGAGGGTTCAGTGGCCTGGTCACTGGGCAGTGGCACACTAAGCTTTCCAAGTAGGCTGTCCAGGCACCCCAGGCCCAGGCCCAGGCCCAGCTTCCTGGTTCCCACCTGAGCTGGGTTCCTCAACCAGGGAACATAATTCTTTGAGCAACCATGACCTTCTAATCAAGTGCTTTTGTACTCAGGTATTAATAACTGGAATAAGTTTCTGTTGCTTGCAGCCAAGAATCCCCAATTGGTCCACAGTGCCCATTGGTTACTTTGGCTAAACATCACAGTCAGAAAAACACAAATGGACTCAGTAGTGAAGGTCAGTATGTGTCTAGGTTACAGCCAGTGAAAACCTGCACCCGCTGGGCCCCCTGATTCCCACCCACCCAGGAGGGTATGTCCAGGTGGGAGTAAGGGTTTCAGGTGCACAAATTTCTCCTTGCGGGGCATAAAATATGTTTATATTTGCACTGAGACTTGGACAGGGCACTGTACAACACCCTTAACAAGTCCTCAGACCAGAGGTTTCCAGGGCCTTTTGGAGATGCCCAAGGATCCCCCCAATCACTCATATCACATCTTTCATCAGGCCCTATTGACTTTTCCTAAATAGCTCCCAATTCCATCCACTCCCGTCCTTGTCCACCTCCAGCCCTGACGTCCTTTGCCTAGGATAAAAACCAAACCACTTGATGTCCATAGGCTGCGTGGCTGGGCCCACCTCTCACCTTTTGGCCTCAACTCATGGAAGTTCTTTCTTCTTTCTGACTATTTCTCCCTCCCCTCCCTCAGCCCCCAGCAACAGCCTTTCTATGTTCTGTCTCTATGACTTTAACTGCTCTAGACACCTCATATAAGTGGAATCATACAGTATTTGTCTTTTTATTTGACATTATTTCACTTAGCATAATGTCCCCAAGGTTCATCCATGCTGTAACCTCCTTTTTAAGGCTGAATAACATGCCATTGTATGTATATACCACATTTTGCTTATCCAGTCATCCATCGATGGATGATGGACACTTGGGTTGTGTCCCTATTTTGGCTTTTGTGAATAATGCTGCTATGAACATGGAAGTGTAAATACCTGCTCAAGCCCCTGCTTTCAATTCTCTAACCCAGGAGTGGAGTTGCTGAATCATATGCTAATTCTATGGTTAATTTTTTGAGGAACTGCCATACTGTTTCCATGGTGGTTGCATCATTTTACATTCTCATCAGCAATGAATAAAGGTTCCAATTTCTCCACATCCTTATCAGAACTTCCTATTTTCTGTTCTTCTGATAATAGCCACCGTAATGGGTGTGAGGTGATATCTCATGGTGGTTCTGACTTGCATTTCCCTAATGACGAGTGATATTGAGCACCTTTTCAAGTGCTTATTGGCCATATAAATATATCTTCTTTGAAGAAATGTTTAAGTCCTTTGCCCATTTTTAAATCACATTGTTTGTTTTCTGTTACTAAGTTGTAGGAATTCTTTTTTTTAAGATTTTATTGGGGAATTGGGGGAGGGGAACAGCGCTGGGGAATCGGGGAAGAGGAACAGACAATTTGCTGTCCTTTTGTTCTTCAGTCTAGTTGTGGAGGATATTGCTTCACTGGCCCATTATCATTGCGCTCTTCCCAGATGAGGCAGATCGGTCACCGGCCTCTGGATGGCCGCTCACGGCGGCTCTTGGTAGCTCACACCGGCTGCCAGCTGCCACCTGCTCACGCTGGCTGCCGGCCACACAAGGTAGTTTATGGCAGCCCACTGCAACAGGGGCTGCAGCCTATGCCGTCGCTGGCGACTCATGGCAGCCCATCTCCAGGTCGAGCTGTTGTTCACCATCTTAGCTGTAGAGGGTGCAGTGTCACTGGCCCTCATGTGGGATCTGAACCGGGGTCCTGCTGCTCAGAGCTGGCGTCCAAGCCAGCTCTTAACCAATGCGCCACTCGGCTGGCCCCATGTAGGAGTTCTTTATATATTTTGGATATTAACCACTTATCAGACATAATTTTCAAATTAACTTTCTTTTAGTCCTTTTGTCCTTGTTATAGTCCCTCCTGCCACAGGCCCTCAGCACATGTAGTCTCCCTGGAAGAAACATTTTTCCTTCCCATCTTTATTTGGGAAAGGAAACTCCTACTCAGCCATCACTTTCCAAGGGAAGCCTCCCCAGATTCTTTTTTTTTTTAACTTTATTGGGGAACAGTGTGTTTTTTCCAGGACCCATCAGCTCCAAGTCATTGTTTTCAATCTAGTTGTGGAGGGTGCAGCTCACTGGCCCATGTGGGAATCGAACTGGGAACCTTGGTGTTAAGAGTCTGTGCTCTAACCACCTGAGCTAACTGACTGTCCCTCCCCCAGATTCTTGATTAGGGTAAATAATGCTCCCTACTCTGAGATCTTAGTACTTCTCATGTCTTTCCTTCACGTGCTTGTCATGGTCATTTGTGGGGCTCTTTGATTAGTGCTATTCATTTCAAATACTCTGGGAGTTCCTAGAGGTAGATTATATCTTCCCTCCAATAGGCAATGGGTCCTAGTAAGCACATAGTAGGTGCTCAATAAATACTAAATGAATGAATAAAACAGAGTCATTTGTAGAGAGCCTTTTTTTCTAGGAAAAAGAACACATGGAGTTATTTGCTTCTGTTGGTTAAACCTCTAGGTGAGTAGAGGAAGCCTGGTTTTTACCTTCTGCCATAACTATATTGAGCTGCCCCAGTCGGCTCACATAGGGTGTATTAAAGAACACAAAAGAACCTGACGAGGGCCGGCCGAGTGGCGCGATGGTTAAGAACTCGCTTGGGATGCCAGAGGGCCCCGGTTCGGATCCCACATATGAGGGCCAGTGACACTGCC
>NW_017731665.1:790444-821934 GCF_001890085.2 Hipposideros armiger | reverse complement strand
CCCACCCCCACCATCCCCTCTACCCCTCAACCCTTATAATGCAGGCTCCAGTCAGGAAGGTAAACAGAATTCACCACGTGCCTTGTGCCACTGTTTTGCCAGCAGATGGCACTGGTTGTAGATAGGATGGAGGAGCACACTCTTACTGTTTCCTGGACAACCTGGGAGGCAAACATCTCTCAGGAAAACCGTGGGCTGGCCCCTCTGAAGGCCAACAGGCATTCATCCAGTGGCAGGAGGAAGATCTGGTGGCAGGGGCCACCAGGTGCCAAAGAACCTGTCACTGAAGGTATGCTGGGCCTAAGGCGCTCAGCTGCCCCAGTTATGGTAAATTCTGGACTAAAAATAAAGCGTGGCTGGCTTTGTAGTACAGGTGTGAGTCTTGGAGGCCTAGGGGGAGGAAAGTGACATAGAAAGTGCCAAGGGTGCGTGTTGGTATAGAGGGGAGGTGTCTGCAAAAAGTAAACATTCCCCAGGAAAAGATGAGACAAGCAGTTGCACTGCAAGACTGCTGATTACACCTCCTAACACCTCCTGGGACAGTGGTGGGCTCCTGGTCTCAGATACATCCAGGAGGCTCCTACAGCAAACAGATAACACGATAAGATTGCCCCATCTCTGCACAGAGATGCCAGCCTTTACTCTGTTGTTTCATTATGTGTCTGAATTCTAAGTTGCTCCCTATTTTTTTTTTGGTAACTGCTTTATTAACATATAAGTCACTTTCACCCATTTAAGCTTACAATTCAAGGCTTTTAGTCTGTTTGCAGAGCTGTGCAACCATCATGACAATCAATTTTAGAACATTTTCATCACCCCAAAAGAAAAACCCTGTACCCATTAGCAGTTGACCCTCACTCCTTTTTCCCCCAGCCCTAAGCAACAACTAATCTTTCTGTCTCTATGAATCTTCCTATTCTGAACATTTCATACATTGGGTTGTCGGAAAAGTCATGACGTATTTTGTCTGTTTTTCAAAGGTCATTTATTTATATAAAGAACAAAGATCAATCAGTGATATACTGCCCGTTTTGTTCGATAACCTTTTGCCATCTTTCAGTGAGCGTCATAATTCCTGGTTCATAGAAGGACCTGTCTTTATTTGCGAAAAACTGAACAAAGTGCTGATTTACAGCCTCATCTGAATTGAACGTTATACCACGCAAGGAGTTTTGAAGACAGCGAAACAAGTGGAAGTGGAAGTCTGACGGCGCAAGGTCAGGTGAGTATGGTGGGTGTGGCAACACATCCCATCCAAGCTCCAATAATTTTTTTTTTTTTTTTAGCTGAGCCATCCTGCCACCTGGTGTCAGCTCAGCTTGGGCCGGGAATCACACCGGTGACCCTGTTGCTCAGAGCGCTCATTCTTGAGTGAGCTCTTAACCAACTGAGCCATTCGGCCAGCAAGCTCCAATAATTTTTGACGGGTGATCAAACTTGTGTGTGTGGTCTCGCGTTGTCATGATGGAACACAACTCCTTTACAATTAATAAGCTCTGGACATTTCTGGATGATGGATTCGTTCAAACTGTCCAATTGACGACAGTACACATTCGAATTGATTAGTAGGAGACACCTTTAAAATCCCACCACACTGAGAGCATAACTTTCCTCTGATGAATGTCTGCTTTCGATGTCGTTTGAGGCGAATCATCACATCAGTACCAAGACCGTTTACGCACCACATTGTTGTAAACAATCCACTTCTCATCACCAGTTATCAGTCGCTTCAAAAAAGGATTGTTTTCCTCAGGTTTAATGAGCATATTGCAGGTATCTATACATGCCGTCAAGTGAACTTCTTTGAGTTCATAAGGAACCCAAATATTGAGCTTACTTATGTATTCAAGCTTCTTCAGGTGGTCGTGAATGCTTGAATCATGGATGCTCAATGTTTCTGCAATCTGTGTCGTCTGACGTGGGTTGGACTCGATCAGTGCCTTTATTTTGTCGTCATCAACCTCGGTGGGCCT
Organism: Hipposideros armiger; assembly: GCF_001890085.2. Classification (NCBI taxonomy): domain Eukaryota; kingdom Metazoa; phylum Chordata; class Mammalia; order Chiroptera; family Hipposideridae; genus Hipposideros; species Hipposideros armiger. The sequence continues at coordinate 819,961 of NW_017731665.1, read as the reverse complement.
TCCTAACCAAGGAGCGTCGCTGAGATCAAAATTACCAGCACGGAATTTCATGAACCATCGTTGGCACTAACATTCTTGTAGAGTATTGACGTTCTTGTAAAGCAAAGTTGCAACTTTATGCAACTTTTCACAAGCTTGACATGTGTTCTTCCCTTTATGGAAGTAAAACAGTAAAATATGGCAAAAGTGCAGTTTGGGTCTTCCATCTTCAACTTGTTGTAAAATCTCCAAAACTCAACCAAATCCCTCAGTACTTTTTTAGAATGAAGCTAGAACTGTCAGCTGTCAAATGACATAGCAATAACATAGATGTGAATGACTGTAGTACTTCCAAAAATGAACTAGTGCCATCCGTTGCAAACATGCGTCATGACTTTTCCGACAAACCAATAGATGGAATCATACAATACGTGGTCTTATGTTACTGGCTTCCTTCACTGAGCATCATGTTTCCAAGGCTGTTGTGGCATGAATCAGAACTTCAATCCTTTTTATGGCCGAATAATATTCCATTGCATGGATGGGCCACATTTTGTTTATCTATTTATTAGTTGGTGGGTTGTTTCCACTTCCTTGGCACTCATGAACGTGAACGTTCATTCTGCGAATATGAACAAATGCTGTGGACATTTGTGAACAGGTTTTTGTGTGGACATGTTTCCCTTCTTTCGGGACTATTCCTAGGAGTAGAATTCCTGGTGAGTCATGCTTAATGTTTTCAGGAACATGTGCCTTTAGCTTTAAGTGCAAATACAATCTAATCATCTCATTTATCCCTTGATTGCTGATAATGGCAAGAGGGAAATGGGAGTTCCATTTTTGTGAGTGAGGGAAGTGAAACCCAGGGCACTCAAAGGACAGCAAATAATAAATAATAAAGCTACCATTCGTACTGAGTGCCAGCACATCCCAAAAACCATGCAAAGTGACCCAAATACTGTAAGCCATTCCATCCTCACAATAGCCTTGTGAAGCTGGCATTACATTGACCCTCATTTTATGGTTAGAAAATCTGTATTTTGAACAAGTGACGTGGCCCATGACTTGAACCCAGTTCCATCTCAGTAAATTTTAGGCTCTCGCTGGCTCTCAAACCCTCTGCTATTCAGTGGACTCTGGGGGGTCAGCAAATTTTCACCCAGCCTCTGGAATGGCAAGGTTTGCATGTCCTGTTCTATTTGATCTCTAATGCATGGGACACCGTGGACCACCCTTTGCCTTTCCTCCTCTCTGACTCTCTTCTTAGTCTCCATGAGTCTTTCCTGGATATATCCTAGAGTCCCTTCCTCTCTTTAAAGGGTCTCCCTGTCTCCTATTTCCACCCTTTCCACACTGCTAGAATGATCTGCCTAAAACACAGATCTAGTCATATCACTCAGCTTTAAATTCTCAACATTGCCCATCACTACTGAACAGGATAAATGCTACATTACACAGACTAGTCTGTAAGACCCTCATCTTTCCCCACCCCCTACCTTCCCATTTCAAACCCTATAATCCAGCCATAAAGAACTATTTGGGGACGGCCAGGTGGCTCAGTTGGTTAGAGCGCGTGCTCTTAACAACAAGGCTGCTGGTTCGACTCCTGTGTGGGATGGTGGGCTGCACCCTCCGCAACTAAGATTGAACTCAGCAGTTCAGGGCACTTTGAGCTGAGCTGCTGACGGGCGGCTGGATGGCTCAGTTGGTTAGAGCGCATGCTCTTAACAACATGGTTGCCGGTTTGACTCCCATGTGGGATGGTGGGCTGCGCCCTCTGCAGCTAGATTGAAAATAGCGACTGAACTTGGAGCTGAGCTGCGCCCTCCACAACTAATACTGAAGGACAACAACTTGACTTGGAGCTGATGGGTACTAGGAAAAACATACTGTTCCCCAATAAAGTTAAAAAAAAAAGTACATTCCCTTTACCCATCAATTTTATAAAAACAAACAAACAAAAAACCCCACCTGCTTACAGTTTCCCAGAGACATTCTTCATGTCATTTCTCTGGGACTTTGCATTAGTAGTTCTCACTGCTAGAGTGCCCTTCCCCATGGAACTCTTACACATCCTTTAAGTTCTAACTTCAATGTCCCTCTCCTCTCTGAAGCTTTCCTCCTCTGGGTACTATCTCGTCGACCTCTCAAAGCACTTTGTTTTGAAGTCTTCAACACAAGCTATTTTATTAGTTTCCTTAGCTGGTCTGTGTGCACTTTGAGAACAGAGATTGGGCGTTATTCCATTCTGTATATTTCCAGGCCTAACACAAGACCTTGTTTGGTTGAATGAGCAATTAGGCTCTCACTAGCTCCCAAACATTTATAGAATAAATGTTCTATATCTGCACTGTCTAATATGGTAGCCATGAGCCACATGTGGCTTTGGGGCTCTTGGAATGTAGCTGGTTCAAATTAAGATGTGCTGTAAGTTTTTACACACTGGATTTCAAAGACTTAGTGTGGAGAAAGAATGTAAAATATCTTTGATAATTTTTTAATATTGATTAAACAGTAAAGCAATATTTTGCATATATTTGGTTAAATTAAATATATTAGTCTCTCTCTAATTTTTAAAACATGGTTAGTAGAAAAAAATTTAAATTACATATGTGTTGCTCTCCCAGCTTACTAATTGCTTCTCTTGATCTAAACCACTCTCCACACAGCAATCATAATGATTCTTTAAAATGTCAATTGAATCATATACAGTTGAGTCTCATTATTAGCGGTTATGGTCCATAAATTTGCCACAAACACTGAATGAGTGAATATTGAACCACTGCTCCTGGGGAAATACAGAGTAAGCTTCCTGACAGCCTCTGGTCACACTTGCATCAATCGATCAATACATAACTGTTTCATCAGTGTTTCTATTTAAAGACACCTGTTTAATATACAATACTGATTTAGTAACATTGAACTCAATATAACTCATGTCCGTACAAAGCTTATCTAACACGCGTTTTCTCTGTAAGGCACATCACAGCCTTTTCGCACTCAGGAACACTAGACAGCGCTCCAGCACTATGCTCGGGAGCCATTTTAAACAGCAAAATCACCAATCAAACAGCCTAAGGACGAGAAAAACACGGCACTAAACATATACAAAAAAGGACATTTGTTTCCAGCATTAAAGCTGAAACAATAAGTTAGCGTGCTGCCTTATTAATCTCAGTTAGCACCGTGCACATCAGGCGACAAAAATCTTTCCCATTCTATGCACGTCTACAGAATGAACGTACAGCACCTAAACTCAAACGCAGCTGGGAGGAGGGAAGGTGCGCATTCTCTGATGGATGCACTGGTGCTGGCCTGGGCGGGAGGGAGAGCTAATAGGGTCCTTCCCATGTCTTCCAGTCAATCCCTCACTTGACTAAAGGGTCCCTTAGGTCCTCTCACGTGCCTCGTCTAGAGTCTAGAAGGAAGCTTCTCCGCTCGTCATGACGTCACCAGGGCTTGGCACGTGCCACCCCCCCCCAGCTGACCTCATGGCCCCGCCCCTCCCCGTGACGCCACAAGCCTCGGCTGGGCTCCAAAGCCTACCTGCCTCTTTCTGACAGACGCGCGACTACGAGCTGCGGAGGTTGCCGTTTCTGCTGCTGCGGCCGCCGCGGGTGCCGCGGAAACGTGAGTCACCTCGAAAACGGTGAGTCGCCTCGGCCTTTCGAGTCGGCTTTCCCCAGAGGCCCCCCCCCACCGGGAGAAGGGCTGGGCGCTTGCGCCCCTTGGAGGGAGGGAATGACCTAGGACCGCAGAGCCCCCTCCCCGCCCGCGCGCTCGCGCGGTGCATGGTAGGCACTGTAGTCCCCGTGGTCGGCCGATTGCGCCTAATGCGCACGGACGGACTACACCTCCCAGAGGCCTTTGGGCGGGTGGGGTGGGCGGTGTGCGCGTAAGCCCGGCTGGGCTGAGGGTCTTGTCCTCCGAGCGACTGGACCCTGGCCAGTCTCCGCGTACGCTCGACCTCTGGCCCCTGGCCTTTCAAGGTAAAGAGACCCTGGGGACGGCGCAGTGGGTCTGTCGCATGTTCCCAGGACGCTGATGCGATCCAGAGCGGCCCTCGGGATTTTGACATTGTATCGTCGCTGGGTTGGCTGGCCACCCGCGGGGCTGCAATAACAGCTTAGCCAGGCCCGGGCGGGCGTTGGGGCTCGGTGCCTCGGGGGCTGCCGGCTCTTTCCTCGGGTCCCGCCGGCTCTTTCCTCGGGTCCCGCTTATCACAGCCGCCACATTCTCTGTAGGAAAGATTGGGGAACTACCATGTCCGATTTTCTGTTGTTTTCTCAAGAAAGGGGGTTGGAAGGAGGGTCCCGGCCACAAAGAAGCCCCTGCTGAGCTCCTTGGTGACCTTGGCAAGCCTGAGGGGCCCCCGCGCGGCTCTCCCTCCCCCGTCCGCCCCAGCTCTCCAACATCAGTAAATCCCTGTGCCCTCTCTTGGCCGCACGCTCTAGGGCCAGGGGGGTGGCAGTGACCTGGCCTGGCTTTGGGCCCAGCCCCATGCCATACAGAACCTTGGTGTAGTTGAACTTATGGCGTCATGCGAACGCAGGTTTGGGCACTTGACTTGTTTATGGGTTTGTGTGTGTGTGCTATTTTTCTCTAAATGTTCCTAGGAGGCCTCTCAACAGGTGTCAGGTAAGGAGCAAGCAGCTGTAAGTTTCTCCAAGTGTGGGCCTAAGATCCTCTGCCTCAGAATCCCAGGGGCCCTTTTTAAAGGGGCCAATTCCTGGAGCCCACTTCTAGAGGTTCTGATTCAGCAGTTATGGGATGTGGACCAGGACTCGATGTAATAAGCTCCCCAGATAATCCTCAGGCCCACTTGGGGCTGAGAACCTCTGTCCTAGAGTGAAGAGGATGGGAACCTGGGGCATAGTATTTACATCAATTTTGTTTGCTGGGGCTTCCTGCTGGGCAGGGCAGTGCTTAGGCAAGTGTTTCTGGACACTGTTTCTTACCTCAGGGCTGACTTGAGAGAGGGGTGGGGAGAGGCCTGTCAGTTCTGCCTTGCCTGCCCTCTGCCCCAACATTTAATTATGAAAAATTTCACACATACAGAAAAATTGAAGAAGTTTTACAGTGAATACCCATAGAACACCACCTAGAATGTACCACATTTCACCACATTTTATCATAAATCTAACCATCCAACAGCCCATCTTATTTTTTTGTTTATGTCTGTCAAAGTAAGTTACAAACATCAGTCTCATTTCCTTCCAAATAGTTAATCATGCATGTAATTAAGCAGAGTCTTAGGATTATTGTTGCTTTTTGTTTTGTAACCAATAGAAGCCCTGGGTATTTGAAAGTCTCTTTCTCCTATCCCTGAAGAGCTGGACGTTTTCCTGTAGGATGGGCCTGTGGAACCAAAAAAGAGCTTGACATGGGCTCTTATACAGATTTGAAAACAGCAGGCCATAGTTCTAGAATTACCTGAAGAGCAGAAACATGGAATGTGTGACATAGAATAATACTTCAGGGACCAAACTGTTTTGAGGGGCAGCTAATGGACTGTGCTCTGATGACCAGGTTACCTCAGCAGATCACAGTTGGTGATAATTGATTGAAGTCATCATCTTTCCTGCTCTGTTTCTGCTCTTTATACTATAAGCTTGTCCGGTTTGAACTTGATGGTTTGGTATGTTTTCCAAAGCTCCAGGGCTGCATAGCCAGTTGACAAGGTTCAAGTCCCTTGGGCCCAGGTACTTTGTTCCATAGCCACAGACACCAACCCCTAACCCTGAGAGAGAGAGAAGAGATGGGTCCTGTGAAAAATCATCTCCACTTGCAGAAACACGTATTTTCACTCAGAGTGATCCTTAGGGAGAGGAGAGCCAGGCCAGCAGTAGTTCTGTGAGGTTTATTGTCTCCCTACAAGTGGACTTGGAAATGGAGTGCACAGAATGGAAATGTGCCAGTTTCTAGGACTCCACAAAGGGCTTCCATCTCCTCATCTCTGCACAGTCAGGATTCTCCCAGACTTGTCTCCTGGGGGAATAGTAGAAGCTGCATTGCAATTTAGTGCTGCGGAGGAGAGGACGCGCTGGTCCTGGGCAGAGCCCCTCCCCCTGAGAGGCCACCCACCCAGGGATATGCAAGTCTGGTCACTCCTGAGCCTGCGTACCCACTGCCTCTCCTACTCTGTGAGTCACCAGGCTCTGGTGATAATGGTGGCGTCCTGGGACCAGAACTGCCCAGACCTGGCAGACCACACTGATTTGGATGCCCTTCTGTCACTTCCAAGCTGTGTGAGACGTTTGCCCTCCCAGAGCATCACTTGCTACACCTGTGATAGGTGAAAAGCAACACCCAGGCCAGATGAAGACTTGTATCCCCTGTGAGTGCTGAAAAGACTAGGATGCCCTAATGTTACACAAAGCATGAAACCATGCAACGCAGGGTGAAGGAGTCTAGTGACATTTTGATTCTTTCCCTGAAAGCGGTTGTGATATATTTTTGGTAATGTCGGATAATTTTTCCAGAAGACATTTCTTGTCACTTTTTTGGTGCTCCTGACCTGTGGGTGCTAAGGAGCCCCCGAGTGGTCTGTCCACCATCTATTTTGACCACAAGGAGGTGTCATGAGGGTCCAGTAAAAACAACGTGCTGGATACGTCACGTGTTCAATAAGTGTTGATTCAGTCTGAATTCATATCTATTCCAGTGCCTGCATTTTTCCTTCAAGGAGAAATAGAGGCCAGGGAAAGTGGAAAGCAGCAGAGAAGCATGGAAGGGTTGGTGTCCCTGGGTGGGGTCTCAGGAGAATCCTAACTGCATATGAATTCAGGAAAAAGTGAACCGGTTGTCTTCATTCTAACATTAAGAGCAGTAGCCTTACAAGTTGGGGAAACAGCAGGGAATTAAATTTCGTTTGCAGCGAGTTCCCTTTGTGTGTGCCTTGTACCCACCTGGCAGCACTCCCCTGGGTCCTGTCATCACAGCGCCCTGGGAGGTAGCACAGGCACGAAGCAGCCAGAGCGACTGAGTGACTTGCCCAACGTTGCCAAATATTGGAGAGCAGGGCTCCACACCCAGCTCTCCTGAAACAACGGGGGCCGAGGGGCATGTGGGCTCTCCCGACCCATGGTGCGAACCGCTCCATGCAGTTGACTGTGACTCAAGAAAGGGTTTTTTTTTCCCCTGTGTGGATTTTTGGCTGTAAACAGAGGCACTTTCATCAGGAAGCATGGACTGCATCTCAGCTGAGGCTGTGTTCTGGCCCAGTGGCTGTGGGGCGTGGGCATTGGGGCTAGAAATAGCTGAAGCCTAGTTAATTTAACCCCAAACTTCACGGACGCGCTTGTTCAACAGACCTGTGCCAGGTGCTGAGCAAGGCCCCAGGGGCACAAGTGGAAGAGGCCCAGTGTTTTCTGGTGGGTGAGAAGAGTGAGGGTCCAGAGACTCCCTGGCAGGGAATTATAGGAAAGGCTCTCAGGTTTGCTGGACAGAGGGTGGGAGAGTCGAGGCGGAGGGAAGGGTCTGTGGAAAGGCCCATTGGTGGAGGTGGGGCGGGGTTTGGTTTATTTTGAGAAGCGCGTGTTACAGCCTGGGGTGGCTAGACTGTAGTGTGGTAGGGAGATCGGGAACGCAGGGCCAAGTCCAGACTTTCCTCCCAAAACCTGACCAGTAGATGAGATAGTGGATTTGAGAGCTTTTTAGCAATGGCATTAACAGTGCTTGCTGACAGGTCAAGGTTTAAGGTGCAGAGAAAAGTCTGGAAGGCCTCTCAAACATCCATCTTGGTCCTGGGGTACTGCTAACAGGGCCTGCAGGAAGGGGAAGAGTGCTCCTGCCCAAGAGTATCCACCAGGCTGTGTTCCTTGGGGTGTGCTCCATGGGGCCCCAAACACCATCCCTGCCCTCCAGGAGCCTCTGGTTTGGCTGGGGAGGCTGGGCCCTTGACCACAGCTATCTATGTCCCTGCTGCTCTTAGCGACTCTGTTGCCCCCCGGCGTGGGACCCCTGCCTGCCTTCCTGCAGGGCCTACCCAGTCCCTGAGGCCTCCTCAGTGCCCCATGCACAGACTGCCCTGCCCCTTCTCTCACCTGGAGCACCTGTTGTCACACGGATTCTCATTTGGGTTTTACTGAGTGTCTTTTGTAAATTCTTCTCAAGTGTGAGCTGGCTTCCCTGCTGGATCTCCCGCAACCCGAGACCCAGGACCACCGGTGAGTGACCTCCATGGGATGTCCCCTGAACTAAGGAGTCAGGAATGTTAAGTCTTTTCATTTGAAAAGTCACTTGAAAAAAAACAACAACAACAAAACAAACTTGGGTAGTGATGACTCTGCTGAGTAAAACTGGCTTATCCTAGAACTGGAAGAATTCTGCCCGGATCCAGGCAGAAGGCCTCACATAATCACATGACCACCTCCGTGCGCAGACACCCCCGCCCCCATATGCTGTGCTGCTGGAGGCTCAGGCTGCAGTGTCTGTCCTGTGTAGATAAGGTCAGATTACTGCATGTGTTTATCTGCTTTGCCTGGGGAGCATGGGGGCCACATCGTGATCCATGTCCTGTGGCCCCAAACTGGCCAGAAACAAGCCATGCCTGCTGTAGGTGAGAGCCAAGCACTGTTGGGTTCCCCACCTCCAGCAGTTGTCTGTTGATATCAGGATTTTGGGGATCCATGTTAGTACACCAGGCATAGTGCAGGAAGCGAAGAGCTGGGGGACAGCCTGACTTCCCAGTCCTCATCTCACTCAGGATAAAGGTGGACATCCTTCAGTAGCTGAGCCTCCCTGACCTCAGCTCCTCAGACTCTGCCCAGCCCTCTGCCCCCGGGTTGTGTGGGCACCTCCAGGCCTCTGCACTTAGCCTCTCTTTGCCTGGACCTTTCCACAGCTGTGCACATGGCTTGCTCGTCACCCCCATCCCACCTTTGCCTGAATGGTCCCTGCTCAGAGAAACCTCTCTGCTTAAAATAGCAGCCTGCAGCCCTCACTTCCCTGCAAGCTTCACTGTCTGACGGACTGAGTATTTGACCTTGTGCTGTGTTTCATAACCCACCCCCCACCCCTCACCCCGCCATGTAAGCTCCATTAAGACATGCTGGTGAAGTCCCAGGGTGTAGGGACCACAGCCTGTGTGTACCCCGTCACTCCTCCAAGTACAGGGAATACAGTTGTGAATACCAAGTTGCATTCCCAAGTGAACATTCAGTGATGAGGTTCTAAAGGCAGCTGGTTCTACCCTGTAAAGTCCTTGAGTAGCTCGTGAGTGCAGAGGTGCTGACATTTCCCCTGAGGAGACAGCATGCTCACTTCATTGTTTCTCTTAGTGTTCTGGGTGCATGAAATCCATGTAAACTCACACGATGGAATTCTGCACGAAACACTTTGTGGGAGTGTAAAATCATCCTGCTCAAGCATATTTTGAAAAACACTTTGGCAAACTTGTGAGAAAAGAGACGGGGTGGAGACAGGTGCAGTGGCAGGGGTGTGAATCAGGGTTCTGTCTAGCTCACCGTTACCTCTAGTCCTGTACCGGCTCCTACCTTTGGAAGGTGCTTAGTAAACGTTTGATGACTAAATGAATGTCAGCTGAGGCTTTGGACTCTGTGATCTCGAATGACGTTTCTAGCCTGAAAGATGGTCTCCTGATGTACGAGGCAAAGAGAAATAGACACATGGCCAAAAATAAGGCAGCCCCAGATACAACGTGCGCTCCCATTTTCCCAAGGAGAAGATCCGAAATAGTTCTCCTGTCCCAATGGGCAGGTGTCCATTTAGAGTGATGTGACTTTAGTTTGACTTCCATATACTATTTCATGTAACATAATTTAAAATACAGACTAGATTTGTTTCTCACTCACATTTCCCAGAGCACTTCTGTTCCCCCTCTTCCCTCTCACCTCTGTGGATACCGTGTCCTTGGGAGCGTAGAGGTTTGCTCTCACCCATGGACTGGGGAGACTTGGGCAAGGCCCAGCCGGAACTCCTCCCCTGGACCAGCCAGGCCCACAGGCATCTGTGTCTGAAATAAGACTCTTCCAGCAGGGTGGCTGGGACTATGGTGGCCACGTGGCTTGGCTGCTCTTACGGGCCTCGCGCTTTTTCCTGGATTGGGATGGTATGTTATGATCTCAGATAACTGATTAAAGTAGAGTCAATTCAAAGACTTTCGTTTTGTGGGAGTGTGGCGAGGGCAGAGGTAAGAATTGTTTTTCTTTTCGGGGCTCCACTTTCATTGCCTAAGTGATGGTTCTCTAGACGCATTGCGTTTCTAAAATTAGTTGGCCTTTTAGTTACCAATTCCCGCCTGTCCAACAGGTGCGGAGGACTTGTTTATTTGCTGGTGGGTGCAGCTCTATCTGTTTTTCCAGACTTTGTTCTTCATTCCCTCCTGTTTGTACTTCCTTCTGGGACAGCAGTAGAATGTGCAGCTCCTCAGCCCATCCTGCCTGGGAGGCAGCTCGGAGGAGGGCTGGAGGAGCTCACTGGGCTGTGCTCCCGGTGCTGGCTCCATCGGGAAAGCCCTGTAACCTCATCAGTTTCAGTTTTATCATGTGTCTCTTGGGATTTTCTTACCGCCCTCCTCTGCCAGGCAACCTCCTGCTGGTTCTCCAGGCAGGGTCCTGTGGCTAAGATGGCCTTTACGCTCCACCTTCACAGGTGTAGACCCTAAGTTTTACTGGAACACTGGGAGGTGACCTGATATAGACAACTGACTCATGCTGTCAAACTCACCATGTCAACTTAGGAGAGAGGAAAACGAGAAAACAGCCAGTGCTCCTGGGCGCATGTCTTTTCTTTTAGGCAAGACTACATTATAGTCAGATGTACCTTTCCATACTGAGAAGGATTACTCATAAACAGCACAATTATAATGAGCGTTTTGAGGAAGAAACCAGTGAAAGGAGTTGCCCATCGTAGAAAAACTAGACACTATGCATAAATAAAAAGATTCTTTATGTGTGCTTATATATAAACAAGTCATCCCAAAATACCACTACCCAGAGAAAACCACTCTTAACATTTGTTGCGTAATATACAGTTGACCCTTGAACAATGCAGGGTTAGGGGTGCCGACCCGTTGCACAAAAATCCACGTGTAACTTTTGACTCCCACAAAACTTAGCTACTCATAGCCTACTCTTGACCAGAAGCCTTATTGATAACAAGGACGATTAACACATATTTTGTGTTTTATGTATTCTATACGGTATTCTTTTTTTTATTTTTAAGATTTTATTGGGGAATTGGGGAAGGGGAACAATGTTGGGGAAGGGGAATAACCAAGTTGTCCTTTGATCGTAGTTGTGGATGGCGCAGCTAGCTCAGCTCCAAGTCCAGCTGCCATCTGGCCGCCCGTGGGCAGCTCACAGCCGCTCAGCTCAAGGTGACATGTTCAATCTTAGTTGTGGGTGGGCGCAGCCCACCATCCCATGTGGGAGTCGAAACGGAAACCTTGTTGCTAAGAGCACATGCTCTAACCACTGAGCCATCCATCCGCCCAGCGGCAGCTCAGGGCAGCTCAACTCAAGGTGCCGTGTTCAATTTTAGTTGCGGGTGGGCATAGACCATTATCCCATGTGGGAGTTGAACCGGCAACCTTGTTGCTAAGAGCACACGCTCTCACCAACTGAGCCATGCTGCCACCTGTTGGCATCTCAGCAGCAGCTCAGCTCGGGTGTAGCTCACTGGCCCATGTAGTAATTGAACAGGCGATCCTGTTGTCAGAGCTCACACTCTTAACCAACTGAGCGACTCGGCTGGCCACCTCTATACTGTATTCTTTTTTTTTTATAAAGATTTTATTGGGGAATTGGGGGAGGGAAACATCTCTGGGGAATCAGGGGAAGGGGAACAGACAAGTTGCTGTCCTTTTGTTCTTCAGTCTAGTTGTGGAGGACGTAGCTTCACTGGCCCATGTTGGTATCATCATTGCGCTCTTCCCGGGTGAGGCAGATCGGTCACTGGCCTCTGGATGGCCGCTCACGGCAGCTCTTGGCAGCTCACACTGGCTGCTGGCCTCTCACGCTGGCTGCTGGCCACACATGGTAGTTTTACAGCAGCCCACTGCAGCAGGGGCTGCAGCCTATGCTGTCGCCGGTGACTCACGGCAGCCCAGCTCCAGGTCGAGCTGTTGTTCATCATCTTAGCTGTAGAGGGCAGTGTCACTGGCCCTTGTGTGGGATCCGAACCGGGGCCCTGCTGCTCAGAGCTGACGTCCCAAGCCAGCTCTTAACCAATGGGCCACTCGGCCGGCCCTGTACTGTATTCTTAACAATAAAGTAATCTAGAGATAATGTTAAGAAAGTCATAAAAGAAAAGACATTTACAGTATTTATTGAAAAAACTCTGTATGTAAGTGGACCCTCGAAGTTCAAACCTGTTCAAGGGTCAACTATATATATAAATACACACTTTTAAAGTAGAATCATACTACATATGCTGCTTTTACATTCTTCCTTCACTCAGTGTTACATCAAGACCATCTTTCTATGTCAATAAAAATAAATCTGTATTATTTGGGGAGGGATAGGGGGACAAATACAATTACACTGTATAGGTAAATTAGATCGGTAACCAGTCCCTTTGGTTCAGCATCAAGACATTGCTACATAAAAACGTTTTGCGGGCCAGCCGAGTGGCACGGTGGTTAAGAGCTGGCTTGGGACGCCAGAGAGACCCGGTTCGGATCCCACATATGAGGGCCAGTGACACTGCCCTCCACAGCTAAGATGCTGAACAACAGCTCAACCTGGAGCTGGGCTGTCGTGAGTCGCCGGCGACAGCTAGGCTGCAGCCCCTGCTGCAGTGGGTTGCCATGGGCTACCGTGTGTAGCCAGCAGCCAGCGTGAGCGGCAGCGACCGCCGTGAGCAGCCATCCAGAAGCCAACTGATCTGCCTCACCGAGGAAGAGCACAATGATGGTGCCAACTTGGGCCAGTGAAGCAACGTCCTCCACAACTAGACTGAAGAACAAAAGGACAGCAGCTTGTCTGTTCCCCTTCCCCCAATTCCCCAGCGCTGTTCCCATCCCCCAATTCCCCAATAAAAATCTTAAAGAAAAAAACATTTTGCATGTGACTCTGCACACGTGTTCATTTATCTCTTGGATAAATGCCTCAAAATGGAATTGAGTCAAAAAGAGTGGACAGGTAGCAGCTGCCTTCTGGAAAAGTTGTACTAAACTGACCTGCTCTGTTGTGTCCCATGTGCTGTTGACACTCTGTCACAGGAACGCAGAATGGTTTGCCAAGGCTTTGACAGGAAGTCAGCATGGTATAAACTGTACTATTATTACTGTCATCATCACCACAGTTCCTAGGAATTGTACTACTTTCTAGTTTAGAACCATTCTTTGAGTCCTGCTTGTCTTTTGATTTCGCTTCGGATTAAGAACAACCCATGCATTGTCTCACTCTTTTCTTTTTTCTTGTGTACTTCTGTCTCGTCCTCTGCTGTGTCTCCATAAATACAAGTAAGACAAACAGGTATGTGTGTTTACTGAACACTGAGTGACAGTCTCTGAGCGACTTGCTCTTCACACATGACCTTGTTTATGCCTCAGGATAGGTCTGTGCATCAGGGGCTGCTGCCACCATGTCACAGATGAGAAAACACACTGGAAAGGCAGGTGGCCAGATGGCTGGCGTGGAACTTAGTGCCTGGGCCCTTACAGCTTAGCTGTGATGTCAGGGTTCAAGCCTCCCCGTGGTAGGGCACAGGTGATGGCATTTGAGACCATTGGCTTAGGCTGACGTATTAGCTCTATTGAACTGCGATACTGATCAGGGAGGAATGTGCAGGGCTGGGTGGGCGGAGAGCAGGGATGGAAAAAACAGATCTGCTTCCTGGTCCTTTCCGCGTCTTATTTTGAAGTATTTAGAATTCCCAAGGCATCAGATATACCCTCGTTCGAGTGTAAAAATAAATGGTTCACAGCCACCAATGATGCTAAGGGAGGGATTGTCTCTTTCATCCTGCCTCCATCGGGAAAGACAATGGAAAACGGGCTGTGTTCAGGATTTCCCAGTCCTGCCAGTGCTGGGACTTGGCAGCCCGAGGGCCTGCCCATCAAGCCACCGGCCTCCACACTGGCGGAGAAGCCAAGCTATCAGGAAGTCTGCAAGGGGAGTGTTCCGGTTATGGACCACTTGTTTATACACCCCTGTCCCCTCCTTTGCCTGCTGGTCTCATTAACTTGACCTCCTCCTGGCTTGCTTGGGGACACGTTCCGTGACCTCTGGAATGGGCCTGATCTTTCTGTACTTTCACAGTCCCCTAGACTTTTCTGTACACCATGGATCACACTTTGTAATTCGGTTTGGGGTTTTTGGTGTGATTATTAACACCTGTCTCCCCCACTTGACTGGAAGCTTCTGGAAGTCAGCGACCGTGCCTCTTAGTCCCTGCCTCTTCCCCAGCCTGTGTCTGGGGCAAATTCAGTGCTATACAACTATCAGCACAAACAGATTATTATAGAGGAAGCACCATTCCCACACCGAGGGCCTCTGTCAAGTGGCTGTCACACAGACTGTCCTTAAGCCCAGCCCGGGGACGTGGGGGAACAGGACAGTATGTGGCATTGCCCAGAGAGTCAGCAGCCATTCCTGGGAAATAGTGTACCAGTTGTGAGATGCCTCACTCTGCACAGCCCTTCGCAGCTTATCCACATCCGTGTCTCAGTTCTCATGCAGCCTCCAAGGTAGGCAGGCAGGGTGTGGATGATGAAGTCATGTGTGGGCCAAGCCTCCCAGGAAGGGACGTGCCCCAGTTGGGCCTTCACACTCCGCAGGGGCTGAGTGTGCTCCCCTTACCCTGCCCGCTGGTTGGACCCAGGGAACACAGCAGGGCTTTTGGGTTTCCCTGGGCCTCTGCTCCTGCCAGAGCAGTGAGCACCTCCTTTGTTCAGCAGACGGGAGCTGCTTTTCAGTTTTCCCAGCAAAGCCCAAAGCCCTGCTCCTGGCCAGATGCCTGGAACCTGCCTCCTGAGGACAGAGCCCCTCTGAGGCCAGCTGGCATCCTGGTGCCATGGCTACAGGGAGGATAAGACCCTCTGGGAGAGGCAGGAGCAGGCCAGTCCAGCTCTGGGAAACGCGGCCCTGCAGCTGCCACTGCCAGCACCTCGGGTGGCTGCTCAGGGCCTGTGGGCAGAGTGCCCTTCCCGGGGCATTACTGACCATGGAGCTCCAAGGCAGCCATCTGAAAGGAGCGACGGCCCTGTAGGATTGCTAGTGTCTTCCTTTCCAAGAGTTGTCTTGAGAGCCCCACAGAGCACATGGCCTCCACTCGGCTGTGCCGCAGATAACCTCTGCTGGGTCAGCCAGGCTGGGTTTGATCACAGACCCCCTGGGATCATGAGGGACGTGCACACCAGGATCCCTACTGTTGTGGGAGCGGAAGCTGCCCTGGCAGAGGCGCTGGTGCCCGTTTTCCTTCCTCTGGGAAGCTGTTCTCCATAAACAATGACAATAGCAGGTGCTACTTGTTCAGTGTTCTTGTGTGCTAGGCTCTGAGCTGCTGTTCTGGGGTTTGGCATACACTGTTTATTGTAAACCTTGTTCTAGCCCTGAGGTAGGAACGATCACCCCGTTTGCAAATGAGGAAACAGGCTCAGCGAGGTGACACAGCTAGCAAGTGTTGGAGCTGGGTCTGAACTAGTCTGAGGTGTCCTTTAAAGCTTTGCACATTGCAGCAAGCACCCCCAGGGCAAGGCCTTGGTGTGACAGCAGCCAGCTCATGAGCTCACAGGCCAGTCCACTCTCAGTCTCAGGACTCTGCCTGCAGTACCCCCTTATGGTCTGTTGGGGGTTCCTCTAGCACAGAGATTCTCAAAGGTGAGGTGCAGTTTCCTGGAGGCTTCCTGAGACCTTCTACAGGCCGAAGGTCAGAACTATTTTTATAACAACACTAAGATGTTATTCTGTTGAGTTGTTGGAAAAGTCATGATGCATTTTTGCAACGAAAAACAGAAAAAATACGCCATGACTTCTCCGACAACCCAGTATTTCCTTTTTTCATTGTGTCGATGTTCATGTTGGGGTGCAAAAGCAGCTGGGAGTGAAACCACCGCCAGGCTGAGCTCCACTCACGTAGGTGGCACCAAACCGTGCTAGTCATTGTTGTAATTGTGTCCACCACACACACACACACACACACACACACACACACACACACACACGCCAGTTTCACTTAAGAAAAAGCAGTAAAAATTAACTTCATTACATCTGGAACCTTGAGTATATCTTTTCAATATTCAGTGTAATCAAATGTGAGGCACACAAGTGAAGTGTGATGGCTGCCTCAAGGAAAAGCACATGCACAGTTTTGAGGTGTGAGCTGAACTAGCTTTTTCGTGGCACTCCATATTTACTTAAAAGAACAATTGACATATACCATGGTTATTCAGACTTAGGGATTTAGCAGACATTTTTTGGAAAATGAACAAAGTGAGCCTGCTACCTCAAGGAAAACAACTGACCTTTCGTTTTTGTATATGTTGCCAATGATAAAATTTGAGCTTTCAAATGAAAATCAGAATTTTGGAAAGCTTGTATCTGCCACTGTGAGCTTGACGGCTTCCTGATAAAGACTTTTCTGATGAGTCTGAGTTTACTAACTCAATCTAACAATGTGAGTTTTTTGAGGGGAGGAATGTTACATAATGAGATGTGTCAGCATTGCTAGATCTACATAATAAGGGCTCATAATTGTGAGCCAGTATTTTCCAATGACCTGTATCATACAGGATGCTACAAAATCATATATGTGTGAAAGATCCATTACAATGCAAGGTAGACCAATGATTTTTAATGTAACAGAGTAGGAAAAATTCATTATTAAGGGTGTAGGTCCCATATTGCAACTAACTTTAAGAAACTACCACTTGTCAAGTTAGGGTATAGTATCGAAGAATATCCACAATTATCTGCAGAGACTATTCAAATGTTCCTGCCTTTTCTAACTATTTATCTGTGGGAGGCTGGATTTTCCTTGCCTACTTCAACCAAAACCACATATCACAACAGATTGGATACAGAAGCAGATATGAGAGTCCAGCCAGATATTATAAAGGTTTGCAAAAATGTAAACCAAGGCATTCTTCTATTAAATTTGTTTCAGGAAGTAGTAATTTAAAAAAAGTTATTTATGTTAACATATAATGAGTGTATTAATTTTAATGAATGAATCCTTTTTTAAATTCCTCATTTTTGGTTTCTAATACAGTAAGGACTGATCGCTAGAACCCACAAAACAAATTCTTTCTGGAGTCCTCAGTAATTGAGTGTGAAGGAGGTCCTGAGACCAAAAGGTTTGAAAACTGCTGCTCTGGTAGCCCCTGGGGGAAACATGTCAAAAAGGCCACTCCTGAGTTGCTGGTGCTCAGGCCACCAGGAGCACCCACGCATGCGCAGATGAGTCTCAACTTCAAATGCCCCCCCACCCTCTCAGACTGGGCCTTCCTCCAGAATGGGGTGTTGGTGTATGTCTGGGGCGAAAGAGACCGGGGTGGGGGGCAGGGTTGGCACCCCCATGGTGGCGTGCAGGACAGTTCAGACTGCGGAATCGAATCGGCAGCAGTGGCTGTAGCCAGTGAGGAGCATACCCTGCTGGCATGGGCCCAGGCCCTCCCAGCTCCCACGGGTAGCGGGCTGCCTTAAGCTGCCAGTTGGCCGGGCATGGGCCCTGGATCAACAGCGACACTCTCTGCAGTGAGTGATGAATAGTTGGGAGCAGAGCAGGATGCCAGAGGCGTTTCCCAGGGCCCAGAGGTCCTGTGCTTTGAACTCCTCTCTGGGAAATGGGGCGGCCCAGAGGAGAGCAGCTGAAATTGAGCACCAGAGGCAGAGACTCTGTCACCGGCAATCGAAGCTGCCCATCACTGACCTGTCCTAGAGTTGTATTCTTTTCAAAATTTTATTTTTAATTATGCAAGTAATATACAAATACCTTCCCATTAAAAAAAAAATATATATATATATAATGAAGGGAAGCTTCACCTCTCTTGACTGACGGCCAAGCTTCAATCCCAGAGGCAACGATTTTGGTCTGGGGTGTTTCTTCCCTGTCTCTTTCATTTACATCATGTATAAACACTACTATCTAGACCTGAGTGGGTTTTGTTTTTTTGAGATGTAATTCACACACCATACAATTCACCCTTTCAAAGTGTGCACACCATTCACTGGTTTGAGTGTGTTCACACAATTGTGCAGCCGTCACCACTGTCTGATTCAAGAGCATTTTCATCACCCTAACGTGTGTTTTGACCCTAAAGCAGTTTCCTCCCCTGCACAGCGAGTCTGCCAGGTACTGGGCATGTACCAGGACAGGAGGCAGGGGTTCTAGTCCCAGGTCCCCAGGAAACCGCACCTCAGGGAAGGTCCGTGACTCTCCCAAGGGCACAGAATTTAAGGCCATGCCTGTCTGACTCCAGAGCTCCACATGCTTTCCTTGCTCACCCTGTTTTCCCATTAACTGGCAGACTGACGGAGCAAGTCCTTGCTCCTCTGTGAACGGCAGAGGGAGGCAGCGTCTTGCTGGCCCCACACTGGAAGACTGCATCTTTTCCTTGAAGCTGTCACATTCCTCAGTGGCTGCTTATAGTAGTGTTGGATACAGACGACCTGGGATTGGTGGGGCTGGAGTTGGGGTGGGGGATAATGAGGGTTTTGTTTGGTTTCACGGCCCCATACTCTAAAACCCACAGCAAGCATCTCAGAACGTTATTTTCATCCTCCCACCTGGGAAGCCATCACCGGGGCCACTCCTAGCTCATTCAGAGAAGACACAAGAGCTGCTCTGTGTATGTTGAGACCTGATTAGTCTTTGTGACATAGCTGACGATGGAACTGTGTGAGGGGGAGAGGGAGGGGTTGCAGCTGGGCTTCCAACACTGGGGTGCAGAGCAGAAAATTCCACTCTGGCGCTGAGCACCGAGCAGGCCCAGGCTCTGCAGTGGCTGCTGACCCAGCCCAAACAGCAGGTGGCACTCAGGGTTCTGCAGTGGGTTCAGACAGACCTGGAGCCAGGCTTCGTCTCATTTTAGGGTGACTGGAATAATTCTGTCCTATGTAAAAGCACAGTGGGTGTTAACTATGTTGGTTGTGGGCACAGGGGCCAAACTGGACCTCAGATGGCTCCATTCCATCCCCCAGTGGACCAAGGGGCACGTGCAGGCCCACCCTCCCCCAGCCCTATAAGGGTCCCAGAGACTACTCATGGCCCCCCTCTTCTGGACACACCACGCCCCTGTCCCTTGGGGCTCCCCTTGGCCTCACCCTGTTCCCTCTCCATCCTAAGGGCTATCTTGCTGATCCCCTCAAGGACTCAGGCCTGTGCTGTGAATTATAGTAAACAGCATGGGGAAGCTGCAGGCTCACACACTCGAGTCCCCCACTGCGCCTTAAGAGCCTTGAGCCTTCTGTCTCATCAGCCACCTGCCCCACGTTGCCTCCCTGCCCTGGGAAAGGTCGGGATTGTTCCTTCCAGGCCAGGCCTCAACCTGGAAGTGCAGTTGAGGGGACACTGATCTTCTCTGTTAGATCCTCGGGCCCCTGTGACATGGTGCCACCCAGTAACCCAGCCTCTGCCCTGCACACGTTTCTGGAGCGGTTCTGTCTCCCACGGGCCAGTGGCTTCTAAAGTGGGAGCTGTCGGGTCTGGGGCATCGGGACTGGGACAGAAGCATGTCACTTTTATGCTGCGCTAAGTGGGAAATTCCCAGCACCCCTAGAACTGGACCTGAAAAGGTCAACAGGAATTGAAGGCTCAAAGGAATTCCTTGAAAACACCTAAAACTGATTGTGAGGGCGTGTGACCCTGGACATGTGACTGAGCCGGGTTGACTTTCTCTAAACTGGAGATGCCAATAGGACTGCCCATAGGCTGGCCTGAGGACAGTATGCACTTGTTCAGTGTCGGTCCCATAGCAGGCACCCAGGGACTGTTACCCGATTCTGACCGTGGTGTCAGGATTACCGCTCTAGGTCCTTCCTCAAGTGTGTCTTGGACTTCTGCAAGACTGGGAATGTGTTCCTGGAATATACTGCCCTTGGTCTGTATCAGGTATGACTGTTGCTACACCTCATTGAGCCTCAGGTGTGCCAGCGCTTTTACACGAGGACTCCATGTGCTTCGGCTCACTGAGAACACCCGCTCTGATGCTCATGGATGAGTCAGGACAAGCTAGGGGCTCATGAAACCTGCAGCATGGTGGAGTCTGAGCCCACACCTCATTGAGCCTCAGGTGTGCCAGCGCTGTTACACGAGGACTCCATGTGCTTCGGCTCACTGAGAACACCCGCTCTGATGCTCATGGATGAGTCAGGACAAGCTAGGGGCTCATGAAACCTGCAGCATGGTGGAGTCTGAGCCCACACCTCATTGAGCCTCAGGTGTGCCAGCGCTGTTACACGAGGACTCCATGTGCTTCGGCTCACTGAGAACACCCGCTCTGATGCTCATGGATGAGTCAGGACAAGCTAGGGGCTCATGAAACCTGCAGCATGGTGGGGTCTGAGCCCCGGGGTCCTGGTGCCCCGTCTCTGTGCCCTCAAACCTGTACGCTGCTGCGGGGTCAGCACTGCATTGGCTGGTCAGCTGCTGAGCAGTCAGCTGGATCTCTAACTGTGTTCTGACAGAATTTTTTGTATTTTATTTTATTATTTTGATTGGATAATACCTTCACATTCACAAAATCCAGAAGGTATAAAGAGTTGTACTATGTAAAGTCCTCTGGGCCCCCAGAAGAGCTCCTGTCCTGTTTAACAAAAAATTTGTGAAAGTTTTCAGATAGTCTTCTATTTCTTCACAGTTCATAGCTACAAGAGCTAAATGCAGGCTGACAGGCCTGTGTCGGGTTTCCGGGGCTGCAGGTTGACTTCCCTGAGCTCCCAGGACCCCAGGCCTCTCTCGTCTGCTGGAAACTGCATCCCCACTGCTCTTGCGGCCCCTTCCTTAGCCTCTGGTACCCCACGCTCCGGCACCTGCCCAGCAGCGAAGTTGCCGGGGCTGAGACCTCGACATTATGTTTGTAGCTTAATTTGTGTAGTGTGCATTATTATTGGAAAACAGGCTTTTGGACATGTGAATTTTAAAAAGGTTTCATTTCTGTAGTTTTCATTATACCTTAGACAATCAAGTTTTATGGGAATGCACGTTTGGTTTTTATAGTAGGAGGCACTGGGGGAACTGGGATTTGAATTCTGGAAATCTTCATGAGCCATTTTTCAGAAACCTCCGTCCTTCATATTGAAGGGTGCCCACCCCCACCCCCACCCCCACACACAGTCAGGAAAGCAGCTGAGGGGTGGGGTGGATGGGGACGGGACAGGATGGGAGAGGGGAGAAAGGAGCAGCAGGGCCCTGCTGCCCAAGGGAAGGGGCGGAAGTGCCCGGAGTGGAAGTGTCCCTGTGTGCGTTCCTGGCATCTGTGTGGCCTGCAGCCGTACCTGCTGTAGGTCCAGAGGACAGCTCCGGGGTGAGTGGACACTGAAGGAGGCCTGCTCCATGTGCAGGGCTTGTAACCCCCATGATGGTGGAATTCCACAAGTAGAATTTTTGTGCTCTGGGAGACGGCAGAATTAGATCTAGTGATTTGGATGACAGGGCAGGCCACGCCTGCACCCTCAGAGGTGGTCCCTGGCGTGTGCACGCGTGTGCCCCTGCTCCCTGACGTGGAGGGGCTTGGAGGACCAGGCTCCTTCCTCCCTCCTGGGGCCTGAAGTGCTCCAGTGACTCCAACTGCAGTGTAGCCCCTGCTCCCTGCTCAGAGTATCCCAGGGCCTGGCCTGTTCCCTGCTGAGCTGGGGCTGCGTGGTGGACAGTGGTGCCACCCCAGAGCCATCCCAGATGGAGGACAGGATTTTGTGGCAGGTGCCAGCTCATTAGTGTATTACAGTTTTCTGCAGACACAAGTCAAGGAGGCTCCTTTTTCTCCCATTAGGAGGATGCCTGATGGGCTGGTGGTGGCTCCCACCTGGAAGGGGACCTTCTGTGACATCCTTTGGAGGCTCTGCTGGTCCTTGTTCTTGATCCTGTGCTGTTAGAATTCACCTGCGGGGGGCGGGGGGAGTCCCTTAGGGTCCTAGACTCAGCTCTGCCTCTAAATGCCATGTGGCCTGGGACAAGTTCCATCCTTTCTTGGCCTCCATGTTTTCTTTTTTTTAAGATTTTATTGGGGAATTGGGGGAGGGGAACAGACAAGTTGCTGTCCTTTTGTTCTTCAGTCTAGTTGTGGAGGACGTTGCTTCACTGGCCCAAGTTGGCACCATCATTGGCGCTCTTTCCGGGCGAGGCAGATCAGTCGCCGGCTTCTGGATGGCTGCTCACTGCGGCTGCTGGCCGCTCACGCTGGCTGCTGGCTACACACGGTAGCCCATGGCAACCCACTGCAGCAGGGGCTGCAGCCTAGCTGTCGCCGGCGACTCACGACAGCCCAGATCCAGGTTGAGCTGTTGTTCAGCATCTTAGCTGTAGAGGGCAGTGTCACTGGCCCTCATATGTGGGATCTGAACAGGGGCCCTCTGGCGTCCCAAGCCAGCTCTTAACCAATGCGCCACTTGGCTGGCCCTTCAGTTTTTTTTAATAACTGTTGACATAATAATCCACATGCCATACAATTTCCCCCATTTAAAGTGTGTAATTCAGTGGTTTTTAGTATATTCGCAGAATTGGGCAACTGTCATTATAGTCAGTTTTAGAACATTTTCATCACCCCTATAGGAAACTCTGAGCTTGCCATTCTCTGCCCACCCCTCCAAGCCCCTGGCAACACATATGCTTTGTGTGTCTCATGGATGTGCCTGTTCTGGACATTTTTATAAGGAATCATAAAATATGTGCTCCTTCGTGCCTGGCTGCTTTCACTGAGCATGTTTTTGAGTTTCATCCAGGTTATAGTCTGTCAGTGCTTCATTCCTTCTGGTGGCCAAATAATATTCCACTGTCTGGATAATTCCAGTCTGTGTATCCATTTCAATTGGTGGACATGAGTTATTTATACTTTCTGGCCATTATGAATACTGCTGCTATGAACATTCATGGGCAAGTTTTTGTGTAGATACAGGTTTTCAGTTCTCTTGTATATATCTAGGAGCGGAAATTACTGGGTCACGTGGTAACTCTTTGAATGTTTTGGGGACCTGCCAGACGTTTTCCACAGCAGGTGCACCATTTTTACACACTCAGCAGTGTGTGAGGGTTCTATTTTCTCTGCATAATACTTGTTATTGTCTTTTTCATTTTAGTCATCCTAGTGGAGGTGATGGGTATGAAATGGTACCTTGTGGTTTTGATTTACATTTCCCTTTTGGCTAATAATGTCCAGCCTCTCTTCATGTTGGGCATTTATCTTTGGAGAAATGTCTACTCAGATCCTTTGCCCATTTTTTAATTGAGTTGTCTTTTCGTTAATGAGTTAGAAGCATTCTTTATATATTCTAAACATAAGTCCCTTAGCAGATATATGATTTGTAAACATTTTCTTCCATTCTTGTGGGTTGTCTTGATACTTTCTTGATGGTGTCTTTTGAAGCTGTTTTAAATTCTGGTTAAATCAAATTTATCTTTGTCTTTTGTTGCTTGGACTTGGTCCCTCTGGCCCTGCCACTGATTCGTTAAATTTTAATATTTTAACTTACTCCAGGCTCCATCTCCCCTGGCAGGATTTTTGAGAGCCTTCCATCCCCATATGCATTGTTCTGAACTTAACCCTGCTGGACGCTAGGAGTGACACTAGGGGAGTTGCTTTCACTGTGTATCTTTTGTACCGTTTAGACTAAACAGGTGCTCAGTGAAGGAATGAGGGAAAGTGTTTCACTTGACAGACACCATCATCTTCCTTCCCACCCCATCGGCTCCCCAACAAAACAAAGTGGCAGAGACACCACTGTGCACAGCTGGCTCTGAAAGCCGCTGCTCTGGGGGCTGGTCTGGGCCTGGTGGGGAGAGGGTGCAGAGGACCAGCCATGCATGGCCCAGGGAGAGAGCAGCAGTGAGAAAGGGAAGGGGGAGCTGAGGAGAGGGCAGGTACGGGGATGGTGTGTACTGGGCAGCAGGGGCGGGTGGGGTGGCGCAGGCCAGACGAAGGAGGGAGTGTGGCTTCCTGGAGGCCAGGTGCACAGGTCCTGCCCAGTCCTCAGTACTGAGGGAGCTGCCTGTTCTCCCCCTGAAACAGCTCCCCAGAGCCCTTCGTGTCAGCCCAGGCCAGCACTGGAAGGAGCATCACCTGCCTACCAACTCTTGAGTACCTGGGATTGGAGGTAAAAAAGTCTCCCAGATCCCCTCCCACCAGCAGGCCACACCGCCATGGGGACCCTAGATTAGGTTCCGAGCTACTGAGGGGGCTCACCTCATTGGCCGACTTCTTTCCTCTGACCGGGTTCTGTCCTTGTTGGGACCCCCCCCTCGCCCTCTGGCTTTCACACAGGAAGTGCAGGTGACCGCTGAGGTTAGTAGCTTCTTGAGATGTGCAGGATGGTGGCTCTGGGCCAGGTGACACCTGGTAATATGGGGCATCTCCAGGACCTAGAGGGAGCCTGGTGACAGCCTCCTGCTCTGCCCAGTGGGGAGACTTACACAAAGGGAGTAAAAGGTGATCTGAGCCCTGAGGGCAGGGACCTGCAGGAGCAGCTCCAGGAGGCCCTGTATGCTTGGGCTTATTGAGGACTGTCACACACCTTGTGCAGCAGCAGCCTGTCACAGATCAGTGCCCAGGCTATAGGAGGGCTGGGAGCGTAGTTCACTTCTGGGTTTTCCCTCCAGGTCCAGGAGAAGCCTTGAAGATGTCTAACGACCCACCCCCTCCTTATCCTGGAGGCCCCACAGCCCCGCTTCTGGAGGAAAAGAGTGGAGCCCCGCCCACCCCAGGTAGGGTTCAGTGTGCCCTGGTCCTGGCCCATCCCAGCTGCTAGAAGCTGGTGCCTGGAGCAGCCCTCCCACTGACAGTGTTGGGTCCCTCCGAGCTTCCTCTCCCTGCCTCTGTCCAGGCCGAACCTCCCCAGCTGTGATGCAGCCCCCACCAGGCATGTCGCTGCCCCCTGCCGACATTGGACCTCCACCCTATGAGCCACCGGGCCACTCCATGCCCCAGCCTGGCTTCATCCCCCCACATGTGAATGCAGATGGCGCCTACATGCCTCCAGGTAAGTTGGAAAAGGATCCCAGGGGAGCACAGGGGTCTGCCTGCCCAGCAGGGCTGCCAGCCACGCCTTTGCTGCAAGCAGGTGGGTGTTTAACTGTAGGGGCGGGGGACTGATTTGGGGGCATGGAAGCTAGGCTCGGAAGGTGGACATGGGAAGGTATCACAGAACCCGGTGCTGCTGCGCAGGTGCTGTGGACGAGCCAGGAGGAGGACTGGCTCCTGGGAAAGCCCCTCAAGCACAGTGGCAGGTGCTGTGGACTCATGGGTGCTAGGGGGGGCCACTCCCTGCCAGAGACCTGAGTCCATGGTGGAGGCCTGGGCTCCTGCTCACCCAGCGGCTCTTCACAGGGACTGCTCAGGCCAGAGAAGGGCCCAGGGCTCCTGCACAAGTGGTTCCGGGGCAGATGGGGCAGGTGGCACTGCAGTGCAGGACCTGACACTGGCAGGGAGGAGAGCCCTAGGTGCAAGAGGGGCTGGTGAGCAGCAAGGCTTTCCCTCCTGTGGTTGAGGTCCTGGAGCACAGCGCCAGTCCCGTGTGTCAGAGGCAAGGGAGCAAATGCATCAAGCTAAGGCCGAGGGGAGCCCTGTTCCCAGCTCTCTGCCACATCTGGCTGGGCCAAATATCTTCTCTGTTTTGGTCCCCATGGGGCGGGGACCAGGAAAGGCTGGAAGAACGTGTATGGTCACCTTGGCCCAGGGCCTCGGCCCTGAGGCCTCAGCTGTATCCTGGGTGCTAGGGGCCTTGGGGCTTTGCGCTCACCTCTTACCTCTCCTGTGGGTTAGATGGCAAGCCACTGACCCATCTGCTCCGTCTTCTGTGCCGTTCCAGGTTTCTATCCTCCTCCAGGCCCCCACCCACCTATGGGCTACTACCCGCCGGGGCCCTACCCGCCAGGGCCCTACCCTGGCCCTGGGGGCCACACAGCCACGGTCCTGGTCCCTTCGGGGGCTGCCACCACGGTGACAGTGCTGCAGGGAGAGATCTTTGAGGGTGCGCCTGTACAGACCGTGTGTCCCCACTGCCAGCAGGCCATCACCACCAAGATCTCGTACGAAATTGGCCTAATGAACTTCGTGCTGGGTTTCTTCTGCTGCTTCATGGGGTATGTGGGGCAGATACTTGCGGGTGGGGGCTGTGTGCCCACCATCCATGCAGCTGGAGTAGGCCCGGTGTCCTCCGCACCTTTTTCAGGCCTCCCGTCTCTCCCCATCTCTGATTCAGGTGTGATCTGGGCTGCTGCTTGATCCCCTGCCTCATCAACGACTTCAAGGATGTGACGCATACGTGCCCCAGCTGCAAAGCCTACATCTACACGTACAAGCGCCTGTGCTAACGGAGCCGGGACTGGACTCCCTGCCGTCGGTCTGCCCCCTGTGCTTCGCTCCCCGCGCTCAGTGGCTTGTGTCCCCACTCCCACTTTGGGGTGGAAGCCATTCCACCGGTCCCCTGGAAGTCTCGTCCTTTCCACCTTGCCCTTCCCTGAGCATCTGACTCTTCCGGCAAAAATTCTGTTGGATTGAAGGCCAAGAAGGGTCATCGAGTATTATCAGGGAGCTGGCACTGAGCTTGTGTGTTGCTGGTCTGCTTGTTGTTTGTGATCAGAAAGATAAACTGGGAAGGGTCTCCCTGCTGAGGTCTCACTCCTCCATTTCTGTACAAAGTTCAAGTTTGGTCCTGATTCTCCCTGAGACCAAAAGCAGCCAGAGCGGTGGCTGGTTTCCCAGACCTGGGCCTGCAGCGGGGCTGTGCTTATAGGCACAGTTATTTCTGATCTGCTGGGCTGAGCGGGGGAGTGATTTCAAGCAGAACAGGGTCATAAGGCCAGGGTTTGTTTCTGGGGTGCTAGAGGCGGGCATGATGGTCAGAGGGAATGACTCTGGCCCTCAGAATTCTCAGGAACTCAACACCTTGTCCAAGTGCACAGGAGCCACCTGGAGTAAGGTAGAGAAGTCAGCACAACTGCAGGTCAGGGGATAAGTGACTGGGCCCTGGCTCACCAAGAAGGGACTCGCCTCTGACCCCTTGCGTAGCGACTTTTCTGGTCATGCCTTTGTGAACCCATCTTTGCTGGGGCCAGAAGGAATGCTCAGCAACCCAATCCCTCTGTCTATACCGTGTCCTTGCTGCGTGTGAGTATGACCTCTGCCTGGTGGCTGGTATGCCCCCTTTGGGCCTGGAAGTGGCACATAGGGCCCTCCCTATGGGCACTCAGAATTGCAGTGCCCACTCAATGGAGCCTCTTCCCAGTGGACGCTGGGCCCTTTCCCCTGGCCAACTCGCTGCCGCTATGCTTGCTCCAGGCACTGTGGTAGGAGCGACTGCAGCACTGCACTGGGGACAAGGAAGGAGCAGCCCCAAGTGGCAGAAGTGCCCTGGTGGACGCTAGCCCTACCCTGGGCCTGAAGCCACACTGTATCTTCTGATGGGTTTGTCTGTGAACTTGCTCCCATGGACCGATGTACCCTGCCGCCACCCCTCTCTCTCCTGGTGCCACTGCATGGCCTCCTGTCACTGTGAATCGTGGCCGGTCTGTTTGTAGTTTCTCATTAAATGGGCCCTTTCACTCCCCTGCCCTGGGCCTCTGCTCTTTTGCCTGGCTTCCTTCTTTTGCAAGGGAATGGGTGGTACTACAGGTTGTCTAAGGGCAGGGCTGAGTCCTCAGGGTTTCCGTGCTTATGCTTATGACTGCTCAGGGACGACACTGACTTTTAAGTACCTAGTTAAACCAAGCCAGAGTCTGGTATGGACGAGCACTGACATTCCAGATGTGACCTGGCCAGGACATGTGTTGGTGTCACAGCACTGTAAGGTCACCTTAACTATCTCTGAAACTGCTTTCACCCATCTCCACACCACAGCGTCCGCCCATGGGAATCTGTAAGCTGGAGCCCCCAGCCTGAGCTCAGGGAGGCAGGTACCTTCACTCCCTTAGGCAAGACAGAACCACTGGGGATAAGGCTTCTGGGGGGCAGCTAGTCTGGGCCCCCAGGTTCTAGGCTGGCTTTGCCCCTACCTCTCATCTGAATTGTGAAGGTGGGCAGGCTCGGTCAGTAGTTGAACAGTTTCCCCACCATTTAACCCTTTTGTGAATAAAATTTTTATAGATCCTTACAGGTAGTAGAATCCTATTGATAAAAATGTTTAAGTTCACATTTCTATTTTAAAACATTTTTGATAATGAATTGTTATATAATACAGGTACACAGTTTTTTGTCCTTACTTGTAAGGTAACCAGCAGTGTTGGGGGCTGTCAGGGACTAGTGAGAAAGAGGACGTCCGTGCCAGGAAGCAGGGAGGCAGCTGTCAGAGTCTACTTTATTAAGTGTTACAGCATCAACACAGGTCAGAGGAGGAGACAGGCCACAGCTGGATACAGCCGTCCAGGGGGTGCTGCTGGACAGAGCTCCCAGGGCCTTAGAGGCAGGGTGCCAGCCTGGCTTCTGTCCCCCCACCCCCAGATGATGCCCCAAAGTAGAGCAGGAGCATTTGGGGAGGCTCCCTCCCTCCCACAGAGCTACAGCGGCCTGGCCTTGCTGGCAGCTCCACTCCCAGCAGGGAAAAGATACCCACCTAAACGAAGAGACTGAGCTTCGGGGTGAGAGAGGTGTGGGCGCCCGAGAGCAGAGCTGGTTCCACAGGCCCAGGCCAGTGACCTGAACTGTACCAGCTGCTCCCAGTGCTACAGCCTGGGGCAGCAGGGAGGGGGGCCCTGCACCCAGCTCAGCATCTGGCCCACAGAGGATGCCAACAGGCAGAAGTTTTAGCGTCTGGCTTTTATTGGTTGTTTTCTCAAACCCAGCATTAAAAAAAAAAGTCACCCGAGGTGGTAGCTTCATCACAGGTAGAGCTGGGGACAGGCTAGCAGTCACTGGAGAGGAGGGCGCCAATGTGATGTGATGGGTCCTTCACACATAGTACCAGGCCAGGAGGCCGGCAGCCAGGGCCACAGTGGTGGCCAGAATGAACTGGAGGCTGGGCTTGCTCAGCACAGACAGGGCTGTTCGGAAGGGGCAGCTGCTGCCCTCCAGGGCACCTGCATGGCAGCAACAACACGACACGGCATCAGTGGGGGACACCAACATGCCTTCCCTGGGAGGGGAGCTCGGGGCACACAAGACCTACCTTTGTCTTGTTTAGCAATGTAGTAGGGGCATTTCCGCACGTCTCCTTTCCCATTGTGCATGGGGAGCCCATCCTCCAGGGTCTCTTTGGCCAGCAAGGAGCCAGCCTGGTCCAGTTCATTGAATATCTGTAGGAGCAGAGGATCAACATCACTGGAGTGCATACACGCTGCTTTCTAAGAAAAGCCTCTCGGGCCGGCCGAGTGGCTCAGTTGGTTAAGACCTCGCTCAAGAGTTTGAGCTCTGAGCAACAGTGGTTCGAGTCCAGCCCGAGCTGAGCAGCCGCTGAGCTGCCAACAGGTAGCAGGATGGCTCAGCTA
>NW_017731665.1:786966-790404 GCF_001890085.2 Hipposideros armiger | reverse complement strand
AAAAAAAAAAGAAAAGCCTCTCTCCTCCCCTGTGCAGAGGGAGCTGGAGCAGGTGAGGCTTGCTTCAGAGTACAAACCAGCAAAGCAGCAGGTCCAGGCAGGGGCGGCCACACTGACCTGGCGCTTCTCCCTCGCACGAGCTCTGGGAGGTGTGGCCGTGCTGTGCTGCCTAGCACCCATGGCCACTGACTGTAGTGGGTCTTCCCTGGGCACTGACCGTACACAGCCCACAACTGAAACTATCAGGGCACAGACATGAGAGCCAGAGCGCTGCGCTGAGACACTCCGTGAGCACTGGTAATTACTCACTTCCAGCCACTGGTTATTTTTAGCAAAACAACAGAAAAAGGAATGTGGGACAATGAGGCCCCAGCAGGGGTCACCCATTCTGAGTGGCCCCTGGAGGCCCACTGACGTCAGACTAGAGGGCTGATGGGCCTGTGGTCAGGCTGGGGCTTCACACCCATCACGGCCGCTTTCCTGGTGCTGAGGGCCGGCCTGGGCTTGGGACAGAATCAGCCTCCCCAGCCTCGGCCCCATGTAAAGGGTACTTGTAAACTGAGTTATGCTCCTCGCTCTCCTTATTTCTCTTCTGAACTTACCAAGGAGGAGTTTACATAGCAACCCTTGCTAAAAAGGAAGAACTCCATTCCTCAAAACCCGAATACTGTGATGAGAGGGGAGACAGCTCCATTCTCCTCCAGCCTGCTTCCTGCTGGGGCCTTGCCCTTCCCAGAACACCACACACAGGCTATCAAATAAGGCGGAGCCATCACTGGGCTCATGCCCTCATGGTCCCCTGACTCTCTCTCAGGTAGGCTGCAGGTCATCTGTCCTAATGCACCAATGCCTGTTCTAGCAGCTCTGGATTGCCTTGTGCTGTCAGGCCCCGTCCCGCCTAGCCCCCAGCAGTACCTGCATGTTGTACTCGAAGGCCTTGTTGGCCTCCTCCACAATCTTCTCTTTGGTCTTCAGGTTCAGCTCCAGGGCGTTCATCCTGGCCCGGTAGAACTGCTTGAACTGTTGCGCGTTGTCCACGTTCTCAAACAGATAGAACTGGGTCCCCTCCCCCGTGCTGGGGAGTTTCAGGGCCCGCTGGGCCACCTTCTTTAATACCTGGCCCCCAGAGAGGTCCCCCATGTAGCGGGTGTAGGCATGGGCCACCAGCAGCTCCGGCTCTTTCTGGCCCACATAGTGGATCCGCTCCACGTACTTCTGGGTAGCCTCTGAACACTGCACCTGCTTATCCCAGTCCTCACCAAAGAAATATAGCATGTCCTTGATCAGCGCCTCCTTCCGGTGCAGCTCCATGGGGAAGTACAAGGGGGCGAAGGCAGGGTGGTCCTTGTTGCGGTCCATCTCCTCCTCAAGGGCTGAGTATGTGAAGTAAAGTGCAGTAGTGGCCAGCTGTTGAGGGTAATGGGGGGAGACCATGGGCTATGAGCCTTAGCTGGCAGCCCCTGAGCCTACCACCCACCGCATCTGAGCAGCTAGAGTCAAAGACTCGAGCAGCACCCCACCTTCCAAATCCCAAAGGCCCCTTTTTATATAGTAAATTATTTCACACACCCAGGAAACTCTTATGCTTCTTAAAAGAATAACATGGTGAATTTTTTAGAATGTGGATACTTTTGCTTCCTTTACATCACCATGTTATTCCATTGAAGCCACCAATACCACAGCCTGATGTCAAAAAAGAGAGGAGCATAAGGAAAGCCTAGCTTCCCCCTTGGAGCAGCTCCTGGGACTAAGGCCGCCAACCCGACCCCATCTGTGACCAAGGCACAGACCTTAAACAGCTCCTTCCTGATGTTGCCTTTCAAGAAGTCCTTGACAAACTGGGTGTTTTCTGCCCGGTCATGTGCTTCCTTGGTCCCTTCCTTCAGGAGCTCGGAGAGGTCAGCCATTCTGTGGAGACATGGGGTGTGTGTGTGTGTGTGCATGTGTGTGTGTGTGAATTAGCCCTTCCCAGCTCCAGGGCGTCTGCTTGCTGAGCTGGAGGCAGGGGCTGCTCAGAAACTCAACTCCAGCATGGATGCAGCGTCTTGCCAGGAGACACAGAGCAGGCAGATGTTAAGTCTGCCTCCAAGGCCTTAGGTAACACACCGGATGACTGTGGTCTACTCCTCAATAGTACCATCTCTCTGAACCACCCAAATGAATGAGGCTTTGCTTCTGTGGCCACCTAGTGTTCGAAGAGACACACAGTGCTGACACAGAAGTCAGCATAGTATTTGCTGACTTCTCCAGGGAAGAGCCAGCTGCTGGAATCCATGCCGCTGTGAAGGATTGGCTGGATCTCCTAGGGTGGCCTTGCTACCTTCCTCCTACCTAGCCCAAATGTAGGATGAGAATGAGACAAAGGCCAAAGAGGTTGAAGCCATGTGTGCTGCATAATAAAATTACACAGAATGAAGTTGTGCTAAAAGATGCCAATACCAGACAAGGCAGAGAATGCATGGCACTAAAGATGGTGACACTGGGCATGGGCTCATGTGTGTCCACACAATACATCCACTAGAGTGAGAAAAACTTGGCCTGTCACAGCCCAGCCTCTGCTGGCTTCTTTAGGAGATTAGCTCGTATCACCCATGTGCTGAGAATCATTTAATATTAGCAATTATTTCAAGATATAAAAAAGAACTTTGCCAATGACAAGGCTATAACGAGAGGATAAGAACAATGAAGAACAGGCCCCAATAATTTGAGGCTTAGAGTGAACTGGCCCTGCCCAGTAAGAAAAACCCCTGGAGTTGGAGTTGCTCCCACATTCTACGGGGTGGAAGACACCAGAAAAGGTGCCAGCTTTGCCTCTGATTACCCTTTCTTGCCCCAGATGATCAAGCACTTATGGTTTTAAGAAGACAAAAGGACCAGGAACACTGTTAAATTCTGCTACTCGGCACTCCTAGCGGTGCCTGTCCTGAGCAGCCTACAGTGCTGTCTGATGTCCCTGCTGTCCCACCAGGTGTTCTGGGAGCCACAGCAGCACAGCTCCTGACTGCACCCCAGTGCCTCCAGCACATATACAGCCAAGTGTGCTGGGCATGGCAGGCCCACGGCCATCACTCACCTGGTGTGGTTTTCTCCTGCTGGAGCCCTGGAGCTCTTTTTCTCCGACTCGTCCACCCCCTCTGAGGTCTCCAGCTCTACTGACATCGTTGCCGGGTGGTTCTTGCTGCCCTTACTCCTCTGGTCCTGTAGACACACAAGGAGCCAGTGACGTGGCGCCCACAGCAGTCACTTCCCCAAACACCTGCCGGCTCTGCCCTCTGAGTCACTTAACTGAGGAGTCACCCACATGCCTCAGGGGTGTTTTCTTTAGAAATAAAGCTCTGCCGGGCCGGCCGAGTGGCGTGATGGTTAAGAACTGGCTTGGGACACCAGAGGGCCCCGGTTCGGATCCCACATATGAGGGCCAGTGACACTGCCCTCCAC
>NW_017731665.1:780452-785431 GCF_001890085.2 Hipposideros armiger | reverse complement strand
GGTTAAAGAAAATAACATAAGTTGGCCAATCAGTTCCCGTTGCCTGCTTCCAGAGCTAAGCCTCCGTCAGCCAAGGAAATACGGCTCACAACCCAACTAGCTCATCCTCTACCCCTGGAAGCCTCTGCTCTGCCAGGACAAAGGGGCAGCCCATCTGGGGACTTGCTAGATGAACAGCAGCACAGTTGCACCAACAACTAATAAAGCAGCTCCAAAATCAGAGCTCCCAACACTGGGGCCAAATCACGCCAAGGAAAGCATAGACCTTCATTTTCTATCCTCCACCAGTATCTATTCACTGAGCATTTTCTACTCACATGTGCTCCAAAGGTATAAAGAAGAAAATAAAAACCAATTTCTGTCTCACCCGGCAGATATAACCACTGTTAACATGTTGGTACACATCCTTTCTGAGTTTTCTCTAGGCATATAGTTACATCTTTGTTATCTTTGGGATATTACAATGATTTGCTCAGCATGATCTTTCGGAACCTTCTCTTGCCTTTAGATTTTATATTTATACAATGGGATTAATGACAGAAAGGATTAAGAAAGAACACAGTAGTAAGTGCCTGCCACATGGTAAGCACTCAGTAAATATTCAATAGGACTGTTTGTACTTGTATTTTGATTGAGGCTTACTGATGTTCTCCAAGAACTCTTAGAAAATAAATAGCAAAAAGTGAAATAAGCCACAGAGAAAGTATCACTTATATGTGGAATACAAGAAAAAAAAAGGATAGAACAGTGGTTGCCAGGGGCTGGGGGAGGGGGGCAATGAGAAGAGGTTGATAAAAGGGTACAAATTTTCAGTTATAAGTTGAATAAGAGGGACCAGCTGAGTGGCTGTCCGTTAACAGCTTGCTCAAGAGTGCGAGCTCTGAGCAACAGAGTCGCCGGTTCGATTCCCACATGGGCCAGTGAGCTGCGCCTGAGCTGAGCTGCCAACAGGTGGCAGGACGGCTCAGCTGGTGAGAGCACGTGCTCCTAACAACAAGGTTGCCTGTTCAAGATGGTGCTATGCCACCCGCAACTAAATACTGAACTCAGCACCTTGAGCTGAGCCGCCGCCCGGGTGGCTCAGGGGATAGCGAACGTGCTCTTAACAACAAGGCTGCTGGTTCAACTCCCGCATGGGATGGTGGATATGCCCACCTGCAACTAATTGAACACAGTATCTTGAGCTGAGCGGCACAACTGGACTTGGAGCTGAGCTAGCTGCACCCTCCACAACTAAGATTGAAGGGCAACAACTTGGCTGTTCCCCACCCCCAATTCCCCAATAAAATCTTTTAAAAAAACAAAAGATGACTAAGGTCTGAGGATCTAATGAATAGCACGGTGACTATGGTTGATAATACTGTATTACATAATTGAAATTTGCTAAGAGTAGATCTTAAACATTCTCACCCAAAAAAAGAAGAAAATATGTGAGGTGTTAATTAACCCAATTGTGTGAATCCTTTCACAATATATGTGTATATCAAATCATCACACTGTATACTTTAAATAAATTACAATTTCATTTGTCAATTATACCTCAAGAAAGTTGAAAAATAGGAAATAGAATATATAGAAAATGGGACCTTCTCTTGACTCCATGTCAGATATGATGAACTGTATGGAGCATTAAGTCCAGAATGCAAAGGTAGGCAGTCATCCCATGGAAAGAAAAGTATTTAGAGAGGCTTCCAGGAGACAGAGCTTACCCAGGACCCTCAATGACAGACAGGATTTTGGGGTGCGGAAGAGGAAAGGCCTCTGGATCAAGGAACACTATGAACAAAGTAGAAATGGGACAGACCACAGAGATGGTGTGAGGCTGCCCACCTATGCATCCTTTCACCAAGAGACCAAGCTTTCGTCTCTTGACCAAGAGACTTTGCCAGCTGCAGAATAAGCTCACACCAGCTTGTCCACGCAGACCTTGTTTGACAGACTCTTTTGAGAAAGAACATCTGAGCTCCACATCCTTGGGGACCCTGAGACCCAAGACTTGTCCCCAGGTGCTCACCACTCAGGCTGCAGAGAGGAGAGGGTACTGGAATAGGAGCTCCGGCTGCTCAGAGGAGGAAAGGATGCAGTGAAAGGTCCCAGAGCCTCTAAACAGGTAGCAGATGCACTTGGCCATGCTGAGGACACACCCCAGATACCCAAGGACTGCTTACAGATGAAACTAAAAATAGGCAAAGAACAAGTGCACTCTGGTTCCCTAGATTATCAATTGTAACTTAAGTAAACTTCCTGCTGCATCTGATTATCAGGCTGCACAATAGTAACTGTGTACGTGACTCAATCTGATCATTAGTTTTAAGTGATAATAACTGCACACTCTTGGGAGGGTGTAGTCTTGCTCAAGCAACAAGCCTTTTACTTCTCTTAAAAATACAAAAGGGAAGGGAAAGCAGCTTCCATATGTGCCACCTTGGCATTTTCTTTTTCTCAGCAGCACTTTATTTGTGCCCTTGTCACTTCAGGCACACCCTCTGCCCACCCTCTTCAACCTCAGTCCTGCCTGAGAGCCCTTAACTCCATCCTTCCAGCTCACAGGGGGCCCAACTATGGCTCCAGGGGCAGGGCAACAGCTGTTTCACTGCTGTAGCTCTAAGGCCCAGAAAATAATCGGTTCTCAACAAACACCTGTTGAGTAAAAAATCCAAAGGAAAGAAGGCAGGCAGGCCATAGTCTCATGCATACTGACAACAATATGCATTTTTGTTTTGGGGGGCTTTCTGCAGAATTTGATGGTTTTAGTAACACAAATAGAATGTGCACACAAGCTGTCTATATCATTTTCTTGGCTGCGCAGCCTGGCACTGGGACTGGTGACTCTGATGGCCAGCTGGGCTGCTCTTTGCACAATCGCTTTACGGTTCTTTGAGGAGACGTTGTGACAATCTCAGCACAGTAAGATTTTTCCCATCAGCAGCACTTCAAGCTCCTTGATGCTGTGGACCAGGAACTTCCAAAAGCCACTGGCAGCATGTGCCTTGTTTTCTTGGTGCTCCCATCACCAATGCTGGGCATTGTGATCTGGCCCCTAAATCTTCTTCGCACCTTATTGTCACTGTCTCCGGGTTTCTGCCAGCTACGCTTAATTTTGACATATCAGTCTGACTGGTGCCGGATTAACTTCTTGGTCCTCTTTCTGACAATGTTGGGCTTCACGAGGGGTCTGAGGGCGGCTATGATACCAAGTAGGAGATGGCTGCCACCTCTGTAGGCAGCACCGAACAAGAGCAACAATATGCACTTCTTTTTCAAGACTTTATTGGGGAATTGGGGGAGGGGAACAGTGTTGGGGAATTGGGGAAGGGTGTCAGCCAAGTTGTTGTTCTTCAGTCTTCATTGTGGAGGGCGCCAGTCGCCACTTGGCTTCCCGTCGGCAGCTTGTGGCCTCTAAGCTCAAGGTGCTGTGTTCAATCTTAGTTGCGGGTGGGCGTAGCCACCATCCCATGCGGGAGTCGAACCAGCAGCTTTGTTGTTAAGAGCGCACGCCCTATCCACTGAGCCATCCGGGCGGCAGCTCAGCTCAAGGTGCCGAGTTCAGTCTTAGGGTGAGCGTAGCCCAACACTGAACAGCCAATCTTGTTGTTACACCAGCTGAGCCATCCTCCTGTTGGCAGCTCAGCAACAGCTCAGCTCGGGCGCAGCGTCACTGGCCCATGTGGGAATCAAACTGGCAGCCCTGTTGCTCAGAGCTTACGCTCTTAAGCCAACTCTTAACTGAGCCACTCGGCCAGCCCCAACAATATGCACTTCTAAAAAACCACACTGAAAAGTAGTCTGCTGTCCACCACACTTAAAGTTTTCTCAACTCAAAACATGATGTAACAGTTTTGCTTTGAAAGCAAGATACCTGCTTATTCCACCCCAGTAGCAAGAATACTGAGTCCTTAATGCCGGCTAAAAGCACCATCTGCAGGGCCGGCCGAGTGGCGCGATGGTTAAGAACTCGCTTGGGATGCCAGAGGGCCCCGGTTCGGATCCCACATNTCGCCAGAGAAGAGCGCAATGATGGTGCCAACTTGGGCCAGTGAAGCAACGTCCTCCACAACTAGATTGAAGAACAAAAACGACAGCAACTTGTCTGTTCTCCTTCCCCCAATTCCCCAGCACTGTTCCCATCCCCCCAATTCCCCAATAAAAAAAATCTTTAAAAAAAAAAAAAAAGAAAGAAAGAAATAAAGCTCTGCCGCTACTAGGACTATATCTGAATATGGACAGAATTTGATTGTGTCTGGTAGATTAGGTAACAGCACTGGATCGATGTTGAACTCGCTGTTTTTTATAATTGTACTGTGATTATGTAAGAGAATGTCCTTGTTTCAGCAAGTACATACTGAGGTATTCAAAAGTAATGAGGCACACCATCTGTAATTTATTGTCAAATAGTTCAGAAAGTGTGTGTGTGTGTGTGTGTGTGCATATTCATGGGGGGAGGGAGGACATACGCAAGTAAAGCAAATGAGGCAAAATGCTGATGGTGAATCTGGATAAAATGTACCCAAAACTGTACTATTCTTACAACTTTTCTGTATGTTTGAAATAATATCAAAATTAAGTTACCTAAAACATAACAAAGAAAACATCATAAAGCTTAAAAAAAAATAAAAAGGCAGTAAAGCAGCTCTGCTCTGGCAGCAAGCCCATCTGTGGCCAGACTGTCCCACCGATGAAAGGCAGGGTGGCCTCCTGCAGAGGGTATCAGAGCAGGGCTTTAACTGGACCATGAAGCCAGGCCATTGGGATTAGCTTCATTTTAAAGCTGAGCAGGGCTGGCCAAGTGACGTGTTGGTTAAGAGCTGGCTTGGATGCCAGCTCTGAGCAGCAGGGCCCCAGTTCAGATCCCACACGGGGGCCAGTGATGCTGCGCCCTCTACAGCTAAGATGGTGAACAACAGCTCGACCTGGAGCGGGGCTGCCGTGAGTCGCCGGCAATGGCGTGGGCTGCAGCCCCTGCTGCAGTGGGCTGCCAT
>NW_017731665.1:776033-778079 GCF_001890085.2 Hipposideros armiger | reverse complement strand
CCCCCTCCCCCTTTCCCCAAACAGTGACCCTCTTTATAAAATCTACCTCCACAACTCCGTAATTCCTGTACTCCTAGCTGTTCGCTTGATCACTACTGGTTTTCACTACCACAGCTGATCTTATAGAAATGGCAACATGAGCCAGCCGAGTGGCCCAGCTGGTTAAGAGCTGGCTTGGGACACCAGCTCTGAGCAGCAGGGCCCCGGTTCGGATCCCACATTGAGGGCCAGTGACGTTGCACCCTCTACAGCTAAAATGATGAACAACAGCTCGATCTGGAGCTGGGCCTGCTGTGAGTCGCAGGCGACAGCATAGGCTGCAGCAGGGCTGCAGTGGGGCTGCCGTGAGCTACGTGAGTGGCTGGCAGCTGGTGTGAGCTGCCAGGAGCCGCTGTGAGCGGCCGACCAATGACCAGCGACCGATTGCCTCACCTGGGAAGAGAACAATGATAATACCAACATGGGCCAGTGAAGCGACGTCCTTCACAACTAGACTGAAGAACAAAAACAGCAATTTGTCTACCTGTCTGTTCCCCTCCCCCAATTCCCCAATTAAAAAAAAAAGAAAGAAGTGGCAACAATATCCCTAATCACTAATGTTCCTTCCAGCAGATCCAGAACATTCATTTGAAAGCCTCTGGTAAATTGCATGCTCAAGGCACAAGGGCTTCTAAAAGAACAGACATGTTCAAAGATGTTCAATCCTCCTCCATGGAGACTCACATCCAGCAAATCTCAGAGAATCAGTTAACTTAGTGCACTGTTGCCAGATGGAAACAATCTAAGAACTACATTATCACTCATCTGGTGATCCAAAAAGGCACAATGAAGACTTCATCTATAATAACTCTTTCTCTTAAATTCTTGTTCTTTTTCTTTACCCTGGAAAACTGAAGGAAGGGAGCAAGTTGCTGAGCTCCGGCAGCACTAGAGAGGAAGGAGCGGGAAGGAAAGGCCAGCTCCCTGGAGTTAGAACAATCCTCCCGACACTTCAGTGACCAGCTACTGTACCTCTGTGCCTCAGCGCCTCGTTACACGCCCACATGAGCCAGTGTTGTCCCACTTGCGCAGAGGAGGAAACAGCCCAAGGGGAAATAAGTGGCTGCTTAGATGCCTGTACTGGGTCCCCCGCAGCTCCCCTCCACAGTGAATGGTTTGCGGTTTGACATCAGGAGTCCCTGCCTTGCTCCCTAGAAGGCTGTGAGTGGCTCAGGGTTCACTCCTGTATAGAGCTGGCATCACATTCATAAAAGGCGATTATTCTTTGGCTTCCACAAGTGCCCTTGTCCTGTTTCCCCAGTTAAAACAGAAGCTTCCTATGGAACGGATCTCAGACTGTTTCTCTGAGTCCAATACCAGTTCCAAATCATATCCCAGCACCCTGGGGAGTCACTAACCTGAGTTATAATTGTTACAGATGCACAAATGGAATGCCTACTGAGATAGCTTGCTAAATGAAGGAGGAGTGTGTGGATAAGAAAATATTGAATTCTAAACTACCAAGTAAAATAATTAAAAATTTAATTGGGTAGTCTCTAAATTAACTGGTATGAGAGCTAATTTCTTCAAATCTGACTCCCTTCCTTCTTTCTGCCTTCCCTCTCCAACCCCGTCACTCTTTCTTGTGGTCTGGATTTTTTAACTAATGACTTGTTTATATTTCCCAGGCCTCTGAGCTGGTTCAGGCCACTCTCGCCCATCAGGGCCCAGCTGGGCTAGCTCTTGCATTTATCCACCTATGCTGTGTTTACTCTGTTGCTCCCTGGAGTCTACCTTTCCCCTCTATGGGCTCCAGGCTCCCTCTGAAGTCCCTGCCCTGGGCTGCTCTCTCAACATCAGAGCTGTGTGCCCCAGCACCTTTCTGAACCCTGCACACAGGCCTGATTCCACATCAGCTCACTCTGGGCCAGCAGGCTGCTCCTCGCTATGCCCGTGAAGGCAGGCACTCCTCCATCAGGCTCCAGCCACTA
Source organism: Hipposideros armiger (assembly GCF_001890085.2). Classification (NCBI taxonomy): domain Eukaryota; kingdom Metazoa; phylum Chordata; class Mammalia; order Chiroptera; family Hipposideridae; genus Hipposideros; species Hipposideros armiger. The sequence continues at coordinate 776,109 of NW_017731665.1, read as the reverse complement.
TGGGAGGTACTGGGACCTCTGCTTTCTCCTGTCTGAAGGCAGGCCTCTGGTCATTGGTGCAGCTTCCTTCCCACAG
>NW_017731665.1:773211-775743 GCF_001890085.2 Hipposideros armiger | reverse complement strand
GTGTGTGTGTGTGTGTGTGTGTGTGTGTGTGTGTGTGTGTGTGTGTGTGTGTGTGTGTGTGTGTGTGTGTGTGTGTGTGTGTGTGTTTTCTACTCTTTAGGCTGAAACAAATACCTTTCAATTATACAGTATATGTCTTTGTTTATGATCTCACCCCACCCACTTATATTGTAATATTCAGGATGGTCGCAGTTCATTATGTGCCCCATAAATGTTTTTAGTGATAAAACACAAGAATCCCAGACTCTCTCTTTCCTGGATTTTAGGATCTGTTCCTTCTCTCTTTATATCCCTTGAAGGCTTTTCACCTTTAAGTAAGATCACCTTTAAGTGAGAATATGTTTCTGTTTAACAATACCATAACCAAGCCAAGTAAATTCTCTCTCTTTTTTTTTTTTTTTAAATTGGGGAATTGGGGAGGGGGACCAGCCAAGTTGTTGTTCTTCAATCTTAGTTGTGGAGGGCGCCAGTCACCACCTGGTTTCCTGTCGGCAGCGTGTGGCCTCTAAGCTCAAGGTGCTGTGTTCAATCTTAGTTGCGGGTGAGCGTAGCCACCATCCTATGCGGGAGTCGAACCAGCAACCTCGTTGTTAAGAGCATGTGCTCTATCCCCTGGAGCCATCCGGGCGGCCGCTCAGCTCAAGGTGCCAAGTTCAGTCTTAGTTGCAGGTAGGTGTAGCCCACCACTGAACAGGCAATCTTGTTGTTACACCAGTTGAGCCTTCCTGCCACCTGTTGGCAGCTCAGTGGCAGCTCAGCTTGGGCGCAGCATCACTGGCCCATGTGGGAATCGAACCAGTGACCCTGTTGCTCAGAGCTCGTGCTCTTAGGCTAACTCTTAACCAACTGAGCCATTCGGCCAGCCCACAAGTCAATTCTTAATAGTGCCACATACTCCCATCAGGCCTCAGTAGATATAAACAAATAGATTGTTTACCCATCATTAAAGTTCTGTTCTGAATATGTGTCTACAGAAAGAGTAAATTCTAACACCGTACTTATTACCCTACATATGATCTAGGGAACAAAGAATGCGGGGCTACTATGGAGGGAGCAGGAGCAGAAGGCAGGAAGCCAGGGGCAGGAAGGTGCATCTCTTCAGAGCTTCCAAATCTGCCTCTCTCCGTTTTTCACCTGTAAAATGGAATGAATACCTGTCCTGCGTTCTGATGTTGCAAGACTACTGGAAGGATCAAATAAGACAAACCATGAAACCACTTGATAACAAATGTTAAGTTACACAAACATTACAAAAGGAGGAACTGAGAATGAATCCAGAGCTGTTTACTAGTGGGTCTTACCCTTGGAGATGCTCCTGATGAGCTTTTCAGACCTTGCTAGGACAGATACTGTCAATAGGGGGAAGCAGCTCTGTTCCGAGATACAGCATGAAGATGAACTTCTCCTTAGCAATGTTTAAAATCCAGCACTGGGCCGGCCGAGTGGCGCGATGGTTAAGAACTCGCTTGGGACGCCAGAGGGCCCCGGTTCGGATCCCACATATGAGGGCCAGTGACACTGCCCTCTACAGCTAAGATGCTGAACAACANAAAAAAAAAAAAAGCACCATCTGCATGCAGGGTTGGAGAACCTTCTTGGGAAGGCTCAACACATTCAACCCACACAGGCTGGGTGCCAGAGAAGGTGCCCTCTGTCCATCCCTGTGGCCTGGTTACTGTTCCTCAGGGGAGTGGCCATGTAGTGTGGCATTCAGAAGCCACCTTGTAACGTCAGAGACAATTCACTTCCTTCTCTGAAAAGCTACATGTCCACACTTAGTCTAGCTGACATCTACACTTGAAATCTTTTTATCCTTTGCAGGAACCACTGGAATCTCTTGAAAATCGAAGGCTAAATCATAAATGTAGAAACTTTCTAGACTTCAACCTCTCATTATCAACAAGAAGCTCCCCCACCTCCCCAACAAAAACAAGAACAAAAAAGATCCCCAAAGAGTCCACTCTGGGAAATACACTTCCAGGAGTATTAACCGTAATCTGCACCAAAATGATAAGTAGCCACACATACAAGGAAGTTAGACAGCAATACAGGGCAGCACTACTCAAATGACAATAAACAATGGAGTCCTGGCACAGCTGTGACAAGTTGACGACAGGCTGCATCCACACAAGGAAAAGCCTACATAAACTTATTTGTTTAAAAAAGGACCCAAAACGCTGACTACAAACCATTTGCAAAAGTATATAAGTATATTGATGATGATAGGAAGGGAATTTGGAAAGCTACAAATGTTATTTGTTGGGCTTTTTAGCCAATTGGCTCCTTCTTTTACATAAAGTGGGCTCAATTATCTTGATAAGGAGGGGAAGCAGGGGAGAGGGGGAGAGATTTCTCCCCCTCTCCCCTCCTTATCAAGAGAAATTGGACCAAGCAAAGCAGCAAAGACCCTGCACTGCACTAACAAGTCAACAGGAAGTCCCCTGGGCCCTTTACCTTGCTCTTACTCTTACAAATTCCAGAAAGTTTGATCTGCTTCTCTCTCTCCCTCCCTCCCTCCCTCTCTCTCTCTCT
>NW_017731665.1:754877-769446 GCF_001890085.2 Hipposideros armiger | reverse complement strand
ATCTGCCTCGCCCGGGAAGAGCGCAATGATGGTGCCAACTTGGGCCAGTGAAGCAACGTCCTCCACAACTAGATTGAAGAACAAAACGACAGCAATTTGTCTGTTTCCAATTCCCCAGCACTGTTCCCATCCCCCCAATTCCCCAATAAAAATCTTTAAAAAAAAAAAATCCAGCACTTTTAAGGGTACACTCCATACCAAGGGCCAGTTTTGCTTCCTTCCAGCAAATGGATGAGTTGAGGCGGTGCAACATGTTTTCTGCTTTAGGTAAACAGCCACTTGACTGGCCCTGCCCTGCTCCCAGGTTGGAATGGGGGGAGTGGACGTATCAGTTTACTAGGGTCATTTCTGGGCTCCAACTTACTGTTGATTATTGCTATAGACCCAGCTCACCTTTGGAATGGAAAGGCAGCAGGGCCCTGCACAAAGGGCATGGCCTTTAGTGCTAGAAAGATTTGGGTTTGAGCTCTGGAGTCCCAATTTAGTAGCTCCACAGCTGTAGTTAAGTCATAACCTCTGGAAAGGCTGTGTTTCCTCACCCATAAAACAGAGTAACAAAATTCTCTCTGCTCCACATTCCCAAGTGTGCTGTGTGAACTAACTGAGCTAATGTGTGTAATAAGTGTCTCATAAAATGTAACGGTACCTCAAATGCTGATGACCTCTTACTGAGGAAGTTGTTGGTGAAAATGACCAGCTGGGTGATTATGAGACACTGGGGAAGAATGTGAAATCCTGTGACCATAGATAATTCTGAGCAGGTCACACCTGAGGACTTCTGACTCAGCCCTCATTCTCTGGCAGCATCATGAAATGGGAACACCTGTTCTTTCCAAGGTCAGGCACATGACCACTGTAGCTAGAAAATCTACATTACAGATGCTGCTTGAGGGCCGGCCGAGTGGCGCGATGGTTAAGAGCTGGCTTGGGACGTCAGAGGGCCCCGGTTCGGATCCCACATATGAGGGCCAGTGACACTGCCCTCCCACCAAAAAAAAAAAAAAAACAAATACAGATGCTGCTTGATGCTGGGAGCAGCACATAGGGTGAATCAGCTCTTAAGTTAACAAGCCACTTGGTAAGAGGGACCTCCCAAATCTGAGGAAACCACATCATCTAGCTCAACAGCTTCTGACTTTACAGAATAAATGGCCTGAGGTCTCCTCTGAACTCTGGAGCTGCCACTCCTCAGGACGTCTTATACACAAGTTTCACCCCTTTCCTTTTCATCACTAGGTGAATTCAGTCCCACAGTTCATTAAATGGATGACTACTGACCTCTTGATAAAGAGCAAGTTCAGACAAGGAGTCCTGGAAAAGTGGGGACTTTAGGGACACAAAGCTCTTGCATCAGATTTACTAAACACAGACTTGCACATTTGGGCAACAAGTGACCAGAAAGAAAAGCAACTAATAACTAGTCTAAGTGCACTAGCCTCTTAGTAACCTCAAAAACTGACATTGCCCAGGAAATCTAAAACTTCTCTGGCAGGTTTTTCTTACTGGGGAGGGGGTATGCTTGTCTCTAGCATGTTCAAACACAACCAAAGCAGATACCAGGACAAAACCTAATTGGAAAAGAGCTCAGAGAGGGGCCAGGAGTCTACTGTTGCTGATGCTGACGATGAGTCCTGATGAAAAGCACTTCCTACTTCGAATGAAACATATACAAGACCCACCCTGTTCCCTGTGTGCCACCCCACCTTATACGAGAGGACCGGGTCTCAGGGCTGATAAGATGAAGGCTCTTTAGTCCCATGAGTAGCAGCAGTGCACGGGGGCTGAAGGCCTGACTGAATTCTAAAATGGTCAGGCTGGGATTTTATAAGAACAAAGCGTAGGCACCTGACATCTCACAAGGCTGGCTATATCAGAGAAAGTGCTGACGAGACCATGGGTCACCCTGAGGTACTGTCAGCAAAGATTATTCCAACTTTGGAACAATCTTAGAAGAATGTGTCCTGTGGACTAAGAGTCAGTCACGTTTTCTTTCACTCAAGTGCAACAATTGTCAGTTTCTCTCATAAACCATGACTAGGAACAGCATTTGAGGGTAGAGGGAGAGATTGGGTGATTAAGATGCTTCTGCTAAATTTCCATTTTGGAAAACCTAGGAGTGCTATGAGCTTCCAGGTGCTTTCCTCTCTATAGGCTTGAAAAGGCTCGATGGAGGCTTAGTAGCATACCTACAGGGACAGAAGGCTCTCAAGTTCACCCAGGAGAGGGCGGTGCCCAGGAAAAGCACAGGCTCAAGTCTAGCAGATCTGTGCACACCGAGCTAAGTCACTTTCAAGCAGCGACTCACTGACTATGCAGAAACTAAGATCAAGAGAATTAAGTAATATGGCCAAGGTCACTCAGAGTTAACTGTCAAGTTGGGACCACACCTGAGTCTTTCTGAATGCAAGGGGATGCCTCTCGTGTTCCCAGCTAACATGATGTGAGAGGAGTATGATGTTACCACAGACTACCAGTAACATGGAAAGCAAGGCCATGCTATACTGCATTTACACGTGCAGTTGGAGGGGTTTTCCTAAACCAGAATTTTTTTGTTTTTGTTTTTGTATGAAAAGTGAGCTCAATCCTATGATTTTTAAGTTGTAAATGCTTAGCCTCCCATTTGAAGGTTCACAAGTTGCTGCAGCTCGTCTGCATGACACTCACCTTGGCTCACTCAGATTACACGGCAACTGGAGAAGATTGTTTCCTGGCGAGCCCTGCTTTTGTTGAGCAGCAGGGCAGGCCAAGGCTGGAGATGGCTGGTCTCAAAGTTGGGGATGGCACCCCCCCCACTCTGTGCCTGAATGGAAGCGGCCAGACTTGGTGGACCTTGGTGGACAATGAAGCCAGAGGCTCTGGGGCATCCCTACATCAGGGGAGGTCACAATTGGGTCTGCACATCTCTATAGCACCCATTGCCATAGTAACTACAGAAAAACTGAAGATCTGATTTCAACAATGTGAAACCATGTCCTCCACGTACTGAGTGTTTAAAATCTCTTCAGTCCTGTCTGTCTACTGAAAATATATTGTCTTGTAAACAGCAGTGTGATGGACAGGAAGTTTAACACTAACGTCTTATAAGATTAACAATTCCATAGGCCAAGGCACTGGTCAATTTAACGAGGTGGCTCCTATAACTCACTTTGGACCCATCAGGGATCTTAATGTGTTTCCACAGGCCTACAAAGTGAGGTTATTATTCCCAGGCTTTTTCACAATGACTGCCTAGATTCTGGCAATGGGGGGAGGGGTGGGTGGGTGGAGTGGGGTCAAGGCAACAAGCCCAGACCAAGAACTGGGAACTCCAAGAGGCTGGCCCCATCCTACACAGGTTTGTGTCTATGGCAGCAACAGCTACTGGACTTTCTCAGAGCAAGAAGCTCACCTTTTTTTTTTTTTTTTCTTCCAGTAACAAATTACATACTTGCAAAACTCCTCAAAACTACACTTAAAAGGCAGAAAATCAAAGTGGCATAGTGATTACTTAGCATAATGCCCTTAAACTCTCTTTTCCAGATACTCTAGCTCTTCCACAAAGCCTTCTAAGACGGAAGGGAAGACATAATCATGTGTTACTCTGCTTGCTCTATTTGTGAAATTTCCACAGCCATGTGCTTTACTTTCTTGATCAGTATGACATTCCCAGGACACAGCCTCCCCAAGCAACAGTTGCTGGCGTAACTCAGCGTCTGTGAAAGTGCCATATGTGACTATTAATTTAGAGACAAATGTGTTTGTATTTCAGTATATATCCTATGACATGGAGACTGAACCCCTCCATCTGAAAGTTTCTAGAAGATGGGTTCAATAAATGTAACAGCAGGCACCTGCACAGAAGTCCTTTCTGCACAGCACAATGCCAAGGTGCTTGCTTATGTGACACCAAAGGAGTTGACTGAATTGCATGATGCTCTCTAGAGACAATCTGTGGGAGGCACTCAACAAACGTTACCTGAACTGAGCCCAGCCAAAAGAAAATCTACTGGCCACACACGGGCTGAGAGGCAGCACAGAGATGTGGTTAAGGCACAGGCTCTTATCAGGCACAACTCTGGTTCTTCCATATACCAGCTGGGGGCCTTGGACCAGCTACCTTACCTCTCAGAGTCTCAATTTCTTCATCTGTAAGGATAGTAATAATTGGGCAAGGTAGTTTTGAGAATTAAATGAGATAAATTACTAATAAAACTGACATCGTATGATACTAATTAATATATTAAAGAAAATGTCACTTAAAAGTTTAAAGTTAACAAATGTTCCTATATACTTTTAGACAAGAAATGGAAATACCCCTGTTTCTATGAAAAGTGATCAAATCTGTACCGGGGTCACAGACTTTGAGTTGAAGGCTCACTATGAAAACCTCTGTTTTTATTGTGAAAACAAGAAAGGAACAAAAAAAACCTTGGAATTTTTAGCAAAATAAATTTTGCAAAAGACCTAGAAGAACATGATCACCATAGTTCAAACCCTTTCAAGGAGAGTGAACATGAGTTAGGTGAAGGTCCCTTTATGCTACAGAGGGTCAGGATGGGGGACAGGGCATGTTACTGTTTTTCTTTAGAGCAGCTCACCACTATAAATAAATGTTTAGGTAACTGAAATTTTTATTTAATACTGTGATAAACCAGATTTGCATTTGTATTTCATGACCATCAATCCCCAACCCAGTGGTTCTCAGCTGGGGTCATTTTGCCCCCCATGGGACATTTGGCAATGTCTAGAGGTATGTTTGGTTGTTAGGACTGGGAGGTGGGCCATGCTACTGGCATCTAGTATGGGTAGAGGCCAGGGATACCGCCCAACATCTCACAATGCACAGAAAGCACAAGCACAAGTGCACATATCCACCACCACCACGAACAATTATCCAGCCTCAAATATCCATTGCACTGAGGTTGAGAAACCCTGCTCGCAGCTCAGAAGCAGTGCTAAGGTAGTTCAGAAAAGGACATGAGTCTAATACTCTTCTCATCCCTTTATCAGTTTACAGAGAGAAAAAGTGAGATTTGTTTGGGCAGATGCTTCATGCTATCTGTCACACCTTTTTCAAATATACTTTACAGAGATTTCAGGGGAAACTGAATTTCCACCAGAAAACAGAAGAAGCTGTTAGTTGGTAGGGCTACTTGGCACTGTCCACAGATGACAATGAAAAGGGTCACAGTACCTTCCTAGGAACAGGAGGACTGATTTATATTTGGATCCCTCAGAGGCAAAACCTTTAAAGCAAGCTCAGTAATGAAGCCCTTGACTTTCTGTATTTACTGACTTCTTTGTGGAATGAAACAAAAAACTGGGAGAAATCTCATTATCGTTTATTAGTCTGGTATCTAACTGACAAGTAGGCTAAGAATCAGGAGAACTAAGTTTTACTACCTGGTCTGTACCGTTCTCATTTCTAAAACGAGAGGCATTTCTCAGTGAGCTGCTGGGAAGATGGCATTTGACAAGAGGCAGAACAGGAAAAGCTGTGGGCTTCCCCCACCCATTACAGCCAGGGCCGCTCTCCTGTTCCTTTCTATACTTCCTCTGAAAATGAGGCTGTGCTGCTTCTAAAAATACGGTCTAGAAAACAATGAGGTTGATGATGTTGGAAGCCTGGTATTACACCAAGAGCTACCTAGGGAAGCCTTTTATGATCTATTACATAATAGCACTTGGGTCCTGTCATAGTATTTGTTTACATGTCCATTTTCCAGATAACAGCTCTATTATCTTTGTCACCTACTGCCCAACACAGGGCACCCACCCACCTAATCAGGGTTTGTTGAGTGACTGAATGATTTTCAGAACCCAAGGTGTTCTCAAAATCAAGGTATTCTCAATGAGCAGATGACAAGTTAAAAGTGAATCCTAGAAGTAAGAAAAATGGCTGGCTAGTGAGTAAGCATTTTTGAGCATTATTTTTATTGCAAACATTGCTGCTGATGGGGGTTGTGTGGGGGAGTGAGACTGGCCTCGTAGGGGGCCAAGCATGTGAGGCTTTGTGCTCAAATAACTCACTGTTTCATATTTGAAGAAGAAATTTGCATTGCATTGGTTTTAAACTGGCTTCCTTACATTCCACAGCTAGATACAGCCACTAGATTTTAGATTTTATTTTACACCTTTTAGATTTTATTTTAAGGACTCTGAAAGCCTGATTAGGAGAACTGCTCTATTCCCCCCACACTCCCTCCCCCAGCCCCTTTTAAAAAAATAAATGGATGCAAAGTTTAATAGTCAAAGAAACAAACACTTGCCAGCACTCCCCGACCCTACCCAGGCACAAACCATCTGTTACTTCCTGATGTCCACCTCTATGAAAAACCTTTATTCCCCCAGTTGGCTTTAAAGAAGAGATTCGCAGCAGTGTTCTTTACTTGTTTGTTCCTCTAGGGGAGGGGTCAACCTGAAAAAGGCAATAGCTGTACAATCTCATAACAAGACCACATCCTGTCTCCAAGCACATTTTGGAGGAAATACATCAAGGCATTAGGTTATCATTATCTCAAGGGAAAAAAGCAAAATGCTACAGTGATCATAATTTATTGAAAACAAAACAGCGGTTTGCCACTGTAAAATTGAGTAACTTCCACTTTCATGAGGCAGCCCCACAAACTACATGAATTAAAGATATATAAAGTGGGTGCTTCTAATTCCCAAGAGGTCCTCAGAACTGGTCAAACATCACTGTCTCTATTAAGTGACAATAGAATCAATAATTATTATCAAGAAGAAATTCAAATAGCCCAGAATACCTACTGTCGACTAATGACATAATTAGGCAATAATGAATGAATCACTTAGGAAAAAAGAAGGTAGACAAGACAGGGAGGGCAACTGTTGAACAGTTTATAGGCCAAGAAAGGCAGAAAATCATGTGCTCCAGGGCTCCTACAGGTATGCTCAGCCAAACCCTACACAGAAGGCCAAGGCATAAAGCCAAGTACAGTGCCTGGAGTGTCCATAGTTGAAGTGGTGGAGGAGGGCTGGGGACCCAGGAGCTCTGCTCCCCCAGCATCCTTGGGGAACTCTAAGCTCGGCCTAGTTTGATGGCTGTGGCCTAAAGGAGCTAGGACACTTGCTCTGAAACAGACAGCTTCCATTTCCCACTGCATGTGCTAAGTGACGGCAGCTCTAGGACAGTCTCTTAGGCCTGTTATGTCCAAAGCAGCAGAGCGAAGCCAGTCCTGGATTAGCCATGGTTCCCAAACCTGCCCAGGGTTTTCTAGCTACTGGGCCAGGGCTCCATATACTCTTTCATACTTTGTTTCCAATAATCCAGCACCTTCTTGAAAATGTCCTGACCTTCTAAAAAGCCTCTGGTTTCTTGCCTTCAACTCACCCAATCCCCAACATTCCTACTTAGCCCTAGCTCTGTATCAGCCACAATTGACTATAAGGTCCCTGAGGACATACCTGGAGCCTCACCCACACTAGTCAGGGAGGGCGTTTAGTTGCCCTGTTTCTGGGAAACAAATTAGAACACTATGAGTATGTGGGAACACGCTGTCCTTTGCACAAGCACTCATGCAAGTCTCATGACAGTTGCTGTTCAGTAAAGACTGTTTGCAAAGGAATCTTATGGTTTCAGTCTCTCACCTTCCACCCAGATACCCTCATCTAAAGATACAAATGCAGAGAAGTACACTTCTAAAAATGGGTAGGAAGGGTATTTGCCAGAAGAGAATAATCATTAGCCTTTTCTTGGGTTGCAAATCCCTTTGAAGGCTTCGCACTCTCTCCCCAGGACATACATATATTTTTTTAAAAGTGTTGCCTATGCCATTCCAGAACAACCAGACCCCTACTGTTCACCTGTGGGCCCCAAATTCAGGTTAAGAACTTCTATTCTAGGGCCAGCCGAGTGGCGCGTTGGTTAAGAGTTGGCTTGGGAGCGCCTGAGCAGCAGGGCACCAGTTCGGATCCCACATGAGGGCCAGTGACACTGTGCCCTCTGCAGCTAAGATGGTGAAAAACAGCTCGCCCTGGAGCTGGGCTGCCATGAGTCGCCGGCAACGGCGTAGGCTGCAGCCCCTGCTGTAGTAGGCTGCCATAAGCTACCGTGAGTGGCCAGCAGCCGGCGTGAGCTGCCGTGAGCCACCGTGAGCAGCCAGGGCAGCTGGCGAGCAACTGCCTCACCCAGGAAGAGCGCAATGATAATACCAACACAGGCCAGTGAAGCGACGTCCTCCACAACTAGACGGAAGAACAAAAGGACAGCAAGTTGTCTGTTCCCCTTCCTGGATTCCCCAACTCTGTTCCCCTCCCCCAATTCCCCAACAAAACCTTTAAAAAAAAAAAAAGAATTCCTATTCTAAAAGAGTCTCTTTATGAGAGACAGTCTCTTTGTGGGTACTATCTTTTAGGTAAGACCCCTCCCTGAGTGCTTATTAAAGAGAGGTATACCCTTTTTTTTGGCCTCCTTCCTTTTCTCTTCCTACTCTTTAGCCTGACCCCAGTAGGTTCAAGATCTGTCTTTTCCATTTCTCAGCTATTCACTTCCCTGACCTCCCAGAATACTGAATGTCAGAATGATAATCGTAAACCTTACAAAGTAATTTTACTGTTTGCTGTCCCCAAGGTGACTGCCATCTCCTAGTGAGCAATGACTACGCTGGTTTGCTGCTATTTTTGCACACCCCCTCATTGCCAATACTCTGTATACCATAGAGGCAATACATGCTTGCCAAATCGGCAGATATCACTGCTTCTTTATCCTTCTACTTTTAGGCATTTGTACTTGAAAATTAGCTTCTTTAAAATCTTGGCTTATGCCATGGAAAACCAAATGCAAAGGCAAGAAAGCACTATTGACTTTGCAAACACAAAAAGGCTTACAAACAGAACGAACATGACATTGAGCACAGACAACTGGAAATTTTGCTGAGATCGACAGAAACCCAAGTGTGTGGCAGAGGAAAGGAGTGTTTTAAAAGTTATTTTCCAATTATTGGGATACCAGCTATTACTAAGCAAAAGAAGGCCTGACTCTCCCCTTGCCTCCCTGTAGAAAAAAAACCCCAAGAAGAGAGTGTTAGGCCACTTCACTATGTCTGTTTTTCTCATTTGCCTTCAAACACTGCCTTCCCAGCCCACACTCAGTTTTGCTGACTAATTCTTTCTCTTCACCTGCCTGCCTGCCCTCCTCCAGGCTGCCCTGGAAATAGTTCCAGGTGATCACAGTTTCTCTGCAGCAGCCTGTAGTGGTCTTGCCAGAGAGAACAGCAGACCCAGTATCTAAGGAAGTGGATGACTACGTTCAGGCATGTGACATGCCATATTATCATCAACAAACATTTATACTGTTCATGGGCTCTGTGACTACAATAAGGCATAAGACCATGTAGCTTCAAGTAGCTTTCAATCGAGAGATCGAGAGAAAGAGAGAGAGAGAGAGAGAGAGAGAGGGAGAGGAACAGCACAATAAGGTATACCATAGTAGAAATATAATTTTGTGCAATACAGAAAACAGTGCTGAAGATACAGCCTTATATTCCAGATTTTCCAGGACAGTTCTGATTCAAATATCCTGTCGCAGCAATCAATTCCTTCAGTATTACCTGTATGCTCAAACTATGGGTCCCAGTGTTTGGCATAAAAAATATGATCAACATGAGGCAGGCCAGCCAACTGGGTCAGCTAAAGGCATGATGGCAGATTGTTTACTCATGTTAATGCCTTCCCACAGCCCTCAAGTAATTTTGGGATTGAATACAATACAAGACAGTGAAACTTGAGTTTTCTGAGACTGAGAGAACTCATCAGGAGAAAGGCAGGAAGCTGGGAGTATTTAGAAAATGTCAGGCAGGCGGAGTGCAAGACACCTGTCTCTGTTACGCCATTCTTCTCCAAAGCCCTTTTAAAGTTACTTAGAACTATAACAATAATTAGGCCTATGATACTCCTGGGAAGGAAACAAATCTATTCGTGTGACAAAAATTAATTTTTTTTCCCCTAAACAGAGAAAAGAGAGTATCTTCTTGCTTGGCATCTGGCATACAAGCTGACAGCAGTTATTGCCATGTAACAATCACCCCTTTCTTTCCTCTTCTGCTCTCCCTTTCCTCATGTATCATGCTCGCTTCTCTACCCTCTTGCCAGTCAACTCCCTCTCTGTCCAGCTTATACTTTTAGACAACAGGGCTCTAAACAAGAATCACACGGGAAACTGTAAAAACACAGATTCCTAGGCCCAATCTCAAACTTACCAAAACACAAAGGTTTGGAAACCCATCTATCAATAAGCGGCACTCAAGGCACCAAGACTTTTTTTAAGTTTCATCAAGTATTAACCTAATTTTTCAGATGCAGAAACTGCAGCTCAAAGGGTTTCAATGTTTTTTTCATGGCCAAAAATATACCACCACAACTTCCTTTTTTGGGAGAAGCAAACTATTTGTTTTTCACTCTAATGTAAACGAATATGTATGTATTTGGATACATACACATACATGTGAAACAAAATTGTCCTGTGTTGAATAGCTGTTTGAGTGAAAAAATGGTTACAAATTTATCGATTAGCTTAATTTTGTACTTAACAATTCAATCGTTTTGAAGTACAGTCAGCGTATCTGTAGACTTTACACAGGGTGAGATACTCAAGCATACATTTGAAAAAAAGAACCCTCCTTAACATCACATCATTGAACAGCAAGAATACCCACACTCTGATGCAATTCCTTTTCCATACAGATAGACAGCCCTTGGATCACTATTAAAATGTCTGCTTTAAGGGCTGGCCGAGTGGCGTGTTGGTTAAGAGCTGGCTTGGGACGCCAGAGGGCCCTGGTTCGGATCCCACATATGAGGGCCAGTGACACTGCCCTCTACAGCTAAGATGCTGAACAACAGCTCAACCTGGAGCTGGGCTGCCATGAGTCTCCGGTGAGGGCATAGGTTGCAGCCTCTGCTGCAGTGGGTTGCCATGGGCTACCGTGTATAGCCAGCAGCCACAGTGAGCGGCCGTCCAGAAGCCGACGACTGATCTGCCTCACCTGGGAAGAGCGCAATGATGGTGCCAACTTGGGCCAGTAAAGCAATGTCCTCCATAACTAGACTGAAGAACAAAAGGACAACTTGTCTGTTCCCCTTCCCCCAATTCCCCAATAAAAATCTTTTTAAAAAAATAAATAAAATAAAATGTTTGCTTAAAAAATATATATCACATAAACTCATGTTTGCTAAATGCCTGTTTGCTAAAATTATATCAAAGTAACTTTAAAACCGACTCACTGACAGAAGCCTCATGAATTTAACTGCTGTTTTGAAATGCTTAGTTAACAGTTCAGAATATTGCCTTGTACAAGGTCTGAATATAGATGTGGTTGATGTGACAATCCAGAACAAGTTCCCAGCTCCATTTCAGTTGGCCATGATCACAATTTAGATGCAATCCTCTGATGGGCTGTTTGTAAATGGATTCCCTTTACAATAGCTGTACACCTTTAAATTATCCATTGTGAACTCCACTAACCACTGTTATTCTTTTTTAAGAAATTTTATTGGGGAATAGTGTGCTTTTCCAGGACCCATCAGCTCCAAGTCAAGTAATTATCTTCAATCTAGTTGTGGAGGGTGCAGCTCCTTGGCCCATGTGGGAATCGAACCGGCAACCTTGGTGTTATGAGCCTGTGCTCTAACCATCTGAGCGAACTGGCAGCCCGCATTGTTATTCTTAAATGGAAAGACATTGGTCATTCAGAGAGGATTTCTTGCAAAATATATAAATTCTCCCTCCTAGAAGAGTGATACTCCAGTTTTTGGTGCAATACTGATCAGAGCCCAACTGTACTATGAAAATAGTCAGCTTTTAAAAGAAAATAAAAAAACTAAGGTAGCCCAAAGGCCCCAGCTGTCCAGTTTTGCTTTTTGACAGTCTTGATGAGGGGTGAGCTAAAGAAAATGAATACTTTATTTTCTGTAACTCGTCTTCTTCGCATTGTCATTTCTAGAGTAACTAATACTGACTCTAGAGACTCACGGCATCTCACCTTTTTGGCCCAAGCAAAGGGAACAAGCAAATCAAGTCAGACAATGAGGAAATCACAGATTTTCCTCTTCACAACCCGTTAGATAAGGTCACACAATGAGTGTGTGTTTCCATGACCCCTCACCAGTGTTCTGGCTTAGGCACTATATTTGAAAACTTTTTCCAATTTCACCAAGTAAACTTGTGTTTACTTGCCCAATTGAACTGTGAGCTCCTGGTAAACTTGTGATGTTTTGTCTTATGATGTTTCTTGGAAAAAAACCTAATGAATAATGCACAGATTTACTAATGTGTATTCCTCATCTCCCTCCTCCCAGAAGAAAAACTATAATATGGGAGTTAAATTTTTAATCAAAACACACTGGTAAACGCCATACCAGAAATTCATATACACAAAATCAGTAAGCTCTTGTTTCCTCTACTTGGGAAGGACAGCTTAGGGGGATGGGGAAGACAGCTTAAATAACATAATCCATTTCCAAATTCTACAACTCTGTTTAGAAAGAGCATCCGATCTGGACGCAGACGACCAGGTTCAAGACCATCTGTGCCATCTTCCTGGTTATGGGATGCAGATCAATTAACTTAACCCCAGTCTCATCATTAACCCCATTTACAAGCGGGAAAACTATCACCTGGTTTTGGAAGGGCCTGAGAGTGAGAGGGCTTCCTGAACTGTAGAGGACGGTGTTTTGTTTCGTTTTTAAATCATGCTGCACCTTGTCTGGTTCACAGAGCCATAAACAACACAAGAACGACGACAGCCACAGGCCACAACAACAGGTTCATCAGAACCAATTTAAATGGCATGACAGACAGGCCTTGTGCTGAGGCTGGGCAAGGCGGTCATGGCAGCTTTTACGGGGCAATTAATACACCCAGAGCACTGTGCTTATGAGGTGACAGGTAAACTCCCTGCCCAGACTAACCGGCTGCCCCTGGCGTTGATCCCTCCCAATCCGACTCTCTGCACCATGGCGGCCGCGGGTCACTCATGAAGTCATTAGAGTGACTGAAAGGTCCCTCTGACTAAGGTGAGTCAGGAGGAGGAAGGGCAGAGCCACGGCCCAACACAAGACAAGCCACCACGCCGGGCACCCATCTCCGGCGCTGGGGCAGGTCCGAGTCCTCGCAGGCCCAAGATGGACGGACGTGTCGGCCGGGCGGTCAAAAGCTGCAACCTCCGCCGAGAACGCCAAGTCCACCGGCTGCGACCCCGGGGTCACCTCACCCAGCGCAGTCGCGACGCCGGGAGGGGGGTACCCAACGGGGCCCAACGCCAACGGGCCGCAGGGTCTCCCGGGCCCTGGCAAACTCAGTCTACCAAACGGGGTTCCCCCACGCCCAACCCCCTCCCGCTCACCCCGCTTCCGCCGCCCCCCGCCCGGGCCCGCTGGGTCTCCCTCAGGCCGGCGCCGGGGGCGCAGCGGACTGCGGCCTGCGGAACCCAGCTCCCGAAGGCCCAGGCCCGTCAAAGCCCGCCGAGGAGCCTGAAGGGAGTCCCTGGATGGCGGGGGCCACTCACCAGCCGCGGGTCTGCTTCGTCGCCCGTCTGTAGCGCGTTCGCCAGTCAGTCAGTGACTTGCTCAGGCGCCACCGCTGCAGCTAAGCGAGAAGGCGGGCGCGAGGGCGGCCCGATGTGCGCACGCAGCGAAGGCGGGGCCTGCGGAGGACACGCCTCTGCGGCGGGCACGTGGCTCCTCTTCCGATGCCCAAGTCGGCGGGTTAAGTTGGGGTGCTTCCGAATGCTGTCAGTAATAAGAGCAGGTGTTTATGAGGACGCCTCCAGGCTACGCGCTGTTCTTGCCCAATGTCACCACCTCTTCAGGCTCATCTCCCGCTGGGCTCCACCTGTCCTTTCTGTTCCAGCCACACTGGCTTCTCGTCATTTCCTTAACCGTCATGGACTGGCTACAGATTAAATGACTGGTAATGTCCGGTTTTGGCAAAAGTGTGGGAAATCTGTGGTGTTTGTGGGAGTTATTAGGTGTCCACAAAAGAAATTCCAAACCTAAAAAAATAGTTTAGAGTTTATTAGAGCCAAGGTTTTGGAGCCCTGAAGCAAACTCTCGAAGGGTTGAGATAATGCTCTGAGGAATAGCAGTTTTGCAGTGTATTTTATACATTAGATTCGAAGGTGAAAACCTAAGAAAGGTTATATGAAATCCATTGGTGGCAGATTATGGATATGGGAGAAAGGAAAGCGAGAAAATCTCTAGGATTGGATAAAAAGTAAAATGGAGAGATACATGTTTCTTTTACATTGGTGGGTGCAGGATAGTGAACATTTTATAACATCCATAGTTTACAGAGGTATGCAGGTAAAAGATAATAATGAGGACTGTTGAGGCTGTCTCCGCTGGATGTTTATCTTCGGAGGTCTGGAGATCATTCCAACATTTTAAGTATGTTATTCTTTTTTTGGGGTGGGGGTGGGGAATTGCGGGGATGGGAACAGTGCTGGGGAATTGGGGAAAGGGGAACAGTCAAGTTGCTGTCGTTTTTGTTCTTCAATCTAGTTGTGGAGGATGTTGCTTCACTGGCCCAAGTTGGCACCATCATTGCGCTCTTCTCTGGCGAGGCAGATCA
>NW_017731665.1:750899-753722 GCF_001890085.2 Hipposideros armiger | reverse complement strand
AATGCTGAACTTAAGGGTTTAGATGTAGACTCTCTAGTCATAGAGCACATCCAAGATGCGGCGCAGAACTTACAGAGCTCACGGACGGATCAACCCCTACATGAGCTCTCCCTGCCACATTGAGATGATCCTAACTGAAAAGGAACAAACTGTTCCTAAACCAGAAGAGGAGGTTGCACAGAAGAAAAAGATCTCCCAGAAGAAACTGAAGAAACAAAAACTTATGGCCCGGGAGTAAATTCAACATCAAATAAATGCTAATAAAAGTAAAAGTAAAAAAAAAGAAATCCCTTTACCTTTTCCCCCAGCTCCCCAATCCCCTCTCACCTGGCAACCATCAGTTTGTTCTCTGTATCTATGAGGCTGTTTCTGTTTTGTTTGTTTGTTTATTTTGTTCTTTAGATTCCACATATAAGTGAGATCATATAGTATTTGTCTTTATCTGTTTGATTTAGCACAATACCCTCTAGGTCCATCCACATTGTCGCAAATAATAAAATTTCATTCTTTTTTTATGGCCGAGTACTATTCTATTGTATATATGTACCGCCTCTTCTGTATCATTATAATTGTCTATTGATGGGCACTTCGGTTACTTCCATATTGGCTATTGTAAATAATGCTGCAGTGAACATAGGGATAGATCTATCTTTTCAAATTAGTGTTTTGGATTTCTTTGGATAAATATCCAGAATTGGAATTGCTGGGTTATAAGGTAGCTCTATTTTTAAATTTTTGAGGAACCTTCATATTGTTTTCCATAGTGGCGGCACCAATTTACAATCCCATCCCGTGCACAAGGGTTGCTTTTTCTGCACATCCTTGCCAGCACTTGTTTGTTGATCTAATGATGATAAATCAACATGACAGGCATGAGGTGATATCTCATTGTGGTTTTAATTTGCATGTCTCTGATATTAGTGATGTTGTGCATCTTTTCATATGTCTATTGGCTATCTGTATGTCCTCTTGGGATGAAATGTCTGTTCAGTTCCTCTGCCCATTTTTAAATCAGATTGTTTGGGTTTTTTGGTGTTAAGTTGTATGAGTTCTTTATACATTTTAGATATTAACCCTTCATAGGATGTATCATTGGTGAATATCTTCTCCCAGTCAGTAGGTTGTCTTTTATTTTGTTGATGGTTTCCTTTGCTGTGCAAAAATGTTTTAGTTTGATATAGCACTTAGGTATTTTTTTATGATCAAAACATCCTGTGTAATTACTTTCTGCTACTGAGCTTGTCAGGCTTGCCAAGGTAGCCCCTTTTTGTTCACATGGCTTGGAAGGAGGGACAATTTGGCAAGATCTGTTAAAATTTACAATGGGCATCCTCTTTGATCCAACACTTCCACTTCTGGGTAGCTATTCTAGAAAAACACTTGCAAGAACCCAAAGAGACACAAACAAGGAATTGCAACACATACCAGGATACTCCATTTTGGTGAAAACCTTGAAATAACATAAATGCCCATCAAAAGAGGATGGAATAGGGATTGACAAGGGCACAACCATTCAATAGAGTTGTGTTCCATTAAAAAGGAAGGGCAGGCCCGGCCGAGAGGCGCGTTGGTTAAGAGCTGGCTTGGGACCCAGCTCTGAACAGCAGGGCCCTGGTTTGGATCCCACACGAGGGCCAGTGACACTGCCCTCTACAGCTAAGATGGTGAACAACAGCTCAACCTGGAACTGGGCTGCCGTGAGTTGCCGGCGACAGCATCGGCTGCAGCCCCTGCTGCAGTGGGGCTGCCATAAGCTACCGTGTGTGGCTGGCAGCCAGAGTGAGCAGCCGGCAGCCAGTGTGAGCTGCCAAGAGCCGCCGTGAGCAGCTGTCCAGAGGCCAGCGACCCATCTGCCTCACCCGGGAATAGCGCAATGATAATACCAACATGGGCCAGTGAAGCGATGTCTTCCACAACTAGACTGAAGAACAAAAGGACAGCAACTTGTCTGTTCCCCTTCTCCCGATTCCCCAGCGCTGTTTCCTTCCCCCAATTCCCCAATAAAATCTTTAAAAAATAATAATTAAAAAATAAATAAAATAAAATAAAATAAAAAGGAAGGGCAGACACCATTTGAGGGAGGACATTAAGTAAAGGAGGGGAAAGCAAATTGTAGGAAAATACAAAAATATATAGTTTGTAAACAATCTAAAAAACAAATATTGAACTTGAAATAATGTGTATGCTGAAATGTTTAGGGGTGAAGGGTACTGATATCTGCAACTTAATTGAAATGCATCAAAAAATAAGATAATTGGGCCGGCCTAATGGCTCAACTGGTTAAGACCTCGCTTGGGAGCACCAGCTCTGAGCAGCAGGGCTGCGGTTTGGATCCCACATTGAGGGCCAGTGACGCTGTGCCCTCTACAGCTAAGATGATGAACAACAGCTCAACCTGGAGCTGGGCTGCTGTGAGTCACTGGCGAAGGCGTAGGCTGCAGCGGGGCTGCAGTGGGCTGTCATGAGCTACTGTGAGTGGCTGGCAGCCAGCATGAGTGGCCGGCAGCCAGAGAGAGCTGCCATGAGCCACGGTGAGTGCCCGACCAATGACCGGGGACTGATTGCCTCACCTGGGAAGAGCGCAATGATCATACCAACATAGGCCAGTGAAGCGATGTCCTCCACAACTAGACTGAAGAACAAAACAGCAATTTGTCTATCTGTCTGTTCCCCTTCCCCGACTCCCTAACGCTGTTCCCCTCCCCCATTCTCCAATAAAAATCTTTTAAGGGCCGGCCGAGTGGCGCGTTGTTTAAGAGCTGGCTTGGTACGCCAGAGGGTCCCGGTTCGGATCCCACATATGAGGGCCAGTGACACTGCCCT
>NW_017731665.1:743799-748208 GCF_001890085.2 Hipposideros armiger | reverse complement strand
AGTCTAGTTGTGGAGGACGTCGCTTCACTGGCCCATGTTGGTATTATCATTGCGCTCTTCCCAGGTAAGGCAGTCGCTTGCTGGCCACTGGACGGGCCGCTCACAGCGGCTCATTAGCAGCTCACGCCGGCTGCCAGCCAGTGACGCTGGCTGCCAGCCACTCCAGTAGCTCACGGCAGCCCACTACAGCAGGGGCTGCAGCCTATGCCATCGCCGGCGATTCACGGCAGCCCCACTCCAGGTTGAGCTATTGTTCACCATCTTAGCTGTAAAGGGTGCAGCGTCACTGGCCCTCATGTGGGATCTGAACCGGGGCTCTGCTGCTCAGGGCTGGTGTCTCAAACCAACTTTTTTTTTTTTTAGCTGAGCCATCCTGCCACCTGTTGGCAGCTCAGCTCCGGCTGGGAATCAAACTGGCAACCCTGTTGTTCAGAGCTCGCACTCGGCTGGCCCCTCCAAGCCAACTCTTAACCAATGCACCCCTCGGCCGGCCCAAAAAACCCTCAACTTTTGTCAGAGTAATATGTACTTGGGTTCCATTTATTAGGTGCTTATTGAGTTCCTACTAAGTGCTGGACATTTTGCCAGGAGGAATACAGAGACATGACATGGGGCCAGCTCTCAGGAAGCCCTCAGTCTAATATGGCAGAAATAATTTTGCCAGTGGGAATGAAATAGGAGTAGTTAAGCTAGGTTGGGGGTCAGGGAGGGCTTCCTGGAGGAAGTGATGGATATGTGAAATAATTGTGAAATAATATGGCAGAAATAATTTTGCCAGATGGGAATGAAATAGGAGTAGTTAAGCTAGGTTGGGGGTCAGGGAGGGCTTCCTGGAGGAAGTGATGGATATGTGAAATCTTAAGGAATGAGTAGGAGTCAACCCTATCTAAAGAGGTGGGAGGAAGGTATTCCAGGCAAGCATTACAGTCGGAGCACAGAGGCATAACACAACAGGGTGTGGAGGAGACTACAAGATATTTAGGCAAGATGAACACATAGATGATATCTTCATTTATAAATAAACATAAATGTGTATTTATTAAAATAAATATGTGCATCTTATAAATAAAGACCACTATTTTACATAAATGAAATACACATTACCTTGTGGTGTATCTCCACAACAGATTCTGGAAAACAGCGTCAAGTTTTACTATAGTTTGATTTCCTTGTAGCTCCAGTGCCTCGCAGATGTTTAAACAACCAGTCAATCAGCCTACTTTATGCCAGGTACTATTTTAGAAGCTGGAAATTTAGCACTGAACAGACAAGTGACTGCTGTCCCCAAACTGACATTCCTGGATAGGTAAATACAGATTTTGGAATGAATGAAAAAACGAATGTTCTAATCCAATCAGCAATACGTTTTCGGGAGAAGTGAGAGCATCATTTTTTACTTTTAGTT
The DNA here is from genome assembly GCF_001890085.2 of Hipposideros armiger. Lineage (NCBI taxonomy): Eukaryota > Metazoa > Chordata > Mammalia > Chiroptera > Hipposideridae > Hipposideros > Hipposideros armiger. The sequence goes on along the minus strand of NW_017731665.1, from coordinate 746,803 downwards.
GAAAACAAAGAAATCTCACTTTTCAGTTAAAAAGAACTCAAATCTGTGCAAGTAGCAGCAGCCACAACCATGAGTCAGGCATATAAGAACTCGGCCTTAGGGGGTTAAGACTCACGAATATAGATTTAATATCTTTAGGTGACACCCCATATCTACAAATTCATATGTTCACGCTAGACGAAGAGTCCGTCCCCCTCCGCGCTTCGCGCATTCATCTGTTGCTAGCTAAGCAGCCTATGTACGTGCATTTCGGCCATATCCGATTTACGCAAATTCCGTTTACGCTTGCTTGGAGCTGACGGGCTGACAGGTCCAGAAATTCCGCGGAGTCCCGCGCGAGCCGGGACGAACCATCTGTGCCCGCGGGCGAGGGTGACGGATCAACTCCGCGCGGAGTCAGGGCCCGGACAGCGGGGGTTAAGCAGCAGCGTCGCCTGAGGACCCTTCCCGCAGAGCGACCGACAAGGGGTGGCTTGTGTGAGGGTAGGGCTGAAGCTGCAGGAGGGGATTGGCGTCCCTTGTAGGGTTAGATTCCCCCCCTCCTCCGCGGTGGACTCGGCTGCAAAAATGGGGGTCCCCATTCCCCGGAGCGTTTCCCACCCAGGCCACGGTGAGGGGGTGAAGCTGGCCGCGGTGACCAGGACAGGGTGTGGGGGTGAAGATCCAGGGGACGGACCGGGTAGGGGGTGTCAGTCCCAAGGGTGGGGCCCGGGGTAGCGGAGCCCAGACCTTCCCTGGCTGGCCGCCCCCTCGGTTCCACGCGGTGCACGCCGGGATTGATCCCTTGGCGGGGTCGCCCACTCCGCGTCTCCCGCGGCCCCCAGGCTTCTCGGGACCGAATTCCCCTCTCCGGCTGGCATGGCGGACCAGAAACTAGTGGTGGTGTTTGGAGCCACAGGTAAGCGGAACACCAGTCGGAGGCCCGGAATCTCCGGTCCGCTCATCGAGGCCAGCCCGGCAGAGCCAGGAAGCCGAGGGGGGGGGGGCGGTGCTGGAGGGAGGGGGAAAGGCTCCGACTCCTGAGGAGATGGCTCCCACTCCTGATTCTAGCTGGGGCAGTGGGGACGGGACTTGAGCGCAGATGCCCTTTGAATTTTTTTAAAAAATAATTACTTTAACTTCTTTGAATTGTACATCATACCAGAATTAAATCTCCCTCGCACCAATGTTCCCCCCACACCATCCATCACTGTTACCAAGTTTGAGTATCCGACTAGATTAGATATATCTAAACATATTATTTTTAAACGGTAGCGTTTTATTTTGCCTGCACCTGTTTTTCTTTTTTATATAGTATATTTTAAAATGTGTAACAGCTTTATTGAGGTATAATTCATGTACCATACAATTTACCCATTTAATGTGTGCAATTCACAGGTTTCTAGTATATTTGCAGAGTTCTATGACCATCACCACAATCAGTTGTAGAACATTTCATCACCCTAAAAAGAAGCCCCATACCTATGTGGATGGAAAAAAGGGCCACATACTAAACCTGACAAGCTCAAGGGAGGGAAGTCTGTGTGGCTGGCCTTACAAACTCAGAAGACCAAAATTAACCACACAGGATGGCCTAAACATACAAATTCCTAACTAAAAGCGGGGCATGGCAGGTAGTCAGGGTCCTAGAACTGGAGTTTCCTTGACAAATTTACCTTAAGTGAACCTGTCTATTGTCTTTTTTCATCTAAGAGAATATATGTTTGAAATGTCAGAGTAATCTTCTTTTCCAGACCCCNCCAGCGCTGTTCCCATCCCCCAATTCCCCAATAAAAATCTTTTTTTAAAAATCTTTTAAAAATAAATAAATAATTGGTGGATAGGTAGATATCTGATAAAGCAAGCATAGCAAAATGTTAAGAATTGAAGAATCGAGGTGGTAAGTATATGAGTGTTCACTATACACTTCTTTCAACGCTTCTGTAGTTTTTCAAATTTTCATAATAAAATTTTGAGGAAAATGTTCAATATGACTCTTTTTTAACTACAAAATGTTATCTTTCTTCTTGTTCATGTTTAGGTTATGTAAATGCATCCAAAAGCAGGAAGGTTTACACACTAGAATGATAGAAGGAGGTTCAGGGTCACTTGTGCTTTATCTGTACTGAGGATTCTAATATAATTTTGTGGCCGATATCTGGACCCTCTGCAATTTGGTCTCTGACCCTGCTCGAGTGACTAGGCCATTTTGTAGTTTAAACTCTGACTCTGTCTACCTGATAAACTGCATTCTTTGTGCTGTCCATTTCACTGCAAAACTTGTTTTATTATTTTGCAGATTCCAAGGGAAACTGAGGCATTGGCCCCTGCTTTGTGACACACCCTTCCCCTGATGACCATGTCTCTTGACTCCAACTGTTGGCCATATCCTGTGGCCTTGAGTCAATTGAAACTACCCATTCTTCTTATCTTACAACCCCATGTGCTTCAGCAGACCTCTGAAAATCCAGTTGCCCAAACCAATCAAAAAATGAATGATGCAGGACAGCTGAGTGACTCAGTTGGTTAAGAGCGTGAGCGCTGAGCAACAGGGTCACCGGTTCGATCCCCATATGGGCCAAGTGAGCTGTGTTTCCCCCCCTCAAAAAAAAATGAATGATGTAAGTTTATGGTATTATTTCCCTAGGAACCCATCCCTTTGATCAGCAACTCCTCACAACTCTTACCTTTAAAACCCTTGCCTTATTCTTCCCATCCTAGACTGTGTCTTTGGTTCATGCTGAAGTCTACATTCTCTGATTTGCAAATCATATCAGAATAAAACTCTCTTTTGTCCCTTAGAAGAGTCCTGTGGAACTTTTATTTACAGTACCATTTAAATTTTTTATAAGAATGCATAAATGCATTATACATTACTTGGCTCTCAAAATCAAATGAAAAAGAATGAATTTTAAGAAAGGAGTAATGGGAAGTACACACTACACCGCTCCCTGCCACACACACACACACACACACACACACACACACACACTTGAATTAAACTGATTGAAGGAGGGGTTTGCTT